>NW_024519206.1:9093643-9102449 GCF_017590135.1 Pyrgilauda ruficollis | reverse complement strand
GGAGGCGGGGGGTGGGGGGAGGGTTGTTCAGTCCTCATTCATATAGCAGTGTGCTGGTCACAGGTCCTGCTAAGCACTGCTGGTGGTTTTTGCTGCAGTTTACACAAAGAGTAGGTGACACTAAGCCCAGCCATCTACTATGGTCAACTACTCCTCCCTCCTCTACTCCATCCCTACATTTCCCCATGTTTTCTATTTTTGCAAACCATATAATACTATTTCCCCACCTATCCTTGACTCCTTCATACGCCCTGCTCTACACACCCTCCTCCTGCCCCATGACAAGCAGCTGATGTCCTGCATCCCATTCAAAGTTCAGGTTACCCAGACAAGTGGCTCATCCTGCCACATCAGCTCAGGAGGTGCTGCCCCTCCCTCCTTTCAGGCAGCATCCCGTTCCCAGTAAGGTAATAGCTATCCAGGTTTGGTTTGCCCTGTGATGTTGTTTGGTTTTTTGGTGGTTTTTTGTTTTGTTTTTGTTTGTTTGTTTGTTTCTTTGTTTTGTTGGGATTTTTTTGGTTTTTTTTTTTCCATAAGAAGAATGAGGGAAGGAAGGAAGGAAGGAAGGAAGGAAGGAAGGAAGGAAGGAAGGAAGGAAGGAAGGAAGGAAGGAAGGAAGGAAGGAAGGAAGGAAGGAAGGAAGGAAGGAGGGTCCCTAGAGCCACCTACAGATGCTCATCACTACTGTTTCCAACATTTCTTCTGTAATGGTACTGCTCAACATCCCAGAGGAGCAGTGAGGCTCCAGGTACAGAAAAAATTGTTGGTGAAAGGGAGGTGAAAGGAGAGCCAGCTCTTCTTACCTTGGGATCAGCTGCTGCTGCCAACACAAAAGAATCCCTGAAGCTCTCAGTGTTAAGCTGAATGAAGAGGCCTGTGATGGCAGAAGACACAGCAGGGACAAGCCAAAAGCCGGGAAAGCTGTGCAGGCTCACTGCGGGTCTGTGTGCGGCGTGCCTTCCCTTGCCGGCTAAGGCGGTCCTTTTTTCCTCCCTGGTCCTTTTTCCAGTCGTTTCCCAAAAAAGAAGGTTTAGGGCAGATTGCTGTGTGCTCGCACCCCGGGATGGAAAGCCAAGAAGGAGGGGTCGCCGAGGGGCAGCGAACGGAGAAGGGTCGGGACAGCTCCGGCGGCGGCGGGTGCCGGACGGGCGCTGCGGCGGGGCCGGGGCCAGCGGCCATGGGCGGGCGGCTGCCCCTCGGCGGCGGCCGAGCAGGGTCCTGGCCCCTGGCAGCTCCCGGGATGAGACGCCTCAGCCCGGAGGAAAGGGAGTCAGTCCTCAGGCAGAGGAGAGAGACGACTCTGTTCCCCGGAGAAGTTGACAGCGCTCTTCCAGAAGCCTTGTTTTATTTCATGCCTGGGATTTATCGCTCCTCCGCCGTTCCGTTCGCCCTCACACCTCAAACAAGCCGGGGAGGCTCTGCGTTGCCGGCGCTGCCCGCTCCGCTCCGCACCCGGCCGTGCCCGTCCAGGCGGTGGCTGCCAGGCCGGCAGCGGAGGAGCGCGGTCCCCACGCAGGGAGCAGAGAGAACTCTGCAAAGCCCGTTTACTGATGGATGGCAATTTCTAGCTTTCCCTCCCAGGCGTTCCCCGTTTGAATCTGAGCTGTTGTTAAAAAGACACACCACCTGCTCTGTGCTGCCAGCGAGCGGGGAATGAGGCACAAAGGCGGGGGATGGGAAGAAATAGCTTGGGCTGCAGACATGGAAGAGAAATTAAAATAAATAATCTCTTTTCCCAGGAAGTGCCGGATTCGGGCGCCTCGTGGGAGGATGGACTGAAGTGAGTGGTCAGCACACACAGAGTGTGGGCAAAGAGGGTCTGTACACCCTCCCGTCTCCCGGTGTGCCAGGTTGGAGACGCGGATCCTCCCATTTTCTCTTAAGACGAGCTCAAGGACTGGTGCTTATGCATGTACGAAGCCAATGCTTGGTTTCCCGGCTGCTTCCACCTCTGAAGATGGCTTTCTCCGAGCGCAGTCCTCCAGCCCGGCAGGACGAGGCTGTGCCACCACCCCTCCCCAGCCCAGAAATGTGAGACTCCCTCGGCAAGCCAGATCCCGGGGCGCTCAGTGATTGGGAAGTGCAGCGTGTGCTAAAGCGGGTCAAAATTAGGATGCGCCTGGATGCTGTCCCGCGGGTAATTCCCCTTTCCTTGTTTTCGCTACAAGCCGTGCCCGCTGCAGCGAGGAAAGCCCGAGAGGTGCGGGCTTTCCGTAGCCGCTCGGGTCGGTTGCCCCCAGCACAGGCACTGAGAGGCTCGCTGACCCCTCCGCAGCAGCGCACGGGGTCCTGGACACCCCCAAAACCTCCCGGGCCGGTCCTCAGCACCACCCCAAAGCCGAGAGCTAACCGGAGGAGTTTGGGAGAGAAACCACCGAGAGGGAAACGGAGAAAGAGGTTGGGGTAAGGATGTATGTGCGTGCGTGTGGGGAAGCCAGATCACTTGTGAATGGCTTGAAAAAAATAATTGGGAGAGGGCGTGGAGGGGGGGAAGCGGAAACTTTCCTATAAAACTCAGCAAAAGTCCCTCCTCTCCACGTCAGGCCAATGACACTGCTGCCCCCAAACTTTCCGCCAGCAGGAGCTATAAGAACCTCCAAGTCTTCAACTTTCTCCCAATCCCAGACACCTCGAAGGGGCTCCAAGGAGGGATCGGGAGAGATTTTTTTTTGGCGGGGGCGGCGGGGGCGGCGGAAGCAGCAGCGGCGGCGGCAGCCCGCAGTCCTACGAGGAGCTGCAGACCCAGCGGGTCATGGCCAACGTGCGGGAGCGACAGCGCACGCAGTCGTTGAACGAAGCCTTCGCCGCCCTGCGGAGGGATCGGGAGAGATTTTTTTTTTTGGTTGGCCTTTTTATTTTTTTCCTCTTGGATCCTGATGCCATCCCCCCTCCCCCCAAAGTGAGGTCCTCCCTCCTTCCTTCCCTCCTCCTTCTCCTCGCAGGCCAGAGAAGCAGCCGATCAAGGGGGAGCTGGCGGGTTAGGTGCCCCCCTCTTCTCCCTGCCCTCCCCCCCCTCCCGGCCCGCTTCTCGCGTCTCCCCCCAGAGATGATGCAGCAGGACGAGTCAAACTCTCCAGTCTCCCCCGCCGACGACAGCTTGAGCAACAGCGAAGAGGAGCCGGACCGGCAGCAGCTGCCCAACAACAAGAGAGGGGGGCGCAAGCGCCGCTCCAGCCGCCGCAGCGCCGGCGGCGCCGTCGGGGCCGCGGACGAGCCGTGCAGCCCGGCCCAAGGCAAGCGGGGCAAGAAGGAAGCCTTCGCCGCCCTGCGGAAGATCATCCCCACGCTGCCCTCGGACAAGCTGAGCAAGATCCAGACCCTCAAGCTGGCGGCCAGGTACATCGACTTCCTCTACCAGGTCTTACAGAGCGACGAGCTGGACTCCAAGATGGCAAGCTGCAGCTATGTGGCCCACGAGCGGCTCAGCTACGCCTTCTCGGTGTGGAGAATGGAGGGCGCCTGGTCCATGTCCGCATCCCACTAGCAGGCGGCGTCCCCCACCCGCATCCCCTCGGCAGGAGCCCTAGGTAAGACAGGGACCCCGAAACCGGCGGGAAGAAAGGGGGGAGGGGGGGCCAGTGGCCGCCGGCTGCGCCGTGAGCCGAACACGAGTGGCCGTGGGGCGAGAGGGCCCGCACCCCGCCCGGAGGGGCCTGGCTTCCCGGAGCAGCCGGAGATCGGGGCGGCCGGAGGTGCCTCCCCCACTCCGGCTGTCCCTCCTCCTGCGCGGCCCGAGGTGCGCCCCGAGCCCGCGGGGCCCACGCGTGGCCGGGCGCTGCCGCCGGGGTGGGCTGCGAGCGGGACGCGGCGGCCGTGCGGGTGTGCCCCAGCCAGATGGGGCCGGCCTGAGATCACTTTTTCACCAAAGGCTGCGGAGCCAGCAGGGCTGCTGGGATGGCTCCTGCTGCTGCCGCCGCCGCCGCCGCCGCTGCTGCTCATATTTTGAAGTGAATCCATGTCCTCCCGTTGTGCTGCCCGATGAGGGTTTCCTACCGCCCCAGCAGTCCCTTTCCTCGGCCCTGACACCAGGGACCGCCAGGCTGGGGTGTCACCCGGTCACCGCACCGCCCGCAAGGCGAGTTCTCCCTTCTCCATTCCTGCCCGATACGCGTATTTCCAGAGACAGAGAGGTGTAGGTAGATGTTTGTGTAACTTTCGTTTCAGTAACGAGTTTTCCGCCCTTTCTGGGTTTTTGCAGATGACATTGTTCCCACAGAAGGAGAGAATGGACAATCTAGAGACTCTGAAGTTGGATGCGATTTTTTTTTTGATCTTTTCTAACAAAAAATGTACCAAGGATTTCTTGGAAATTAGAAGAGTAAAATCCAAATTCAAAGCAGGGCGTGGGGAGCACTTAAGAAAAGAGAGAAGGGCTTTGGACAGTGACTACCCTCTTGGCGTCGGTACAATCCACACATCTCTGCATTCTGATAGAAGTCTGAATAGTTCGATTTTTTTTTTTTTTAATTTTGACGAAGAATGTTGGAATCGAACTTTTATTTTTTTGCCTTTTTTGGGTTTTGGTTTTTTTTGGTTCTTTTTTTTTTTTTCATGCATGCATTCCCAAGAGGTCGTTCTTATGAGCCACTGATGAAAGGAAATACATTATTGTGGACTTCTTCATTCTTGAATGAAACCAAGCAGCCAACCAAAAATATCCCTGTAGAGATAAAAACCTTTTTTATTTTTTTTTTAATTTTTTAGGGGGGAATAAGCTGGGCTCAAGCTGTTATATACCCGGTTCCTAACTTTTTTATTATTATTATTTTTCTTCTGAGAAAAAAATAAACATTTTATTTATTTATTGATGACCCATGTTAAAATGCAAATAGATCCGGTGTCTAAATGCATTCCTATTTTTATGATTGTTTTGTAAATATCATTGTATATTATTTTTCTGCAATAAATAAATATGATTGAAATTTTAATAACCTTAAAGTTTGGTCTCTCTGAGAACTCAGGGTTAGAACTGTAGATAAATACCTGCTTGTTGAGCTGTAAAGGCACCCAAGAGAGAGGGGGCACTAGTATAAACAAACCAGGCGAAAAACGCAAATAAACTAGCTACTGACAGACACAGGCACGTTATTTATTGAGACAGCTTTATTATTCTGTGCTGAAGCTCACTGCATCTGTAGAGAAAGGTGTTGTCTCTTCTCTCTTTCTGTCCCTCTGCCCCTTTAATCTTCACGCCAGGCACGGCGGAGTTGCGCGGGGAGCGGAGTTTTCACAGCAGAGCTCTATCCCTGCCTTCGTGTTTTGCCCCCAGATGTGAGGCAGGAGCGGGCCCCGTTCCCCAACCCCCGGCACAGGTACTTTTGCTGATATCCCTGAGGAAGTGGCATCGGTTTTAAACAGGGATTCGTCCATCCAAAGGGAAAGCAAAAGAAAGTGAGATTGAAATAGGGAAGTGTGTAGCGAGTGGGGTTTTCCGGTGGAAGTGATGTTTGACTGCTCTGCTCTCTAGGGTTTTGTATAATATATATACTAGCCATCACATTTTCGTTGTGCAAAGCACGGAATGATACTCTAACCCACCCTCTTCTTTTCTATGTGTAGGGCGCATATTGCCCCTCTTTCTTTTCACCATACTTTCCGCGGGGTCCCAGCATGCGGCGAGAACCCGAGCTGCAAAAGAGAGGGGACCTCCAGATCTGAGGGCTTGGAAGGAAGGTGAAAGGGAAGTTGTAAAAAGAAAAAAAAAAACCCAGAAAACATAACAACCCAAACCAAACCTCAGCCCTTATAACCGGACAGCTGATTGTCTCTGCTGTCACTCGCTTATCTCCCAGCGCTTGGCAGCCGGGCAGTGAGCAGGGAGCGGCACCTCCTGCTCCTCCGCGGCCGCGAAAGGTGCGCGGGGACCGCTGCCGCCCCGGGAGCTGAGCAGTGCCCTCCGTGAAGACAGGGACTCTGCTGCCAGTGTCTGGGGTAGATAGGATGGGGTACTTTTCCAAGACAGAGCCTGTTTGCATAACCCATGAGTTGACTTTATTCCCTGTATTTGTTTCCACATCCACATACCGCAGTCTGTTACCCACGTAGCACTATTATGAATACAATATCGGTAATATTTTAAAGCAGTGCGCAATGTTTACAGTAGAGAGTTCGCAGCGCTTGTTTGCATTGAAGGATTAGCGAGCACTTGAAAATTAGATGACGGCCCTGACTGCCGCACCTCTCAGTGGTGGAGAGGAAGGGAAGCAGCTGTGAGTTCCCGAAGCGTCGCTGCTTTTCCCCGGCACCCTGGCACTTGCAGCTGCCCTCTCAGAGACTCCGAACCCCCGGCTCCAATGCGACCGGCTGCCGAGGAGCAGGTAATGTCTGCCCGCGTTACCTTGGCTGCAGTAAAGGCGAGAGGCACGGGGAGCGGGCGCAGTTTTGGCAGCGAGGCTAAGGGGATTTGGGAGGTTCTAGAAGGTTTCGGTTGTTCGTTTTGGGGGAGAATTCACACCGGGGAAAGGTGGGGAAAACTCTTCACATTTAGGAAGGAAACAGGTTCCGGGAATGGAAAAACCAACCAACCAGACGAGCTGCTCGGTGCCGAAGAGAAGGCGTGTTTCGTGGAAGGGGATTCCTATAAAATATGAACGAGGAATCAAGTGCACTTTAAAAGGCACGAATCAAACTGTGCTCGGTCTCAGAAATCGGAAGAGGCCCCGCTTGATGGACTTAAACCTAACTAGCTCTTTTGCAACCGGCAAGAGACCTCTGGGCCAGCCGGCGCAACACTTTTCCAGCTGAACATCCGAGTGAGAAAAATCCCCAATTCCTATCCGTGGGGCTCATGCCACCGGCAGGTCTTCCTTTCTCACTTCTGCGTCTCTCCGAGCGGGTCCCTGCCGGCACGGCAGCATTCCTGTCAGCCGGTGCTCTTTCCAGGCTGACAACCGCTACCTCTGCCTCATTAAAAAAAAAAAAAAAAAAAAAAAAAAAAAAAAAAAAATCATAAAAAAGAGATAAACCTGTTTTAAAACTCAGAGCGTACCCTTTCCTGGGTTGAAAGTGGGGACTGTAGATGCCTGGTGCTCCTCGGGCTAGAGCCAAAAACGATTAAGTCAGCGTCAGGCTTACTGAAGGAAAAAAGAAATAATATGTATATTAATTTGCCTTCTGGGAATTTTAAACACTCTTGCAATCGGAAAATTAACCCTGCCTTTGGAAATCCTGATTGATTTCGCTTTTTTCTCGGAGGCATCAACCTGTCCCGTTTATTCGCAAGCTCAGAGGTCCGTCCGGGCCCGCGCGGCCGCCCGGTCGCACGGCCGCGGCCCCGGCGGAGCTGGCGGGGCGCGGAGCGGCGGTGCCGGCGCTGCGCCTCCTGCGGGGCGGCGGGCGGGGGGCGCCGGCCGCGGGCCCGAGCGCATTCCTGGGTTTGGCAGGGGCCGCCCCGCTGCTTTCTCCAAGCCGGTATCGGATTCCTCCCCGGCGTATGATTTCACTTGAAGTCCTGCCCAGGAGCCCTTCAAAGTGCGCTCTTGTCCCGCTCCCATGATGTCAGGCGGTTTTCCCTGCATCTGTAATTTTAAGAAAAACAAACAAACGCGCCCTGGGGATGTGGGGGGAAACGGAGGGAGAGGGCGGGGGCACAAAAGTCACATAAAAGCGCAGGGAGAGAGGGACTCACCTGCGGCGGCGGCGGCAGCTCGGGCACCTGCCTCCCGGGGCGAGCAGCGGCGGGGCTCGGCGACTACCGGGAACCGGCTCAGCTGCCGGCGCCGGTGCTCCCCCAGCCTCTCTCGGTGGCTGCATCAGCCCGGTTCACACGGCTCTCCCTTCACCTGCCCGCTCCGGCAGGCAGCAGACCCGCCGGGAGAGCGAGAACGCTCCCGCCATAAATTAGCATCTTTGGGAAGCGGGTGGTGGTGGTGGTGACGGCAAATCCAATCCACCCCGTAAAGGGATCCGGGAGGCTAAAGCAAAAGAAAAAAAAAGAGGCGCACACATCCACATCCCATCAGGACTTATTTTATTTGCTGCACACATAACCTGCCCGCAGTAAACATGGCACAGGATGTATTTTACATTAACTTCTGCACCAGCTTCTTTCGACTTCAGTTCACTTAATGTTCTTGGCAAATCAAAGCACGTGTCCTTTGAAGAAGGTGTGTAATTGGAGTTTAAGGCATGTATGGAATTCCCAGATGTCTATAAAGTAAGAAGGAGCATTTGGCAGGTCACTTGAAGGTGGAGCAGGTTAAAATCACTTGTAGAAAAGTCCCCCTTTTCTTTTTTGAAAGCAAACAAGCCGGCCATTTATAAGGGCCAAGTGACCGACATTGCGGGAGGCTTAGAACGGTTTTACAGCGCAAGAACAATAAAGCTGCGGAAACCTAATGATGATGGTAATACCCGTTTTAAAATCCGAAATAAAACGCAAAGCAAAACTAAATATTCAGATCGGCAAAAAAGCTGTCCATTCTCTTAGTAATTCCCTGTCTCTTCCGCCCGCTCAGGAACGCTTACATTGTTCTTATCTACGTAGTCGTCTTGTCTTGGTTAGCGGACACTTCTCCAAGTTTTTCATAAAGAGGTGACATTAAATTTGCAGAAACTTTGCAAATTTCTCTTCTTCACTGTATGGACACGGGCAAGAAAATAAGTGTTTTACTCCAAAACAATTCAGACGAACCACGCCGGGATAAAGACGACTACAAAGGTATCAGGAGCAATTAATAACAGCAGAAATAATAACGGAATAGGTTTGGGACAATTAGATGATGATAATTTCACTTTGGGAGTATTATCAGCATTCGTACGAAATATTAGCCCCAGCAGACTATGGGTTCCCTTGGTGGGGGGGGGG
>NW_024519206.1:8555510-9093567 GCF_017590135.1 Pyrgilauda ruficollis | reverse complement strand
GAGGGGAGGGGAGGGGAGGGAGTGGGAAGCAAATCCTCTTTGCTGGGCTGCAGAAATCCCAAAGCGAACTATTGCGGCGGGAAGAAGACCCGCTCTGCCCTCCTAATGCGGGGAAATCTGGAGATGGGAGGGGGCGACATGAGGAAGGATGCTCTTGGGAAGGGTCGGGGTCGCCCCCTCATGATTAGTGTTGCTTTGTTCTTTTCGGGCAAAGGCAGAGTCATTAAACAAGCAGTCAAGAAAGGAGCAATACACGCGACTGCAGCCGTGGAGGAAAGGAGGGCTTCAGAGGGGAAGGGATTTTGACATGTGAAAAGTTAAGCAGGTACCTGAAGGAGGTTTATTTTGACCAGATGTTAGAGCTTTTATGAAAATGTCACGTGAAGCGAACAGATGTACAACTTGCAAATAGAGCCCCGCCTTGTAAACACTGGGAAGAGAAAGGCTCACAGAAATTCAAGCATAAAACATTCCTCCTTTTTCTATATGTGTGTATTTGCACAGAAATGTGCAAACTGCTTTTTATTTGTTTGTGTAAAAAAAAAAAAAAAGCAGCCGTTTTGTCCAAGCTTGCCATCCTCTTCCAGTGCGCCTAACCAGTTTCTTTCCTTCCTTCCTTCCTTCCTTCCTTCCTTCCTTCCTTCCTTCCTTCCTTCCTTCCTTCCTTCCTTCCTTTTTCTTTCTTTTTATCTTTCTTCCTTCCCCCTCTATCACTTACTCTTGTTCTTTCTTTCTCTGTCTTTCTCTCTCTTTCTCTCTCTCTCTTTTTTCATTCTTTCTTTCCCGCCCGTTGACCCCCTCCTTTATTCTCGGGTCCGTTTGATCCCAGGGAAAGTATCGGATCTCTCCTGGGAGGAGAAACTGAAACTAATCAATTGCCTTCTATTTGAAGGTGGGTAGGAGCTCCTAAGAGCACAGAGGAAAGCCTGGGCTGGCAGCCCCCAGCGCTTCGGGCGTGGCGAAGGCGGGTGGCTCTGCCCGGCCCTGCCCGGCTCGGCCCGGCTCTGCCGGCGCTCCCGGCCCCCGGCAGAGGGGTCCGAGGGCGAGGGACCCCCTGCCCTGCCCGCTCCGGCCCGGCCCCTGTGCGGGCGGGCGGCAGAGCCACGGCTCTCCAAGAAATTAAAAGCTCTCCTCCTTTCGACGTTCGCGGCAAGGCGCAGTCCGTCCGTCCCTCCGTAGATGCCAGACCAGCGTTCCGGGGTGGGTTTTTTTTTTTTTTTTTTTTTTTTTTGTTTGTTTGTTTGTTTTTTTTCCTTTTCCTTTTGTACGCTTATTGCTGTTTTCCGGAAGGTCTTCTGGTACTTTAGTGTAAAATCTGCGTTAGACCCCCGGTGGCCGCGGTTATCAGTGCGGCGGTGCTGGCAGGTGGTGGGGCGGAAGGTGTTCCCTCTGCCAGCCCAGCCCCAGCGGATCAGGAATGCCAAGGGAAAGACCCCCGCTGCAGCCAGAGGCAGGCCGAGGGCTGTGGAATCTTGCAAACAGCCTGCCTATGTTTCATTCACAGACCATTTCGATGAGCTGTAGATATGCCTTGCTTATTTCTGCACATCTGTTTCTACAAGTGGATTTGACATATTAATTTTGAACTGCGGTGGAGGCTTTTATAATAGGTACCCCTATTAAATAATAGACGAGTTTTCAATTAATTTTGCTAGACAGAAATTATTGTCATTATTTTTCTTTTTTTGCAAATATTTTAAAAGGCAAAAAAGCTGACATCAAGCACGTTAGCTTTTAGAATGACAATGCAGGAGTATATAACATAGATAAATAGACTGAGGTGCTATCCATAATAGATAGCATCAGTCTAAAGATCCCTAGGGATTCTTAATCTAGATTTGTTGCCTTTGCGTCCCAATCACATGATTTTGCAAAAATGCTTAAAGTTTTTTCAAATAAAGGACCCCTTTTATTAAAGGAGTGGAGTCCTTCCCCCCTCTCCTCCCCCCTTCATTTCTTATCTATTAATGCTATAAATGACAGACTCAGGATAGTCAGCTGATCTCAAGATTTTCAGCAAATGCCGATTGGTATTGTATTTTTAATGCAATTTAGAAAACAAAGGGAAAATGTCTTTTACGTTTGTTTCAGAATTTGAAGAGGAGTAAGGCTTTCCATTGTGTGTGAAAATGTATAAATTCTGGACACAGCCAGAAACAAACACACACTCGCTTCTGAACCACAGAGCTATCAAACATGTTTGAGGGAGTGAGATGCTGTCTATGAAGGGGTTGTTGATGTAAGAGCTAAATTAATGTTAATTTCAAACAGGCAGCTAATTCTTCCACGGAACCTCAGCACATTCAAAGTGCTTTGCAATGCTTCATATTTAATTATTTGAAATGGAAAATATATCCATTTCCCATGAAGAAAGATTAGCTGATTGATGAGGGAGGTTCTCTTTTCTTTCTTTCTTTCTTTTCCTTCCTTCCTTCCTTCCTTCCTTCCTTTCTTCCTTCCTTCCTTCCATCCTTCCTTCCTTCCTTTCTTCCTTCCTTCCTTCCATCCTTCCTTCCTTCCTTTCTTCCTTCCTTCCTTCCATCCTTCCTTCCTTCCTTTCTTCCTTCCTTCCTTCCATCCTTCCTTCCTTCCTTTCTTCCTTCCTTCCTTCCTCTCTCGCTTTCTGTCTTTCTCCCTCTCTAAGCATCCTGAAACACCTTTCAACTTCAAGGTTTTAACACCAATATAAACCAGATCCAGAACAGACTCCCTTCCCCCCTTCTCCCCGTCCTCAGATCTGAACTTAAAACATATATCATAGATCAGTTTTCATCCAGCAAATTTAGACATAGTTCCTCGACCTGTACTTTCAAAGAGATTTTGGGCTGGAGTCTGCAATATTTAATCCAGTCAGCTATTAAATGTCCTCCAGCTTGAATCAAGAATTTAAACAGGCATCTGTGCTGGGGATAATGACAGTTAAAGCAGTTTGGGATATAGTGTGTGTGGCAGAGAGGGAGGAAATGGACAGAAGAATAATGATTAGGTCTTTGATTTGGAAAATTCCTGAGTTTTAGGAGTTCTGTCAGAGTATTGGTGGGGGAGAACATGAAAGAAACCCCTTTGCTCAAAGGCATGGCTTTAATGGGGAGAAACACTACTAATGATACGTGACAGTGCCTGACACTCGCCTTTCTTCTGCCTGCCCGGCAGTAACATGATACCTGCTCCCCCAGGGATGGCCGGGCCCGGGCTGGGCACCCAGCCCCTGCCGGGACCCAGCTCTGCTGGACGGCTGCTCCGATGCAGGGAGGGTTTCCCCAGGGTCCGATCCCACCGGGAGTGATCCCCTAGCATCTGTTCCCGAGGTGGGCTTTCCCGAGGTCCGTGCCTGATGGAAGGGCTCCCCCAAGCACCAGATCAAGAGGGTTTTCCCCTTCTTCCCCTTGAGAATTTGGGATGGATGGGTAGGGGAACTTGAGGGTATATAAGACAGAAAACTAACTTTTCTTTTCTTTTCTTTTCTTTTCTTTTCTTTTCTTTTCTTTTCTTTTCTTTTCTTTTCTTTTCTTTTCTTTTCTTTTCTTTTCTTTTCTTTTCTTTTCTTTTCTTTCTTTCTTTCTCTCTTTCTTTCTCCCTCTCTTTCTCTCTGTCTTCTCTCTCTCTCTTTCTTTCTCTTCCTCTGTCAGTTTCTGAGCTGATGGCTGTTGGAAAGATGGACTTAGGAATTGGGTAGATTCTTAAAATCCTATAGGGCTTGGATCCATGGAAAAGAAGAGAAGAGCAGGGCATCAGGAAGAGGCTCTGCCTTTGACTTGATGAAGCACGTGTCAGATTCTGCAGTTCAGGCAATTAAAACTCGATTCTGATCAAAGGGCTTCATAAATCACCAGGAGAAGTGCACTGGGCAGAGACAGCTGTCTGTGTGAGCAAGCGGGGGGCAGTTTCTTATCCCCACTTTTCAGACACTGTCATCCTCTCACACTGCCTCCACGGAGTTTCACTGGGAGTGGACTTTTCCTGCTGTTTTATGGAGGTTTGTTTATTTATGGAAGCATTTCAGTAAGAAAAAAAATATGGAAGGAGTTCGTGACCATTGGTGACTATCCCAGGAACAGAGGTGCTACAATATTTTCTTTTCTGATTAGAGAAAAAATGCTTAATGCTGAGGAAATAGTGACAAAAAATATTTCCCTTACCCTTAAGAAAGAGCATGAAGTGTCTGATTACCTGTGCTGGCCTCAGCCCTGGTCAGCCCTGAGCACAGAGCAGAGAGCTCATACCCAGCAGCTCCTGGCTCTGCTCTCAGCTGGTTCCACTGCTAGGACCTGAGCAGTGAAAGGGAGAGATGGAGGGGGAAAAGCAGAAGAGAAAAGGATTTTGCATCTGAGTGAAGGCAAAGTCTCTTCATTCTTGGAGCAGAGCACAGGGAATTAATGCAGCCTAGTGTGTGCCAGTGAGCAGTCTGTGAGCAGTCCTCAGGTGTCAAGGACACTCCTGCCATTCAGCTAGTGCATTTTCCTATGTCAGATGTGGTCTATTGTAGGAGTTTACAGACTGAAGGGCTGCTCTTTGATATTGGAATTTAGGGGTGAACGTATAAGTGCTCTCAAGGCACTTGTCAAATTTGAGTGCTTTCTGGTGTGATTTATGGCAAGAGGCTCCTTTCTGACACTTCCAGATGCCAAACCTTTCACCTTGCAGAAATCATGCTTGCAAGAGCTGGGGTGAGTTTATGCCTGCTCTTTAAAACAGCTGCTCTGGGGTAATAAGGTGGCAGGCAAGCCCAGTAAGGAACTTTTTATGAGGTTTGCCAGGGGTTCAAATGGTTTCTACAGTCTCCTTCCAGCATCCAGGCTATCCACTGACATGCAACACTGAACCTGTCCTATCCCTCCAGAGGAATGCATATCACCTTTTCTCTGAGCACATCGTTCCTTCAGATTGCCTTAATTTGGACTTCAGCCAGCTTGCAAACCTTTCTCTGCTCTGTCATTTGACCAGCCGAATCATCAAGAGACTCTGAAACTCCTTTTAATACAAGGCTTTCAGAGATTTCGCTGAACAGAGGGCAAATATGGAGTGAGAATTTGAGACAGGCAAACAGGGGGCATTCATCTTCAGAGTCCATAAATCACCATGAACTCTTCCAGGCTACTCCAACAAGCCTGGGATTCCCTTGCCAGAGATGAGTCACAGATAAATTACCCAAGGCCGACAGAGAACAAAAGGTTTGGCCAAAAGCTGCAAGGGGATGGGTGTTCTCCAAAAAGTAGCGGAAGCCTTGCAAACACATGCCTCTCGATGGATGGTGGAGTCAGATCTGCATTCCTGGTTCTCATGAACAGCAGGAAATAAAAACAAAAATAGATCAAAATTCACTGTGTGTTGACTTCTTCCCTGCACTACTTGGCAGGTGGACTCAGATGTTTGATCTCACTAAGAGACAGTTTTCCATCTGAAATCGAAATAGCCCCTCCTCTCAAACTGAATGCAAAAGAAATCAACATTGATCTTGGCTAGGACTAGGTGGGAAAAGAACTACCATCATGTTAGAGTTAGCATTGCAACAACAGCTGTCATCTGACCACTTCCTCTGTGGAATGTCAATATCATCTAATAAGGCTGATTTTTTAAAGATTCTTCATTGCTGTGATAAATTTATGCCATATGGAATAAAAAAACAATGAGAAAAAGAAAGAAAGAAAGAAAGAAAAACTTTTAAGAATTTTTCCTATATACAGAATTAGATGTGTCTGGTGAAAATTCTCAGATAATTCATGTTGCCCATGTTAATGAGATTAATGTGGAGAAGAAAATAGACCCCTCTGCTTGCATCCATGTTATTTCAATTTATAAGTGTATCTACTTTCTCTAGATGATAAATGGATCAATCTATCTTTTAATTTTTTTTTTTTTTTTTTTTTTTTTTTTTTTTTGTGTAACTGGTCCTCTTTCTTTGAATCCTGATCAGAATCTCAACAGAAAAGTTGATATAAGACTGGCAGCTCTTTTAAAGAATCTTGCTTCTCTCTCCTGTCCTTTGTTGGCCAGCCATATAAAGAGACTAGGATTGCCTTAGTTCTGCTGCAACCATATTTCCCGTGGAGTGAAAAGAAGCTTCCCCAAATTCCAAAGGTATCAAATGTTTAGCATCTGAAGGATATTCATCTTTAGGAACCAGGCCAAAAAGTCAATAAAAATTTAATTATTTCTGAAGCATATGGGAGAACTTACAACACCAATAACGTGTTACTGTATCTTGGCATTGGGAAAAAGCTCAACAACATACTTTCACATTTCCTGGTCAAGACAATGCCCCCACCAAAAGGCAACATAACCCCTCAAAACTGCATTTAATTCTAATTAATTAATAGTTTGTAAAACTAGCACATAATAGGTTGGTGATCAAGGAGGTTATTACCTGCATATCTCATAATGATAGAGTTGTGTTAAAGATTTATATGCAGGGAAAAACATGCAGCTATCTTCCCTTTTTTTCACTGCAAACAAGAAAGAATATTTTTATTGATAAGTTTCTTGTTGTCTGAAATGAGTTATCTCCACTGGAATATGCAGCTGTGGTAATAGAGAAAAAATCCCAAATATTTTTCTGAAGAAACACAAGGGAAATCCCCAATTTAAAAGATAAAGATAGCTTTAATATATCAATCATTAACAACATCATGCAGAGGAACACTCCTTATATGGCTTTATCTAGCAGGATCAGCTCTGTGGGAGTCCTTCAATTTAGTTTTTGGGGCAATGACCCAGGTTACCACTGTGTTATTTTAACATATCCCAAACTAGCTCTTAGATAAATGGGAATTCAATCTGCACAGGTAGAAGACTGAAATGGAAAACCCTGAGAAGGCCTTTCTATTATTGCCACACACAGCTCCTAGCAAGACTTGACTAAAATTTAGATCTAGGCAGGGACAGTTTTAAACATGACATCACTGTATCAGGTGTTATATATCAGATTCTACTGAAATAAAATCACACATCCATGCTGTCATTTTCATTATTTTAATTAAGGAGAATAAGTATGTAAGGTATCTACAACTGTATAGGGTACCTAAACCAATATAATTTAATTTACACCCTGTGTGTCTGTCTAACCCAAATGTAGTCCTATATTCAAATAATACTCAACTTTTGTTCATTTTCTTTGTTGAACACACTGACTCTTTGATCACCAGTCAGTCTTCTTCAGAAAGATTTTTTCCTGCCTTCATATGTGAAAACCAACTTTTCCTGTTTTCCCTTTTTCTTTAAACTCAATGCAGAAGAGCTCATGAACCCAAGTTCTAAAAAAACCCCAGTTCTGAATCAGAGCTAGATTTGAGTCAAATGAGGGTAAAAAATACAGGGTGTTTTTTGTTGCTGTTGGGTTTTTTTTGTCCAAATATACCACCTGCCTCTAGTATTCACAGGGCCTGAAAAGCAGTTGTTTGAACAGTGATGTCTATCTAGAAAGAACATTGGCTACTACTAATTGGTTATCAGCTTTCTATTCCACAGATACTTATGCAGCTGGAGTCAGGGTAATTAGAAGATTTTGGTTTTACAGGAGCTTTGCTAAAAGCAAAGCTCCTGTAAAAGGTAAAAAAAATTAACTCCTTTTTTCTGTAGGTTTTTTTCCCCCCTGTGTATTATTAATCCATTTGTTTCCTCCATCCCAAATTAATGTCAGGATGTGGTTTAAAGGATTTATTTGTATTAATTTTTGACCTTTTACCTTATTTGTGCACATCACTAAGTAATGTAGACATGCCAGATGAATGCCAGTCTATACCACCTATATAAGGTTTTGTGTGTTTTGTGCCCTGTAATGGCAGAGACAGCAGTGACATCAGTCAGGAAAAAAAAGCTTTTTCAAAGTTGTGTCCTGTACTTCCTGCAGAATACAGGAAAGTTCTTGGAGATTAATAATACTCACCCACTTTATAGGAGGACTTACTTCATTAACCTCTTCACATCCGAGTATATTAAATGGAAGATGTTACCTAAGTACAATGTATTTTATTCCTTAGCTCAGTATATGGCATTATACATTCCCTACTATTTAACTGCATATCATTGCATCTCTATGGAATACATATACATTTACACCATTGGTTATAATCCCACTGATGTAATGTATGAACAGGATTTAAACCAGGAAGTCTTAACAGATGTTCAAAGACCATGAAGAAGAGTGTGACTGCCTTTTATTTCCAATTATTATAGAGATATTATGAAAACTGGATACCTCTAGATTAATATTATATTAAGAATAGTGAATGTGTTGCCATAAAATTTGCAATATTTAATTATGTATTTTCTCTTAGGACACAACAAAACCTATTTCAGTCTTTTAAGACTCTATTAAGGTTACCTTCATTTGTATTGCTTGTAAATTAAATATAACTTAATGTTTCCAAGAAAATATGGAATTTTATGCCTAGATTTTTATGGGAACAGTCAAGCTGAATGCTGTGTTTACTGGGTCAAGCATTGGCCCTTTTACTTTCATTGAGTAGCACTTCACTCTAAACAGTCCCACCAAAGCAAATGGAGCTGTTACAGAAGTAAGAAGTTACTCACCATGAGCTGGGATCTCACAGCTGCCAGTAATAATTCTTGTTTAAGAAAAGAGGTATTAATATCTGCAAGGATTGGTAGGCTTTTGACAAGGAACAGAATTCCAATGTAACAGAAAAAAGGGATTCACAAAGCACTATGTGATTTGTTGAGTCAATTTTGTACCACATATAGTCAGTAATAATGTCTTCATGTCATAGCATTACATGAATAATTTTTCCAAACCATGATGTAGCAAGAGAGACTGTGACCTTTTAAAATTTTTTCAAGCAAAAGAAGGATATGGCCAGTTAGTCAGCAATATTGGAGCTAATTGTCCATGAAATTAACTTTAAATTAACTGCTAATTCTAATCAATTTAGCAGTTTCTCTTGGGAAATCTTGAAGAATTAATTGAAATGACATTTAAGTAACTTTCTAGCATGAATGGTTTTCAGCATTATCAAATATAGTGTTTTCCAGTGCGGACTGTAGATTTCCCAGCTGTATTAACAGAAGAACATCCCTCTCAAACACTGTAGCTGAGAGATATGGCCTGGTGTTTATTTGAGACTTCAGCCACTTTTTTCTGTTCTAAACCTCTTGTCATTGCCACTGTTAGGGTCAAGCACAGCTGTGTTGAGAAGAACCATAATCTCAAGGCAAGGTATAGCTTTCTTCATCCTCTAATACGCAGCACAACTTTATTTCTTTCAGCGCCAGCTGAATGCATGGGAGAACAGTGCAACCAATCTCTTCCTCCATTCTTACATCTCCTTTAATTTATGGCAACATTTCTGTAGTGAGTAGCCTACAAAACTGCTCCTGAAGATGACATTGAACCAGCATTCCCTCTCATACTACCCCAGAAAGTACATTAAAAATTGCCTTCATGTCATCCATGTGGAGAGAGATGGGCGCCTCCAGAATAAGGTGCTCCTTCACTTTTCCAGTGATGGAGGTGGGACTGTCTGGATGGTAGTAGCTCCCTAGGTTCTCCTTCTTGCCCTTTCTGAAGACTGGGGTGATATTTGCTTTCTTCCAATCCTCAGGGACCTCTCCTGATCTCCATGACCTTTTGAAGATGATTGTGAGCGGCCTCGCAATGTCTTTGCCAGCATTCTCAGCACTCATGGAGGCATCCTGCCAGTGATGCAACCAGAGTTTTTAAATGGTGCTGAGAACAAAGCTAATATGAACAATCCCCAGTATATCTGACTGTCAGTACTGTCAAAAGATCTTCTTGAAAAAAATCCTGTTTTCTCAACACTTAATTTTTGTACTCAAATGTTCACAAGTAAGCAAACAGAAACTTTGCTATTCCCAGCTCTTCCCTGAGGCTATGGTGAATCAATGACAGCTTCTTTTCATTGCACAAGCCTGGCTTAGAGATATGGGCAGGAGGTTTGCCACTGCCACCTGCCCCAAGTCAGCCAGCCAGGCCTAGGGGACCTGAAGGGAAATGATCCGCTGGCTTTGTGTGTGTGCACAGCAGGCACCAGGAGCACACCACTGCCGGACCAGGGGCTCCAAAGGCCATGGGGTACCAGTGCCTGTGTGGTCATCTGTCCCACAAAATCTGCAATCAGGGCTCTCAAACTTCGCAGTCAAAAGAGTTACAGGAGGAGGCTGGCCTGGGATAATGGCTCTAGCTATTACCCAGCAACACAGATTGGGATTTCCTAAACTTTATGGATTTTTTCTGAAAATATCGGTCAGATTGTCACAGTTTCTCTCCGTTCAACAGTAGCAATAATTCTAGTTCAATTTCAGACATCAGCTCACCTCTCTTTCCCCTCCATAGGAAAGGCTAAGGAAGAATAATCATTCACTAGTGGAAATAAACCATTATTTGATACAACATTTTCTCTTC
This sequence comes from Pyrgilauda ruficollis, assembly GCF_017590135.1. Taxonomy (NCBI): domain Eukaryota; kingdom Metazoa; phylum Chordata; class Aves; order Passeriformes; family Passeridae; genus Pyrgilauda; species Pyrgilauda ruficollis. The sequence continues at coordinate 9,083,189 of NW_024519206.1, read as the reverse complement.
ATTGCTTGGCAGTTTGGTACTTCTCCTCAGAAGCTGGGATACATTTATTGTTCAGCAGTACATTTTTAGGGGATGAATATAAGAGAGTGGAGACATTGTTTCAAAGTGTTTGCTAACACAGCAGACAAAAACATTTTGTACTGATCTGCAGAGATGGTGGGCACAGGTTGTGTTTATTTGCTATTATGCGTTGTAAAGGTACTAATCATCAGCCTTGTACTGAGCTTTGCACTTTTCTCTGCACATAACATCAAAAGAGAGGTTTAAAGCTCTATAACCTCTTCTCAAGAACACTACTCTTGAGTATTTCTGTTTCTTGTTTTGCTTTGTGGTCACTAACCACAGGAGAAATTTGTCGTTTTTACATATGCTGGAAATAATTTACTGACTTTAGAAATATTAAACCACAAGAAACCCCCTACATTAAAGTAACATTAAGGGTCTGCCTAAAACCCACAAAAAGCCAGGAAATTGAGACTTTAAGCTGAAACTCTGATCTGATACTCCAACCTTAATTTACCTCATAGGGTATAGGTGTCTCCAGTGAGGGGAGTGGGAGACAAATCTTGGTTGCCTGGGTGCTCATGTCACTCCCTGGTCTTTTCTCACCAGCTGAACACCACTATCAGTCAACGAGAAGCACCTGACCAGGTGATATCTTTTGGCATATCTTTAGATTTCTAACAGGACAGATGGTTATTGTTAAAAAGGAGGAGAAAAGTTCAAGGTCCCTTCTCACCTGAGAAATTATCAACTTCAGAAAGGATTTTTGTCTCTCCAGCCTAACTTGCGTTGTGGAGTTTGCTGACGCAGGAAGCTGTGGAAGAAGGCAGTAACAGTAGTTTCAAAAGAATTAGACCAACTCATGGACAATGTGCTGGTAAGCAAAAACCTAGTGAGTGGTCTACTTCTAGGATATCTAATAACAGCTGTGGATGCTGAAGATGTGTAAGACATCATATATGCCAGATTCACAGTTCTGTTTTCTCTGATATCAAAAGAATGTTGACCCAAAAGTGTTTTACTCATGTTCTTATTGTTTAACTGTCCAAAATGGTAATAAATGACAGTTCCGTCCTTAATTCTTATTTATTCTTCTAATTTCACTTGGGAAAGACTTTTTCTTTTTGCTAGTTCAAACCTCAGTCTGAACTATTGAGCAAGACCTTTCACAGCATTGCTCTGCCTCAGGAGCTGTGCCACAAGGAAAAGAGTATGTGGTCTGTGTTCCTCTTCTCGTGCTGAAGAAATACTACCTTGCTCAATCTACTTTATATTTATAGCAGGGTGCAGCACAGTCCTGTCCTGCTATGTATTTCAGCTTTTCTCCTCTACAACAAGGAGAGAGGCAGCAACAAAGAGGTGCTTTGCATCTTCTTTCTTTGCCAGTCAGCCAGAGGAAAACATCCAAAGTGGGAACCACCATGAAGTACTTGAGACAGCTGTTTCAGGGTAACAGCTTGTCTGGACCTATAATAGGAGCTCTGTTTGTATTCTCTTTTTCATTATTGAAACCACCAGTTCACTGGGTGGCTTAGATGAACTGAGTAGGTTCATCGAAAGACAATGAGATGGTTTTGGAGGTCTTGAACAGGTCTTGAACTGTAACCAACTTTAATGTACTGCTAGATGGGAGAAAAGTCTCAACTGAATAGAAAGCTCCTTTTAAAAAACATGGATATAGCAAAGGAAACATTGATGCGAGCTGAGACTCACTGTCTTCTTTATAAGGACCAGCAGAAGCTGTTAAATGACATATATATCTCTCTCTAGGCCTATAATAGTTATGTCAGGGACAAATGTTATGCTGTGACCACAGTATTCTGTACCAGTAGAATATTATAACTAATATCCTACCTGTGACTTTATTGACAGTGAAACATTATTCTGATAATGAAGTGAAAAGTGTGGGAGAAACAGTAGAGCTGACAATTAGTAAATAAAACTCTAGTATTTTACAACATTTATATTCTGTAGTATATTTGTCCTTATGCTTCAGCCACTTAGCTGTGACAATAAAAATTGCGTGAAGCTTCATTACATAATAGTGTAAATTTGTCAGGTGTTTGACAATAATTCCAAGGCTTGTGTCTGCAGACTGCAAGTCTTCATGGAAGTCACCAGGTGTGAGAGATTTGGATGCTGAGATCAGTTGAGATTAGTGCATGGAATGTATCAGGTCTGGAAGAATCTGTGCTATCAAATACATTTTCTATTAAAGACATTACCTCTGTGCTCTCTCAGACAAGGGGGCTGCTCATTATTAGGCTTTAGGTATTCACTTGATTAATTTAAGGCTTATACATTTTGCCCCACACTGATAATAAAGATTATGGTCATACCGGTGCTTTAATTTTTCCTCTTGGCATTGTCTTCTTGTGGGTTTTTTTTTAAGGCTTTCAAGAGGCAATATTCTGAAATACTGTGCATGGAAACAATAAAGTGCTGGTTGTGACTTTACTTTGAACAAGTTCTCCTGCAGAGTATCATATTTAAGTAAATTGCCATCAAGTACAGCAAGCAACACAATCATTCACATTCAAACAGAGCCTTTTGATCATGTTCTACAATGCAATCAAGAATCACAGGAGAATTCAAGTACACACCAACCTCATTCAATGCTAACTAGGTGACAGAGAAAGAAGCATTAATTGTGAATGTCAACTAATTGGCTGGTGCATTAGCATAAAGAAACAGGCATTAGTCGATGTAGAAACTGCTTATAATTTTAACAGGTTCATATGTTCACCGTGGCCTGCAAATGTATGGTTGCTCACAGCTGGAATATTATTAATAGTGTTTCATGTGGGTACACACACACTCCTGCTCCCCCCATTTTGCTCAGATCAGAAAAAGTTTTGGAGCTTTTTATCCACAAGGCACATCAAGATCACCAATTGGGAATTGTTAACTGATAGTTTAATTGGGGAAATGAATAGACTCTGTTGAACTTCAGCCAAAAATTTAGCAGCTAGATTTATATAGAACAACAGATGTGGAGGTGGAATCTCTGAAGGAACACATGGTACTGGCATAGGACTATCTCTGCCCCTATTTAAATTACAAGTGGAACAGAAATGTGGCAAGGAGGTGAGAACTGATAAGATCTGGAAATATCCCTTGGTTAAAAAAACAAAAAGGACATCTTGGAAAATAAATCTTTTCAGAGGCAGTAGGCATCATGAATTCACACAGACATAGGAGCAGCCTGCAGTTATAACCTTTACTATTGCTAGTGCCACTTATTTGCAAAATAGTTTTGTACACTACTCCATGAAGTCACTCCAACTGTTTTTTCTGAAATTTCTTGGAAGGTAATTCTCTCCTTCCAAACCCAATCTCCAACTTGCCTTTTTCAAGTAGGATTTCTGGGAAGTGGCTAAATAATGATGTTTTTGTTAAAGTGCATTGTGAAATAACAGCTGCGCCTGATGTTCAAAGTAAGTTCTTCAAGACTATGTGGTTCTACTTTACCTGCTCTTTACTTGACCTATCCAGCAGGCTAAGAACGAAATCCTGAACTAACAAGTCACTAATAGGACTCCCATCAACTCCCACTGCCGATAGCAGCATTGATTAATTGATGAATAATGCAAGAAAGTATTGTTGCTGGACCCTATTCTTTCATTTTTTTTTCTTACTCTTGGACAGTGTTTGAACTAGTTTGGAAGCACATGCTTTGAGCTTTATCCTTCAAAGTATAGGGAGGCAGTTTTCTACCATCCTGAATCATACTTGGAAATGACCATGAATGAGGGATACCATTCATTCTTTCTACTGGGCAGTGAAATAAGTTTGCAAAGGATGGGTTTGCAAAACCCATCTACCCTGTGCTGAAGTGCATCACTCCTTGAAGTCTGCTGGAACAGCCAGTTCCTATGATTTAGTGAGTTACCTGAAAGAGACACATCCATCATTTCTCTCAATAGTTCTTTGCTTGTTGGTGTACCTGCTCTGTTTAAAACTCCTTACAGTGGAATTTGCCTATAGGCAAAAGTAATCAGGCCTGAAAACACCACAAGCTTAATTTGCCAATTCCTCCTGGTTTTGGGAGAAGAAATTGAAGTGGAATGAACAGCCTGTGGTAGCATGATACTTGCTGTCCATCCCTAAATGAGATTGGCAACACTGAGTCTGCACATAAAGGAGATAACTTAAGAGTGGTTCCAGGACTCCCTCAGAGCTAATGCATAATTAGCTCTGGCTGTGGGGATAGCAGTGGCTCTGCTTTTGTGGAAAAAGTATTTAACATTTTTTTAGGATGACATTCCTTTATCATTTAGGAATGACAGGTATGATGTGGGAGATTTTATAGTTTTCTAGTAGTTTAAATCTCTAGCTCAGATTGGGGTTCTTCTTGACCCAATTATTATGTTTGATATGGGCATTTTTTGGTGAGGAAAGGAACGAAGGGAGCTATATTCAGGTTGCACTTAGGCATTTCTCATCACAGCTGAGCTCAGCCACAGACTACCTCTTCCTGTTCATCTTCATCCACTTCCCTCAGTTCTTAGGCTACCATCGTTTACTTCTTTGCTCTCTCATTGTGCTTGGAGGAGGCAACAAATGATGGGTTAAAAATATTAATGGATCAAAAGTGTCCAAGTGAATAGATTCTTTTTTTTTATAGACACATCAGAAAGACTTTATACACAGTTGTGGGAGCATATTTTAGGGAGCAATACCTCTGGGAAATGGAAGGAAGAGAAGCTGGGCATAGACTCAGGAACAGCTGTAGTAGCAGACTTGACTACAGCTTCATTTCTAGCTTCTGGTTCACTGGGTTATAGAAGGCACAGCACATCTCACACTGGCCCTGGATGTATTCCCACTGACACTGGAGGGAGGAGGAGCTGATCCTGTGATGCTGACTTCACATTAAACCCTGCTAAAAGTTAGGGCAAACAAGATGTTTTCTTGGAAATAAATGTAAATATGAATTTATCCAAGATTTCAAGACTCAGTGATGAGAACTTGTGAAAGAACAGAATAGAATGTTTCACATTAGAACTGAAGTGTGTATGTGTGTATATACGTGTATATATGCAGCCTAAGGAAAAGGGGACATAACTGTACTTTCTGTTGGGTGCTGCAGAAAGACAAAAAGATCTTGGTAATTCTGTTGTCTTACTTTTTGTCTATTTTAAATATTGCAACCTTTGATGTGTGTTTGGCTCCCACCCTTCACCCTCACATTTGATTTTGAGACTGGAAGAATTTGACATGTTATACACCTTTCCTTGATTGTGCAAAAAAGTTTTTGCCATTTTTTAGTTAAACATTTTGTTCCTTCTTTACAGGAGCAAAAATACTTTCTTTTTAACAGCACGGTTTTTTTTTTTAATATCTGAACCTTCTCTTTTTGTTGTGATGAAAAACTGCATTTCTTACTTTTGAACTGTCAGCTAAAGCAGATCAATTAAGAATAGTCAATCTATCCTGCTTCTCTTATTGGTGAGCATCCCAAATCCAAATCCTTTGTGGTATTGTCTGTTTTTCCATTTGAGGAAACAGAATCAGAAGAGTTATTAGGCATCAAAGGAAGATCTAGAAAATATCTAAACTGATTACACGTGTAGAACATTCAGAATCTGTCACCTGCAGGTAATAACAGTGACCTAGCCTTGGGTGTCTGTGGCAGAGAGAGAAGCCAAACAGCTGAAGGCAGTGCTAGAGACATTCCCTGTCTGGACACAAGCTGGTGCAACTTTGGTCCCACTTTCCAAAAGGTGGTTGGGTGCAACCTCTCTCATGCAGTTCTCTGTAGGTACATGAGCATCCTTTGTGATGGTGGCCAGTGTGTGACACCTCTACTGAGGGGGAGGAAATCTCTGGGTGAGACAGAACCAGTGCAGAGGACTGGGTGTATTTCAAAGTTGTAGAACACGCTGATCAAAACACCAGAAAGATCTGCTATGTCTCTTTCTCCAGCCTGCCTGGGAAAGGGTTCAACATCCCAGATGTGAAGTATTGGACTTCTGTCATTCTCAGAACTTAATTTTTCATGTATCCCAGGTTCAGTGCTGTTTCCCCAAAGGGTAACACTAGCTAGGATAAAGCTTTGCATTCCATGCAGAGACAGAATTTAGTACCATGGACCTATACACAAGAAGCTTAAAGAAATGAATGGGCTTTATTGACTTTCTTTGCTTTTTCCTGGTTTTGTTTAATTTAGTTTAAGGAATGTTTTCTTGAAGAGTTGTTTTGCATTGTTGTGGCTTATATGCTGCCCTATTAACCCTATTCTGAACCTCTGCAAGCATGCTAGATACCAAAGAAATCTGCCCAAATATGCTTAATTTAGAACATACAAAAAATTCAGCCTTTCCATAAAAAAAAACCAAAAAACAAAAAAAAAACCAAAACAAACAAAAAAAACCCAACAAAACAAACAAACAAAAAAAAAAAAAAAAAAACACCAAAAAAAAAACCACAAACAAAACAAACAAAAAAACCAACAAAACAAGACCTGAAAACATTTACATAGACATGAGAATATTCATTCTAGTGAGCATTTGAACTCCTTGGCACCAGCGCCAATACTTTAGAGTATCTACCATGCACTGAGGATGCTCTTCCTCAATTACTCAAATAGAAGGAGTATGTTAATCCTAGCTCTGGAGAGTGGTTAAGGATCATAGTTTTTCCCTGCAGCACCCTTCTCTTTGCAGTTTCAGTTCTAGTTTCAGAGGCAGATGGAGGCATAGAAAAAAGACCCAATCCTCCTTCAGTTATAAGAGGCTACATGAGATGGCAGAAACAAAGAGAGCTTTGATGAGCAGGGCATCAGAACTCATATGAGATGAAGTACACCACACATCCTAAATAGCCACTGGAACAGTAGGTCTCCCTTCCCTTCCCTTCCCTTCCCTTCCCTTCCCTTCCCTTCCCTTCCCTTCCCTTCCCTTCCCTTCCCTTCCCCACAAAAAAAGGACAGGAATATTGATGTGTGCCTCAGTAAGAAGTGGAGCATGGACCTTTCATACTTTGCATAACCTGGTAGAACAGAGAGTGAAACATTAAAATCTCCCCCAAGCAAGGAACGCCCTTAGGAAGTGAGGAATTCAGGGCTATCAGCTCTCATAAATCCCCACTTCCTTAACTATTGAACCCTGGTATCCTCCAAGTTTTCTCTCACAGCCTTCAGCCTTAATCTTACCTCCTGCGCCCCAGATTGCCACAAGTCCTCTTCAAGTGCATTTTATCTTGTTCACTCTACTGCAAGTCCTCCTTTTTTCAACTTGCTCAAGAGCAGTCATGGGCATCATTGATTCTCATTCATCTTCCGAGTTTTTGCTGGATTTAGGTTATTTTGCTATTATAACTAATGCCTTCTTTTGTCCCAACACTCAAACAGAAGGTGAACAGGTAGTAACAGTGAGCACTGTGTGAATGCAAGCAGACTACAGCTTGTTTATACAGATGTTTATACAGTTTATACAGATGCAAGGTAAGACTCACAGCTCAATCCATAGCAGGACCCAGTGTTTCTGTAATAACACCATTTTCCATTTTTTCCCCTAATGAAGCTGTAGGACCAAGGTCCATTAGTAGTGGGTGACCTCAGAATGATGACCCCTTTCTTCAGGGTAGTCAGTGTGACTCTTTGTTCTCACTCACCTTAGTCTGAGAGGAAGTTGAGAGGTGATTTGATGTAACTTATTTGATTTCAGTATTTTTTTATTTAAACGCCTGAAGAGCGTATCTCACAACACCTTGAGTTTACACTAGAATTCACAGTGATTAGAGATAGATATAAAAACTGTGAGAAAAACAGAAATAATTTCCTAACCCTGGGGTATCGCTGTAATATCCCTACTTAATGTTCTTCATTGTCTTCTTCATTGTGTTCTTCATTGTAGTATGGGAAATGTCTTGTAGAGCAAAGCACCAAGCATGCACTGAAGAGTTCATTTGAAATATTTATCTTCAATATCCAGGGTATCACTGGTATCACTGGTGGTCAGATGTCTAATGCAGAGGAAACTGAGAAAAACCTTTTTCATTATTTTCAACTAAAGTAGTGACGTAAAACATTATGAATGCAATACATAGAAAGAGAGGGAAATGCAAGCCTATACAGCATTGCAGGTTTACATTTTCCCCAGCACTTCAGGTAAGAAAAGTACATTTCCAGCCCTGGGGTCCACTTTTGTTGGAGGTTGCTGCAGCAACCTTACTCATGCACCTGGCTGAATTTGGAGGTTACAGTAAGCTTCCTTTCCCCATTGATACTGGGTATGCTAGAATCATTCCAGAGACCCACTTTAAGCAAAGGAATCCCTTAAATGAAACAGGTGTTGAAGATAAATCATTTCACTTGACAATTTATATCCCTGTAGCCCTGACTAGAAAAGCTGTATCTGACTGAAAACGAATAAAATTTTACATTCTTTTTATTATATCATTTTATTGATCACTGTCTTATAGGATTATTAGTTAATAAATCTGAAGGTTTCCATATTAAAAGAGGATGCTGTGAAAAAGCATTTCTGTTCATATTAGACAGTGGAAATTTCAATGGAAACTCCTCCTTTGTTTAAAGTTCCCATCTCTTCATTCCATCTCTGATCAGTCTCAAGAGCCCACCTCCCTGGCCTGCTCAGAGCTGCTGACAGTGCTTTCATTTCCTCTCACTACTCTAAACAAAAACACAGAGTAGAAGGTTGTAATTTCCTTTGACATTAAAGTTACACCCCAGTTTCTTAGTGAAAAAAGCTTGTTGCCTGTAAGACTGTGGTCTCACCCCATGAGGGTGCTCAGGGTGTCCAGTGCTGAAGGGCCAGTGTGCTTCTGAACAACCCAGTGTCCCACCCCAGCGTGGGAGGAGTCCAGGCACTGACTGGGAGTACAGGGAAAGCCAAGATGAACCCTGCTGGGGAAGTTGGATAGGACCATAACTACCATGACTGATCCCCCTCCACCTCTGCATCACACAGCTGGTGTGAGGGAGTGCATGGAAAGCTGTCACAAGCAGACAAGCTGTGTCCTGCCACAGGGAACAGCGTGATTAAGCCCCCACCAGGTTCCAGTGCCTAAATGTGAGGCAGGCAGATGTTTAAGAGAGCTGCAGACTACTCACAAGATTTCTTTCCACAGTCCTGCTGAAGAAGCCAATGCTTTTCCAGCTAGACAAGGGGCATGACCTTACATTAGATCCCACCCCAAATTTCTTTGATTTGGCCTGTGTCAAGAGCCTGGCCACTATGTTGTGCAGTAAAGCAGCAAAGGCTTTGATCTACTGCTTGCATGGGAAAGAATTTGAAGGCATTGAACTCTTTGTATAAATGAAGTTTTCTTGGACCAGCCTGAAGGTTTGCTGGGCATAGCTCCTTCCCAGGGGGTTTTCTCTGATGTGAACCAGAGCCATCCCAGCTCTAGCTCTAATAACCTAGCATATTTTACTTCCTTTTGCACTTTGACTTTTAACACAATCACCTTTTTATGTCCCAAAGCAGCAGTTGTACCCCTACCCAGTAACCCATGGGGCATTTTCAATAGATGAGGTGTCCTTGAGGAAGAGCAGACTATCCTATTGTCCTCTGGGGTATGTCTAGTCTAGAAAAACTTCAATTACCAGTTTTGAAACTCTTCTGCTGAGCTGCCTTTGGAGATGCTGAAACCATCTCACAGATGCCTTAACTACTACTAAAATTCTGACTCATTTTCAGTGTCCTAGGAAAAAAGTACTTTTCATTCAAGAAAACACTGAAGAAATACATAAAACAGATTTAAGTAAATGGGATAAACATAACATGGAAACTACAAACTTAATTAAATTTGCATTGTATTTCCAGGTGTCATATAAAAATATATAACTCAAGAAATGGACTCGAGACACTGTGGCTGAATTTGAAACTTTAATTTGCATGTTGAAGTTAACTTTAATATTTTTAAAGATTAAAGGCTACTATCAGTTTATTCTTTCTGTCTTTTAAAGGGGCTGATGGACCTCCAGGGATTCTTATAAAAGTACAGAGAGTATCAAAATTACTAAATGAAGGAAACTTCCCCTAGAGTGAAGTAGGAAAGACTTAGTCCATTCCAGCTTTTGAAGTTAGTAAGGTTACTTCTGGTGAGAAATAAGTAAGGTTACTTCTGGTGAGTCCATTCCAGCTTTTGAAATAGGTAAGCTTACTTCTGGTGAGAGCTCTCCAAAGCTCTTTGACTTGCATTTGGAACTGAACTTTGATTGGAGAAGAAATTAAAGAATTGATCAACACATTTTCCTGTACCAATGGTAGTCTGAAACTTTGAGATGTCTATGTAAATGTTTAATCTCACAATAAGAATATTTTAGTATTTTCAGAGGTGCTGAGGCAGATGAGGAAAGAGGTGTGTTTGGATCTTAGGTTTTCACATTATTAGATGAAAAAAGAATATGAACTATTTTCCTGTATCATATAAAATATATTTCTTTTACTACGTGACATCCTAAGATGCTTAGAAGGTGTGTGAAGGGAATACAGATAGAGGAAAGGTCAGGAAAGGCATCTAAAGGGAAGAAAGCTGTCAAATGAACAAATTACATGTGTTTTCCTCTGTGCAGTAAGTGCATATGCATAGCTAAGAAACTATGAAAAGAAAGAAAATTTTCCTGCAAGCTTTGCTTCTCATATTTGGCTCCAAAGCCAGATTCAAATGTCGGCCAAAGAAAGTACATAAATTCTGGGGCCTGTTCAATGGGAGGTAGCAATCCTTTTCAAAATCATAACTTTGTAATAGAAATCCATCACTCATGGAATGTACTCCTTTTGGTGATAAACATTCTTTCCAGCTCTTTTGTAAAAAAAGACAACTCAAAGAGAGAGACTTCAGGCATGCTGCACTTGTATATATGGAGCCATACCAGAAGTGGAACTCACAATAGCTTCATAGCTAAAGGGTAACATACTAATCAGGGTTACCTTGATTTGGGTTATTGCTTGGCTGGAGCATCCTGAAAGATTTGCATAAGTAAATTTAAAATATTGTGTTATATTTATTTTGGAATTCTGTGTTGAATAAAATCAATTTCTCTAAAAGGAGTTCATTTTGGGAACTATTGTTTTAATCAGATAAGGTTTTTCTTGGCTAAGCCAATGTAACACAATAAGCATGGTAACAATGGCTATCACTACCTATCCTGGTTAGCACCATTTGCTAGTGTATTTATTTAATTGTTCTTGCTACTTTATGGACTTTTTAGTAATGCTAGCAGTGAGAAAAATCACCACCCTGCTGCCAGGGTCAACATTCTTTATGAAAACTTGCTCAGCTTCTGTGAGTTAGTTCTTGGCACAGGTTTAAGCATGTTTTTCCCCTGTCTTTACCCTCATGTTTTAACATTTCTATTGCAAAATCCTTTTAAGAAAACCCATTTGCATTGGGTATCACTTATCTCAGAAAGCAACCTGAAATTGAAGTTTTAAAGAGGTGAGTGAAATGCAGGTTAATCATCTGTGAAGACGGACCCAAGAGTTAGCTATAGAGAAAGGCATGAAGAATTCACAAATCTTCCCAGCCGGCTCACACATGTTCACAAAATACAAAACCTTTTGTAATTTTGGAATGTTTCACTTCATAAAATAAATGGATTAGAGACTGGATTAAAAAAATGCAATGCTGAAGTGTGAAGTGACAGCCTCTGTGCTGATGGCTATTTGCTGGAAAGTCCACAGGGATCATCAGACTGCCATTCTTCACACCTGCCTGCCCCTGAACGGCCTCGTGTGTACTGGTGGCATGTTAAACTGCCAAGAGTGCTTGAGCAAAGAGATCTCTTCATGAGCCAGCCGCAGCATGGTTATGCCTCAGCTCAGGCTTCCTGGACAGAGGGCACACCCCAGGAGTGTGGCTGGACCTTCCCAGGACTGGTTCATACAATTACTGAACTCTAAATTCAGGGAGGGCAAGATGCTCCCTGGGGGAAAATCATCCTCACACTTTACATTCTGTGGAGCTAAAATGCTATATACAGCTAAGAATTAGCTCCCCTATTGTTTCAATTCCATGATGGTACATATATTCAGAGCTGTGGTATGCATGTACAGTGCTAGAGATAGACATATATGGTACATTATAGTTCTTTATGCTCACATAATTTGGATGAGTAGCCAACCTAAATACAGCCGTGGTAGTTTGGCAGATAGTCATCTAATCTGTCTCAAAATACAATTTTGGTCTTAAAACTACTTCATTATAGTGGCATCTTCTGACTCAATGAGCTCATCTTCTGTGGGTGCATGGTGGCTTAGCTACTTACTTTAACGACTGGAGTTCATTTTTGCCAATCAAGCTATTGACAGTTCTTCCTGTACTCTGAAGAAGAAATAAGCCTGTAGAAGTAGCCCTTTGAGAAGATCTCTGTAGCTAGCTCAGTAATTTTTAGGTAAATTCACAAGCGATTGGAAACCCCTCCACACACCTCATTACCTCTGTAGGTTCAGCTTCCTAGTGCGAAAAGAAAAACTTATTTCTTGCAATGGATCATATGTAAGAAAAAAGCCAAATCAGAACAAAAAATGTAATAAATTATTCACACAAGTAAATGACTTACACTTCTGCTCTCTTCAATGACATTTTTATTTGAGAAACTACTCTTTGGCAGGAATGAAATGATCACAGCCTGTCCTCTGGCTAAAACACCTACAGAACTGCCTTGTGCTCTGCTGAGCACCATGAACAACATTTTAAACAGTGCTCAAAGGAGTGGAGAACGCTGCTCCATAACTTACAGGTGTGCTTGCCACAAGTGACAGTGGTAAGCAATTTCTGAGCAAAACTGAGCTTCAAACACAATGAGCAGTCACCTCACACCTGCAGAAAAACACACATTGGTTCAATAATCAGAAAGGACAAAGAAAATAACCTTTCTTATATTAAAGCACAGAACACTTTCCAGAACATCTCCATGAGTTACCTTCCCTGAACTGTTCCCTGACCTCAAAGTATGTATTGTGTTCCCATCCTTATTTTACATTGTCAAAACAATTTCAAAGCAATTTCAATGGAGCAATAACATTTGACAAAATGTAACCGTGGATGAAGTCTGCTCTTCACATTTTCTGCAAGAAATCACTGAAGACATTATAAACACATTTTGTGGCAAAATGATACACAGAAATATAAACAATAAAAGTACAAACCTAGAATATATGGAACAATTTTATCATAGGGGATAGGGGTAGATCCTAATTAGACAAAATGAAGAAAGCAGGCAGAAAAGTGGGCCAGTAATGATGCTAACAGTGCAACTGAATGTATTATCCAGGTAATAGAATGATAGAAATGCACCAAGAAACAGATACATACCTAGAAATGCAAGCATCACTGTTGTGCACCATGTTTGTTAGGTTCCCATGGAGATTTGTGTTCCCGCTGTTAAGAGTCACTGCTCACTCCTCTCCTGCAGGCATTAAAAACACCTATTACAGACACGCATACAAACACTCAATCAAACACCTTCGGTAATAACTCAAGCATATTAACATGCCTGTGATAGCAGCCTTCAGTAGCATGCTTTTGTTTCAATAATAAGTCCCTGTGGGAGAGGTAGGCATCCTCAGAGTTTGGACATTTAAATTCTCAGTCCTCTGGATATCTTATTCACAGATGAGTGCAATAAATATAGAACTATTTCTGTTTCAGTAGGTTTTGGTCAGGCTCCTGAAATGCTGCATACTGCATGAACAATAATTACAACTAAAAATCATGAACACTTATTCTAACTAAAACTTCGCTCCTTTATAACCTGTTTTCAGTCCACTAGGCCATGGAATGTAAAGGAGCTGTTTAGATATGAGTCTCCTAAACAAAAGTCTCCTAACAAAAAGGTAAGGGATTTTTGCTAATCATAGCAAAAGCCCTCAAGAGCATGTATGCAGACAGGATGGGATGCTCTGCTCTAGAGGTACTGCAGAAGGCATCAGTTTAATTAAGGTTCTTTTCCAGATGCTTTCATTCTGCTCTGGTTGATTGGTCTACCTTGTCTGTATGTTTCTGTTTTGAAGATCAGTTTATATAGCTGTTTTCTTCTTTTTCCCTATTCCTGTTCACAATATTTTTTACTAGCTTTGAGTCAACTTTCTTTCCTCCTTGTCATTAATTGAATAAACAGACTTCTTTAAGGTTCTATTTCTCTATCCAAAATTGGTACAAAATATGATTTGAGAGATAGATTAATTAGTATCTTCTGCAACGATAGAAATAGTAACATTGGGCAAAGCTGCACTGATGAAAACAGAGATTTTTTTATTCAGGTTCTTTTAACTGCTATTTCACTGTCTGAGCAAAAGTTTGATTATCTCTTTTGGTAGATATGAAAACAGAATAAAAATAAGAAAAAATTACCTCTGTTCCAGGACTATAAAAATTAATGGAAGATTTATCTATGAGCAGCTTGTTATTTGTAGGTAAAATTCACACAGATGAGCTCTTAACTTAAATTCACAGGGTCTGCTTATTTCTTTAACAACTTACATTAGCTGTTACTGGTGCCAGGTACCTAGAGAGAAAATGGAACTTTCCCTTCATGATTGTTTTAGAGGCAGAATAACAGACTAGGAACAAACCACTCCAGGTCTACTGCCACAGAGGTTCTGTGGTTTTGGAGGAATAACCTTGGAGCAGTTAACATAGTCATCCACAGTGGAAAAAGAAACATACTCATAAACCCAAAAAACCAGGGCAGCTCTCCTAGTCTCAACGGGTGGTAGCAGGAGGTGGTTCTAAAAGGAAGTAAAATACTTTAGTTTATTGCAAGAGTCCTTTTAATTTTGTGCTAAACTGGGATGGAGATGTATACCTAACTGAGGCTGCAGGGATCTACATTTAGAACGATCTTTGATGAAAAGAAACCAAGTCCCAAGCTCAGTGAAGTCAATGGCAACATTCCCACTGACTTCAATGGGAACAGGAGGTAGCCCAAAGTCATTAGAGAATTACTAAGAGGCTAAATATATTTAAATGCAGATATTACAAGCTTCTGTTTGAAATGGCTTTTCATAGAAGAGATTCCGGTAATAGTAAGAGCTGACTTTGATATTTCCATTCTAGCAAAAGTATTAGACAGCTATTCTACTTAGCTCAAAATGTGCTTAAGTCATTAAAAAACCCAGGATACCACACCCAGGTTATAAAGCACAGATTCTTAATGAAACCACTCTTTAAAGAGCTCAGACTGATTTTCACAGAGAGGACTAGTTGCTAGAAAGCACAGGCATGAATCTGGAGAGGTTTTCGTGCAAAATGTTTATTTAAAAATCAGAAGACAGTAGTCTGTTGTTGCTGTTTCCACATAACTCAGTGTGTTGCTATTGCTGCTGGCTTTGCAAGTTGCATGTAAACAATGGGGAAAGATTCAAAAGTTCTAATTAACAGACTATTGTTAAGACTAAAAGCAGCAAAAGTTCAGAGTTCTGTGTCCCTGAAAGGAAGGACAGCTTAGTCCCTCACTCTTTCCACAGGTGTAAAGGCACAGGATGTGATGTAGCTTGCCTAGAGCACCCATTTTTAGTTTGACACATAAGCCTGCTGGTGGTGAGCCACCACCAGTGATGACTGACAAGTAGTCCATGAAGAGTTCAATGGATAACAACACTCTTGCAAAAGTAGGACTGCTTCCTGAAAAGATGTCACAAGAACATCTATGCAACCCCCAGAAACAACTCCTTTCTGGGCTTCAGGGTTTTTGTTTAGCTTTTCAATTTTTCATATATTTCCCCAGCCAAAGTATAGATTAAAGTAATTTCAGGACTGCAATTTGAGGGATGCCATAACACTAAATTACACCCACTTAAATAATTACGTCTCTTTAGCTACAAATGATAAAATAAACGTATCAAGTTTAGTGTGCATACTTAGCATGAAGTCATACAGCAGTTTACATGCAGAGCCTTTCCCAAAGTAGCAGAGGGAAAAAAGTCCTTCTGGAAATCTTTACTATTACACTAACATATTTGATTGTGGGAAACAATAACCCAAATGAGCCAAAGGTTATGGTAGTAAAATAAATGTAGTCAAATGGGAATAAAAGCTGCGTCTAGAAGGACAAGTTTCAATCTCAATACTTTATTCTCATTCTTAACATCAATTAATTGTTAAGAGGAACATGGCACTTAAATGATTGTCTTGTTCTGTTAGCTCAATGAACTTCTCTTTGTATATTTGCCCTCTTAGAACATATACAGCTAATGAAAATATTTTATTTCTATATGAACTTTTATTCAAGTGGGCTACAACAAAACAGGAAATTTGTGAGATAAGGGGGAAGTAGACAGGGGGTAAGAAAGAGAACAATTCTGCAGCCAAAAAAAGTTTGCTCTACAACAGGCAGTGAGGACTTCCTCACACTTTATTACTTGGCCCAAGGATAAGAAAAAACATTTTTACTCTTATAAGAACGACCCAAAACACCATCAGAAGTCCCACCTGTTGCTGTTTTAATTCACAGCACAGAATATATTTGTCCCTGGCTCTCCTGTGTGTCCAGTCCATGGAAGATATCAGCTGTAGTAGTATTTACCCCTGAAGCCAGAATCTTTTTGCCCAGCTTGCTGTTGCTCACACTTTGGGAGTTGCCTGCCCAGAAGATGGCTGTGCACATCATCACAAATAACTCTCTTGCTCCTCCCTGGCTGCTGCACCCCTGTCTCCTTTGTAAAACATATTTGAAGATATATCAGGAATCAAAGGGAAGAGAACACTGGAAAAGTATTGATTGTTTGATCCTTGGGAACAGTTCACTCCCTTGGCATATTGCAGTGCTAGTGTATCACAGTGGCTCTGAATTGAGATCTGGATCCCAACTGGGCCAAAATATAGTTTACACAAGTATTTGTGTTGGGTCATTTTAGTGATAGACTTTTTTTGCTGAAATTTAGGAGGAAAACTTCAGTCTGTTTCCTCAAACTGCCTTTGGCTTTTATAGTGCTAGTCTAGAGCAACATCCTGATTTAGGACCTATAGGCCCAGGTAACTGGCTGAAACCTATGCCAATCCACAGGACCCATTATGCCAGATTTTCTCCAATCATATCTCCAGGATCAGGTCATGCACAAAACCAGCTGGAGCAACATGCTTCTGTCTTTTCTCCTATGCTTAGATCAGCAAGGGTTTGAGAAAGACACAGCTCTGTTCCTTGCCTGGAGGGGAATGACAAGTCAAAGCAGACGTGAGAAAACTGAAATCTGGGGGCACTAAGAGTAGCTTCAATTTGCATGTTGCTTAAATGCATGCTGGTTAATTATCATCAGGAGAGTGAGAGAGGGATCAGGCATGGCCATGTGGCTCAGTGGTTACACACTGCCCCAGGAGGCAGGGGTGCAGTGCCACAGCAAGCAGGGTATGGCTATTAACAGCAGCTGTGGAGCTGACAGGACTATTGGACACCATCAGCAGCTGACAGGGTACTGGGGAATACATTTCATCCTGGGAATAACCACATGGCCATGTTTCCCAAACCAAGTGAAAAAAACAATAAGAACAAAAAAAGGACTAAATACTTCCCTTTGTCCCCATTCCACAAGGTTTTATACTCTTGGATTTGAAAAAGAAAAGATAAAGTAATTTGTTCTGAAGAAGAATGAAAACAGCTTTTGAAAAATTCTGCCCAGCTCTGCTTAATGTCCTGAAGACTAAGGTCTCGGCAGGAAAGGGAGTGTCTGGGCAGGAGAAGAAGGAACACATCTACCAAACCAAGCAGACTGCAGGTGAACATGCCTAAAATTGCCACTGGCATGCCTTCCCAGGAAAATGGTGGAATGCCCAAAGCATGGGTACAGAGGGGAGGAATGCTGACACAGCACAAAAGCCTGTGTGGTGCACGAGCAAGGTGACAATCTCTGAAAATTCATCCCCTGAGGATCATAGTGGAGCTTGGGTAGCAGAGGAGCCCAGAAGCTGGCAGCCAGCAGGGTTTCAGGCAATGGCGATGCTGGATTCAAGGAGTCTGGTCTTTGCAGCACTGATGTCCTGTGACCAATTAAAACATCCTCTAAAAGCACGGTCTTCAAGAAAATGTCATAAATGCCTAAAGTACAGTTAACATAGGATTTTAAAGAAGGTAGTGTTGTAGTTATAAAAATCTATATTTTCCACATAATTCTGGACATCTTATCTGTTATCTTCAGTGCACTTCACAGAGTCCTTCTGTGATTAACAGCATCTCCAGATACAGCGAAATTATGATTATATTTTGTGACTGGTGAGCAAGAAGCAGAGAAATATTCATCATAATTTTTAAAATGCATTTGATCACCAGCAAAGGGATATACTGAACCCTTATTTTAACAATAGCCTGACTCTGTTTCTACAGGTAGTATCCCTCAAAAATCATCATTATTTACATGTTTAGATTCATTACTATTCAGTCAGCTTAATACTATTATGTCTACCATAAAAAAATTGCCTTGGATAGTATATAGACACCCTCCAGACCTTACACAGGTTTGGTTCTGCTGTGAGTCAGGGATATAGATGCGAAAATAGATGCTAGATATAGATGCTATAGGCATGGACACAACTGAAAACAGAAACCAGAGGAAATATATCCCAGCATCAGACAACATACTGCATGTGTTTCAAATCTTATCTTTCTTATGAAGTCAGTCTACTGTCCCTCACATGCACATTAATTTGGTCTAAAAGTCTGCAAAGTGAACAGACGTGCTGCTGCCTGCATTCCTGACAGAGTCCCAGCCATGTCAGGATTGCCTGACTTCCTGCATTATAACTCTCACAGACTGCTGTCAGGAGGTTCAGCATTAGCACACTGCTATGGAGAGTTTGCACAGTTATTACTGTGTGCAAAAAAAGGAAATGGGAGAGCCAATGTGATCAATGTGTTTTTCCCCTATGACATCTTTGCCTGACCTAGCACACCTCCTTTAGCAAAGGCTGTGTCACCTAGGAAGCCAGTCATGGAATTGTACAGCACACAGGGCAGTCACCCCTGAAGCATAATTTCCTCTCAATTTCTAGACATAGTTTACAATGCCCTTAACATACCTTTCGTGGAGACATATGCAGAATATGTGGAGGTGATAGGTAATACATAGTTGGGATAATTCCTCCTATATCATGCCTCGCTTGAACCAAAGATGGGTATATGAGGTTGGACCTCAGCAGACACATTTTACTGTGATCTGATTTTAAAATTTCCTCTGAGCTTTTCAAATACTAGCTGCTGTTCATATCACAGTTCGTGATCCATTAGTAGGGGCAACTGTGGAGTTTTCTGGTCCTTTCCCCCTCACCTCTGGGATTTACAGTGTGTGAGGCTGGGCTTGATTTTTCTGAGATTTTTTTCTTAGATTTTTTTAGAGGGTTCTCTCCTTCAGCTTATTCTGATTTTGCAAAGGGGTGAAGGATGTCCCAGACCATTTTGAATCATGTCCTACTGCTCTAAACTTTGATGGCCCTATCTCCATGGATCCTATGGGGACATGGTGCATAGCATCCATGCAAGGCTCATTATGCTTGAAATATGGTCACACTCGTCTTCATTTTCTTGGCTTCCCACAGGTAAGAGCATGTATTCTGAGCATAACACCTTAGACTTCCTAAGAGAGTTTTAAAGGAAGATGAAATCTAAATTTACAGCTAAACAACAGATAATCTGTGACACATACCACCTCCTTCCTTCATGCATTCATTAAGATGCTTAAACAACTGTATACAGGAGGATCTAAAAAATGTACCTTGAAAAGTCATTAACACTGCTCAGAGGAATTCTAAGTAGGCAGAAGATTGAAGCAAATTTGAGAAACCACTTGTTGAAGCAGGTTTTTACAGCTCAGCTTGAAATGTGGTATAGGGCTTTGCTTTATATGTGTTTGTGAGGGCTTAGTGCATGCAGCCTGTGCCTGTTCTCACCTGTCTATTCCCTGAATCCCTATTGCTTGAAAATAAGAACCACAACAACTTATACTTACAATCATTGCAAGTCTTCAGATAAATTCCTTCCACATTCCCTGAAGCCTCATCTAAAATGGGTCAACTGTTATCCCTTACACAAGTGCAGTATTTATTGACTTTTTTTTCTTCTTTGCAATCTAAACCCAAAATCACACCAGCCAGCACATCTAGCAGGGTAAAGAAAAGGTCTAGTTCCTGTGCATGGATTGTTATACAACCCAAATTGTCCTCTGTTTTTTGAAGGTCATTTAAAAATGAGGAGTGAATAACAGAAGCAAAAACACAAAGAAACTACAGGATGTGATTCATAAAAATCCCACATCTCCTCTATATGCTCATACAGTCTTCTTTGAAAAAATAAATAAAAGGTTTTGTTGTTTAGTAATGTTCCAGTAAGTAACACACATGCCAGAGAAAAAGCAAGCTCAAAACAATGAGCTAAAATTAGAAGAGGCAGATTCAGCATCTGAAGTCACAAATACACAAACTCTAACTTTATAATGTGAAGGCATCTGGAAGAAATATAGTCACATGGACAGTCTGGGTGCTGGCATAAGGATTGTAGCTCTGAAGATTTTTCCGTCAGCTACAAGCTCTTCAAGGATCCTCAAACAACACTTTTAAACATATCTGTGAAAAGAGGCAATGACTGGACTGCTTCTGTGGCTGTTGTGAGTATAAAACCCTGGGTGTTTACAAGAAACTTGGATTTTCGTGTTGAGTGCCACTGAAATAAAATTATTTCTTCAAACCACTCAGCCGTAAAAAGCGCTCAAGAGCAATTCACTTTGAGCCATTTTGCTATTCAGAGTAGGTCTATTTCCAACTGAAATCAAAGACGAAGAGACATGGTGTACCCTAGTACTGACCATTTGTCAGCACTTCAGTATCAATAAAACTTTTTTGTCACAGATTTTTTCTCCTAACTTAAAAAAAAGTTCTGCACAGCAGATGCTTGCTAGCCATGATCAATTCTCAGCAGACCTTACCAGCTCAATCAATAAACCACTTACATTCCCATAGAAATCATAGAATACATGTTCAGCAGCAGCAAGAAGCAGCAAGTTCTATTAAGAGCCTGTGACCAGGACTGCTCTTACGTGATGCATCAAGCAGTAACCAGAGAGAGAGTGACTTACACCTGCAGTGGAGAAAAGGACAGCAACCATGGCTATGGACAAATCTTGGTATTACAAAGAGGATTCAGGTGAAGCTGTCTGATGCCACTCGAGATTTACATTTCTGGTTCAGATACAGGCTCTAACATGAGCTATCGTAGGTCAATGAAGATGGAAAGATTTCATTGCAAGATAACAACACTACACTGTGATGACACTTCTCATGAAATAATTTGTTGGACATTTTTAAGGAGAACTGGAGTACACATTTTCATTTTAGAAGTTTTTCAGCACTTCTTTCTTTTTACAGATGTTTCTGCAGCTGTTAAATTATGTGCTCAACTTCCAGTATGAATCCAAACACCCGCTCCAGGCATGGCTCAAAAGGAGCCAGGACTGGTTCCTTCTGGCTCAGGTGGCAGAGACAGAACTGCTACACATCAGATGTGGTGACAGACAAAACACATTTACATTTCAGCTGACATAATATGTATTTCTATAACACAATTTTGAAGGGAGAAAGCGAGGCAGCAGAGAATTAGAGAAATCAAGCACAGGATTATTTATGGGTTTGTTTTCTAAGAATCAGTTGTTGTTTTTTCTGCTGTATTTAGTAGGTAGAACAAAGAATTGTCTGATTTATCCCTGCATGTAGGTCAAATTTAACAAGACTAGATAAATTATAGACTAGACTAGATTATCTACAGATGTTCCAATAAGGTTTTCAAGACTAGATTACCTAAAATACAGAGAAAAATATTAGACTTTCAGTGGTTGTGTTGCTTAACACAGCCAAAGTTGAAGAGCAGAATTTAGACAATGAATAGAAAGTTGAGAAGAAATTATTACAAATTATGGCAATTGTCCTCCTACTTTTTGTTCCTGTGTAGAGTCTGGCAGAATTGCATGCAGTAAGGCAGCTCATGTAGATACTCTGAATATGGAAAACAAACCTGTACTGCCTTGAGGCAATATAAATATTTTTAATGTATGCTTTTACCCTGATTGATTGATTGATTGATTGGTATTTTGTTTTGATAACAACTAATAACTTTATCACAGACTAATCTTTAATTAAATTAGATAGCTAAAGAACTATGCATTCAAATGCTATAACAATCTGAATGGTGTAAAATGATGTTTGTACATAAAATATACCACAGGAGAGGTAATTTAGGATCTTACCAGGAATGTTCTGTTCAGTTATTAACAATCTATGAAGACTTTCCTGTGACAGCCATTAACGGGCTGGATATTTTTCAGTGATATGTGGACAGAGAAGTTCAGCCAGAAGCAGCATACAAGCTAAGAATATAAATTTTGCACAAAATCCTGGATCAATGCCCTTATTCAGCTTCTAGTAAAGTACAGAATTTCATTTTGGGTTTTTGTTGAACCTGTTCCCTTTTACAGGCAACCCCAGAAAAGGAATTGTGAACAAGAATTGTGAAACCCTACTTTACAAGTCTCCAGGAGGCCTATATGAATAAAGTACTGTACCTGCACTTGTGATAGCAAAGGTAAAAATGAAACTTTTCTCTTTAAAAAGAGAAAAATAAACAAAAAGTATTTCCAGCACACTGAAACCAAATTCCATAATTTTAATATCCTTTTCCTTTTATTTGTCAAGAAAAACAGAAGGAAATAAGGGAGAAGAGTAGTAGCTCAGCACCTATTCACTCAGATTTATCTTGCTGTTTACCCTTTCTGACAAAGAGCCATCCAACTCTTGCTATGCCTTTCAAAGCTGCCAATGGAAAGAAAGATTTTTCCTGGGGAGGAGGATCTCCAGGGGAAGCAGTGAAAAAACATGAGAGGAGGAATCTGAAAGAATTCCCTCCCACCCATCTACAGGAGATTCCTAGAAGCATTTTCAGTCTGAAGCTTTCAAAAAAACCCACTCCACTTCTCAAAGGCAAGGTCAATTCTGGCAGGTTGATTTTAAAGCAGCAGTGGTGTCTAGCTGGAATCTCTCACAAGGTTGGAATGTTAGAAGTAGACCCAGGAGAGAGCTTTTAATGTACAAAATGCAGGTGAGGCAGCCAGAAAGACATGATGAATGCAATTTATCCCAGGGCTCTGCAATTTATCACAATGGAATCACAGGAAACAAGCAAAACAGGGAAGTAGATAGATAGACTGGATAGACTGAGATTCTGTGTGCATGGAACTTCTTTGAAATATGCCAAGGAGATCACATGTTACATGTTCAGATTTTTAAACAGTATTTTATTAATGGAATAGAGCTGTGTGTTTGTAGGTTTGGGGTCCTTTTCCCCAGAAAAGATGTGTTATTGTGAAGAATGAAAAAGGCTAAAATTATAGGATGCTGTTTTTCTTCACTTTGGTTTTAATCTCCTTCTGGAGCAGCACTGGCTATGTGCCAGGAGGTAGGGGTTTCCATGTGCAAACAAAGAGCCTGTACTTCCCAGCTACCCTCCTCTCTGCTCAGTTTTCAAGTTCAGGTGCATGAAGGTCCACATACAGGAGCAATTTCAATCTGCTGTGAGCTACTTTTAACAGCGTGCAAGTGATCAAAATGTGCTCACGGCAAACACACTCCCTCCTCACTCCCTTGCTTTTGTGGGTGTTTTTCCCAAAACAGGTCTGTTCTATCAAGGTAACAGCTCTGAGTTTTACAGCAGCAGTGCTGGAGCAATACCGCGACCCAGAGCATTGCTGCAGCGTGCTGGGTATTCCCCACCGCCCACAAAGCAGGGGCCTTGCAGCTTTCCAAACAGTGCATGTACTATTTAAATTGCTTCACTGGGAGGAGAATTATGTGTTCTGCAACGCCTCAGGACAATGAGCCAAAGGAACTATAGAATATGAGCTTGGTGTTAGGGCTGGAGTTCTGCAATGCTCTGCTTTGTGTGTGTTTTAGCCTGCTATGTAACATTACTTTTACATTAACATTTGTGGTTCCTTTTTTATGCACTCCAGCTTCACCATGCTTCCCTCTTTATATTTTAACAATCAGAATCCTATGATCCAACCAGGGTGGCATGTTCAAAGCTCCACTTCTTTTTCACACTGATTAAAAAATAAAACAGGCAAAAAAAAAAACTCCTCAGAGTATTGAACTAGCTTACTTCAAATAGCTTTTATTAACACTAGGACAAGACTATAGCCAAAGAATTATACAAAACACAAAACAAAAGGGATTTTAACAACTTGGTTGAAGACTATTTCACGCCAATCCAATGCTCATATATCTATAATCAACAAAGTTCTGGAGCACAATATTACTTAACATTACTCATTGGATACTTGCAGATACAAAAATGTATCAGGAATAATAACAATGGTTCCTTTTACTCTTATGTAAATATTACTATTGACCTTTAAAAATGTTGCCCTTTGGGTCAGTCCCATTGGTGTTTTATCCCTTAGAATCTGCTCTGCCCAGAAAGACAAATTACAGATAAACTTTCAGAACTCTGAGCAAAAGGACTGGTTTTTATCATGGAAACAGATAGCAACATCAATTTCCTACGAAAAAAAATAGACATTTCAGCTGTGTATCCCTAGACCAGTCTTGTAAAAACCCATGGCAGTAAGCTTGCTTTGAAAGCCTCAGTTATGACTTCACCAGGTATTGCTTTATGCTTTCCTACTGCATCCTAACTTGGAATATTAAACCAATCATGAAATTTAAAATAGCAGTAAACTAAACAGCAATAGACATGAGTATGAACCTGTTCCCCTAACACATGACGTTTACACGCTCAGGAAGCCGGTAGAATAGATCCAGCAGAGTCAATTTTCTTTCAGACACACTTTTCTAGGAGCAGAACTAGCACTTCATACCAGAAAAAAAATTATGTGAGGGCAAGCTCAGATCTTTTACCTGGAATTTTTATACACTTATGTGTGTCTGAGTGCAGAGTTTGGGTTCCCCCTCTAGCTGCCTCCCAATTACCCAAAGCCTGTTAGAGGAGGGACTTAAGTGGTCTTTGAATCAGGACATCCCATGGCTCTGCTACTCCACATGTGCCCCTGGCCATGCAGGCATTGGAGAAAAAGGGGGAATTTGCGGAGATGTTGGCACAGAATCCTTCTGACCACACAGTCCCAGTGCCACTGCTTGTATGCAGCACTTGTCTTTAGACCATCCCCACAGAAGCATGTCTGTGTCACAAATCACAGCTCCTGTAAATGACAGCCCAACTCACAGAGTGCTAATTGACATCCAAAGAGCAGTATCTTTGATGGTGCAGAACAATTTATATTTTGCTGTAATCTATGCTAACATTCTTAACCACAGAGCATGGCACTGGAGCAGGATGAAGGATTGTGCAGAAGAGACATAACTGAGAGTTGCTGGAACATTCATCCTTTTTGGTCTTCACTTTCTGTAGTGTGTGATTTACTAGTGATTAGAACTGAGCTAGTAACAAGATCTCAGGGGACAAAACCCTTTCAGATCAAGTGAAAAAATGACATTGTTAAAATCAAAATGGGTTTCTTTTGAGGTTAGAGAGGAATGTAAGTTTCACAATTTCTTTTTTTAACAGTCAGCAGACAGCCAGATAAATAGTACTCTTAAAATACTGCTGCAGTTTGGATCTGTTACAAAAATGAAGCATTTAATTGCTACAAGAAGTGACAAAGATAAGCATTCTCATTCCCACACCAAGGGCAGGGGAATCTGTCAGAAACCAGACTTTTTTCAAATGGTTTTCTATGTGTTACAAGAATGAATTCAATTACAGGTACAAAACCAAAGCAAGTGACATGACAAAGAAAGATCTTAAATGATAATTTAGAACCCAAACTCCTTCAAATCCAGGATAAAAAGAAAGTAGCAGAAACTTGATTTAAGAGAGATCCTTTCCTGTGGCAGGTTCCACACACCACATCCCCCCTCCCCAGGTACATATTCTGTTTTACTTCCACATGGAGTCTGTAAAAAAAAAAAAAAAAAAAAAAAAAAAAAGATATAGTAGTTCACAAAGCTCTATTGTGACCTTTAAAAATAAAACAACCATGCACTGCTATGCTTCTGGAAAGGCCACTGTTGAGGAAAAAAATAATTCCCCTATCAGTCATGTTATGAAGTGTCTGCTGGGGGCAGAGAACTTCTTGGGCAAATGCACAGCACACACATCAGCACACATGGTGGCTGCTGCTGCCGCTGCTGCTGCTGCTTAGGAGAGAAAATAGCCAAGCCAGGTTCACATCTGCATGAGTTTGGGCATGCTGGTGGGACAGGGGTGGCATTTCCCAAAGAATAAGTGCTTGCTGAGCACCTCCTTGCCCCTGCAAGCTAACCAGGATTAGCTGTTTTACAGCCATCAGTGCCTTTGGAAAAGTTCCCTCTAATTCTTTGTCCCAGACACATTGCCCTGAAAGTGTCCTGCTGTCTGTCTACAAAAATTAGTCAATCTCTACATTCTTGTTCTCTACAGGACCTCTGGTGTTGGCTGCAGCAAAACCTTTCTAATATTTCATCTCCCATTATGACTCTCAGCTTTTCAGAGAGGCTGCACTTAGATAAGACACCAACTAAAATACCACATATTCCAGAGAGGAGTTTGTTTTGCCACTTATATTCAGCCTGCAGCATGTTGTTGACTTTTTTGCAAAGTAAAGGCATAGCCATCTTTATTTGCAGAACATTTTCCATTTCTTTTATGATATTTATTTAAGATAGCTTAATGATTTTACTTTTTTCAGATTCACTCACTTGGAATTAGTTACTTCATTTGCACTGAAAGAAAAATTAGGAAGGTTAGAAAAGGGGAATAATTCTATCATCTTTACACTGGCAAAATTCCCACAAACTGATTACCCACTAGAAATGTTGCCTGAAAAGAGATCATATAATCAAGCTGCAAATTATATTAAAACCAAATGAGCATAGGCAGAATTCCTCCACAGAGTCCAAAAATGAAGTGCAAGACACTCATGAAGATTTCAGCAGCTCTGAGATTTGCTGTTCATTGCTGATCTTACTCCAGCCCAGGTAAGAGCCTTAAGCTGGATAGAAATCATTCTTTTCTTGATCTCCCGAGTCATGTCTATTTTTAGGTTTCAGTTTGTACTACGAACTGAAGGACCTAAGAATACAAGAAAAGTACAAGAAAAGCATAGTAATAAAAGAAAAGCTCAACTGAGGTTAATACTTCATTCCTAATGCTAGAGAAGAAAATGAACTGGAGCAATGTTACTGGGAGGTGCTGCTCAGGCATCTCTTTCTGGTGGTTGGTGACTGGTGCAGGGGCAGAGCACAAATTACTTCAGGATTCCCCCATGAGGCAAAGATTTGCTACAAATGGCAGTGGCAGCCTGGGGTGGAGGTACCGTGGGATGTCCTGCCTGCCTGCAGCCCTCGTACCACCAGGACAAGGCAGAGGGTCACCCTGGCTCTGCGTGCTCCCTGCTGCCTCCTCAGCCTCACCTTCCCCATGGAATCACACACAGAAACCACCCCAACTTGTTTATGCATTTCAGCTCAATTTTAGATGTAATCTAAGCTCAGACATAGATATCTGGCAGCCAACTTGAAATATCTGGGACTGAATTTTCAGAGTTGTCAATCTCTCTAGCCTAGTGGGAAAGGTCTGTGGGAGACATGAGACTTTGATGTCTCCTCAAAAATCTGAATTTTTACACTTCAAACACACAGTTCATGCATCTTTATGAAATTCTTGCAATCTGTTGTTGAATCCAGTTAAAACTGGGCATTTTAAAGAGTGTCTATGCGAATATTTCCCTAGAACTATGACTAAAATTGCTGGAAGATATTTTAACTCCAGTCCATGGGGAGCTATTGACAGTAATAAAAAAATACTGTGAGAAGAAAACAGCAGCAAGTGAAACTGCCCTCTCAGAAAGCCCAGGTCTGCTTTGAAGGAAGTGTTGATATTCACCATAAGCCTCAATCATTTCCCAGAGGGCTGTAAGATGCCTTGGAATGACATAATCAAAAAGCAATGGCGTTCTTGACTTAAAGGGGAAAAGAAAAGCAGGGCCTGATCCATCTCCCATGGAAATCAAAGAGGACTTTGCTATTGACTTCAGTCAGAACAGAGTTCTGGACACAATCTGTGTGCAGTTTATTACCACACTTGTTTATCCAAACGATCCTAACTTCAGCAGCATGTCTAGAGATCTGCCTGGGACTACATCTGTACAAATGTATAAGTGTGAGTTTATAATGTGGTTTAATTCAAATAATTCTGGCATTTTAAAAGCAGTTCCAGCTAAAAAAGACAGCTTTAGCTGATTTGCACCTCAGAAGACATACTTTGGAAAAACTTGTAACTCACATTTCAGGTTGCAATTCATATACAAGTTCATGCAAGCTAAGGACACAAACAGATTTTAGGGTTAATTTTAAAACGATGTTACTCTGCACTCAATTAAAATTTTGCAGCCATGATTTCAAAATGTGAAAAGCTCTACAAATTACCCAACTCATCAGCTATAGCCCTTGGTTTTCTTGAAGGGAAAGTTCTTTGATGACCATAACAAAATCGCAGTAAATGGCAAGTAAGATTGCCATCAGAAGTCTGCTGAAAATGCAGGAGGAACTCCTGATTGCTTTAGTCATGTGAACAACCCCTTCAGAGCAGCCCAGAGTCAGGCAAGGTGGCTTACACCAGGAGTTAATTTAGCCTGATGGGACTCTTTGCAAAACGAGCATGGTTTTGGCTTGTAAATGGGGGGTAGAATTTTATTTCACTTTCTGAGGGTCAGAATTTTATTTCCCTTTCTAAGGGGCATACATTCATTTCAGAGTAAACCTTTCAGAATAAAAGTTTACTCCACATTATAGGAAATGACATCCCTTTTTTTTAGATTTCCCTTTTCAAAGCATGCCTCAGATTTCTAACTTGTAGTGGAGAGCTTTGGTATAAGTAATAAAAGTCTTTAAAATTAAAATGCTAATCGTAAACAAACCCAAATGCATGAAAGATATAGTCTGACTGCATAACAAAAGAGAATTATATAATTCTATTTGAGTGAAATCTTTCATCTTTGATTTACAGGTTTGAGTCTGCCTATAACTGAAACCATATTGTTCCATATCTTTCATATCATGGCCTTCCACAAAATCTTGTTTTAATTAAGGTTCCTTTCAGATTTCAGAATAAAAAGCATGACAGTCTTCACTTATGGCTTTAATATATATCCTTTTTTTTTTTTCTTTTTTGAATTTGGCAAATATAAAAAAAACGAACATCACTTGCTTTTAAACGTCGAGCAAGCTATCAAATACTGCGAGCTGAATACTTCAAGGTATCTCCTGGGGTTCATTAGGTGAGAAGGTTGTAAACAAAATAAAAGTTACTGTAGCAGAGTTTTGTTCATTTGAAGTACTCTTACATACATGCCCCATCTCTCTCTCTCTCTCTGACAGTAAGGCAACACGTGTAACAGTTTAAGCGTTCATTTTCAGCTAAAGGCACAACTCTATGTTACGTTCTCAAACATGGAATTAAACAGCTAAAGTCACATTGCAGGGAGATCTTGCTGCACTTCGGGGATCTAAAATAAAGCCTAAACCCTTTGAAGCTTCTTAAGCAACATCAGTTCTCTTGGTGCAGGACTACATAAAAGAATCAGTGCGTATTCACAACACGACCTGTAAAAAACACCCCCACACAGCCTCCACAGAAACACCTGAGCTTCAAATGAGCTGCACGCAGTTACTGAAGGTCGCTGCTTGGAGTCAGAACGCAGAAACATTTCAGAACAAACCAAAAACACATCTGAAAAACTATCCATACTTGATCTCTGCTGCACATATGGTGAACGCTACTGTCAACTACAGAGGGTACAGCACTTTTTCTTAAAGGCAAAAGATCATTTTAGAGAATCATGAATGTGTTTTTATGATAGAAAAGATTACATGAAATGGGGAGGGATGACCAGGAACAGGGAAGAGAAAATAAAGCACCACCAAGCACAGTACTTCAGGGGATTTATAGTACAATAAGAAGTGCTTTCCCTTTAGCTAAAATCCCTCATCATAATTTAAATGCTTTTCACTTATTCAGCTAAGAATTCATTACAGGAGGTTAAAAAATGGCACATAAAATAAGGGTGGGTTTTTTTTTTTTTTTTCCTTCATTACACAGAGCAAAGAAAACAAATTCTATTAACAATTTAACACGGTATGAAAAAAATTATCCAGTAAAAAGTGTCAGAAAGTGATTCACGGAGTTCACAGAGTATGTTGCTGGCTGTTGCATTTCTCATATCTATAATCTATCATGTAGGATTTTGCAATACTCTATTTCACAATTTGTGTTGGTGAGTGGGTCAAACAGCATTAAAAAAGCATGCTCTGGGCTCTTTCTCCCAAGTCCGTTTTACTGTAACTCTAGAATTGTGTCGGTTACATTTAAGGAATCTTTCAGGCTCTTTCAACTCCATCCAAAGAACAAGTGAAGCTGCTACTCTGAGTTTGGTGCCCAGTGTTTATGTTCCATCTGATCTGTGCCACCCAAGAAGCAGACAAGACATGTCTGAGGGTGCTTTGGGGGATACACAATGATGTCACCCACAGGAAATATCAGGGAGGACTTGGCACTTCACAAGGCTGGCTCTTCTTCCATGGGCTCACCAGCAGCTCTGTAAAAATAAACAGGCAATCAGAATACGGCACAAGAGTACACAATGACATTGTAGATTTCCATGCATAATCAAAGCTGATTTTTCAGCTCTCTCAGATGTTTATTTGTGTTATTCAGCTATCCATAAATAGAGTTTCTTTCCTAGGAAGTATAAACAAATGTCAAGTGGAAAAACATTTTAGATCCAAGCAATCACCGAAAATGTTCCTGTTTATATTAAAATATGTCAGAATATTTTATAACATTTTGTCCAGAAATGTACATGCTTTGTGTCAACAGAATCAAATAATTTAATGAAAAAAATAGCTGTGATACTTATATTTTACAAGCTTTTGCAGCTAAAAATACATGCATTTATTTTTTTCAAGTGCACACCATTAAAGAAAATTGCTCACTAGTAGCCAAGTAGTGTTGCCTCTGAGGTTCTTCTCCAGTCCCTTAGTTTTTGATTTTGTGTTTTCATAAACATATTGCCTGCCTGCTTGCAACTGAACCTGATCAGCAGATTGCTATCAAAGAAAAAGGATGTAATAATTATATCAAATCAGATTATATCTCTGTCTTTCATATGGAAACCTCTGGGAAATTATCAGCTTAGGAAAGATGAGCTCTCTAAGAGAACCAATAAGAAAATGATGAGGACATATATGATGAGTTGATGTCAAGTCTTGCAATTCCTCGTATCTGACAATCTATTGCACCTGATGAATATGATAGCAATTATAAAATGGGAAGCTTCTGAGATATTGGAGAGACTTCACTATTGAAGGGCAAATAATTTGGGGAGAATAATTTTTCATCTCAGTCTTTCAGCCTTAAGAACTATTTAAAATAGTAACTTTAATCAATTTTGAAATCAGGAGAGAAAAGTAAATGTAAATTAATAAATTAGGTGTTTACCAGTTAATTCTTCTAAGCCAGTATAATAACTGGCTTCAGTAAAACATTCCTCAGAAAGTACAAATTCATGAGATCCCATGGAAAAAAAAAAAAGGGGGGGGGGGCTTGCTTGGGCTTTGTTAATTTATTCAGCAAGGAAGCCAGAGAATTTTAAATTAATCTGGAATTTATTAAAGACTTTCCCAATGAAAAAATCAGCAGTATGTCTTCAAATTATTTTATACAGGTTATTCCTTTCTGCTTTGGAATGATCAATGATAGTATGTTGAAAAATATGTCAGGTGAATGACATGTGAAAAAGACGATCTTTTTCAGACTAATCACTTTCCAAAGGGTATAAACTCTAAAAGATGATTAATAAATCTTTCGTTCCTCACCACATGGTGGAGGATGTTTCCTATGTACAGTAATCACTGCAGCTCCCTCATTCCTGAGCAGTGAGGGGAAGCCCCTTTGCACTCCCTCTTTTCCCCCTTTTCCTTTGTTCTGGCTTGCAGCAGAGAGCACACAGTGGCAGCCAGGGTGAGATGGAGCCCTGCCTGCTCTGAGGTGCTCAGGTGCAATTAAAAGATCTCACACCAGGTGAGGAATTCATAGGGTGTGTTGCTGTTGTGCCAACCACACACTTCCACTTTCTCCAGCCACTTGTGGGAGACCTGAAAGTCCTCTGGCATAACACAGAGGGTCAATAAGCCCTTGTTAAACATCCAGAACTTTATGGGTCTGTCTGGAAAGAAGATAATATGGAAGCATATGACAGCTCAGTTTTTAGGTTCTGCAAATCAGAAACAATATGTGTCAATAGATTGCAGGTGGTGATTGGCAGATCAGGAAGGAGTGAAGGAAAACCTCTGGAAGGGAGAGTAGGGGCTTGGACTATTCATAAGAACCTAGGGAAGCAGTACACGCAACAGTCTGTTCACATGTGTTTGACTTCTGGGACTGACAAAGTACAACTGAGGATCTTAGGACTTTTTTCACAGGGAAAGTTTTCACTGACAAAGGTGCTTCTGAGGGGCAGGAGTGGCCCTCACTGATCTTCAGTGCTATATTCTAATATATTCCAATATATTCCAACAATAGGCCAAAATTCTTCACCAGCCAGAGCATAAGCACCAAAAATAATTTTTATATATAAGTGCCAGATGCAAGGTCCATTTTAGGAAAGGAGATAAGGTTAGAACTCCATGCAATCCAGCTGCTTTCTCACAGTGTGGGTACTCTCATAGTCTTCTTCAATCTCCTTTTGAAGACTTATGTTTATGTTTTACCTTCATTTTATTAGTGTCAGAGAAGTCACCGGACTTATCCCGTGGTTTATCATTAAAAACATATATTTTTATGAGATAACGGCTCAGGCCTCAGGCTAGAGTTTTGTGTGAGAGCCAGTATTGTTTTGGGGCCAAAGGACAGAGAGAAAAACACTGTAAATCCTATAGCACTGAGCAGAGAATCAATCTATACCCATTCTGACAAAATCAAAAGTTGTCAAAAGAAAAATCGAGGGGGCAGAGTCTGACAGGCCAAATTTGTGTTACTTCAGCTTTGTCACTGTGAGTTACATCAGTTCAGTCAGTTCTCCCGTGGCTGACAGGAAGTTGGCATAAAAACATAAAACAGGCAGAACCCCCATCCCACATTGTGTGCTCGGAGCAGTTCCTCGAGATGCAGCTGTGAACTCAGGTCTGATCTCAACCAATTCCATGCAGTCAGCAAATTCAGAAAGTCACCAATTGAGATTGCAATGATTATAGAACCACAACTGTGATTTTTCTCTAAGGCTTCACGGTGGCTCATTTAAACTGCAAGTTCCTAGGAGCTGAGCCCTCCTGCATTCACTTTTCTTTGGTGTGCTGTAAAGAGTTCTCATCTCTAGCTCTCTATATGTAGAATTCTGACTATGGCAGAATTAAATAATCTCTTTGCAATTAATGCTAAATAAAATGATGTTGTTTAAGCCTTCAAGCAAAATAAATAGATGAGTCAAAAATCCTACCATATGGATAAAATTTGGCAAAACATGTGATATCTTAAATATTGTTCTGTGGCAATTAAGAATAAAAGTTATTTATAATAAAAATATTAAGAGTAATTGACATCTACAATTTTTTTTAAAAAGTAGTATTTAAGAATGTAGATAAACTCTGTACATCACCCAAAAAAGAAAATGTTTCTCTTACCTTATTTTTTAAATGAGCATTACAGAGAGTCCTCTTAGCTAAATTATCAGACACACAAAAAATAAAAAGTCAAGGTATGTTTCCAAGGTAGAAACTGAACAAATGATAGATTTTTCTGGCATGGTATGGCTATTTTATGCCATAATCTGTTCCTAATTTAACTCAGCTGTCTCAGGGAAGATCGTTGTAATTGAAAAGTGATCCTCTGGTAGCAAAGAGCTGGGGAAAAAGAGATACATTTCTATATCATGAAGGTGATTTGGGGAGTGTCTAAAGACATTATATAAGACATCCTGAGTAAGTGTATATCCTAGTAAAAATGGACTTAGTATGGATCAAAGAGAAAGGAACTAAAAGTAAAACCATCCTAGTTTTAAGAGCAGAATAAGGTAACTACATATATACTGTCAAAAGAGGAAGTAACATCCGAAAAAGGTAAATTAAATAAAATATAAACTCTGGCAAGTTAAATGTAAATCCTCAATGAAGCAAACTAAAGGAAAGTCTGAAAAGCAATATATTAAAGGCATAAAAGCTAATAATAAAAAGATCTTTCAAAATACATCAGAGGAAATGATCAAAGCATAAAAGGAGCATCAAGGAAGGTAGACCACAAAAGTAAAATGAACTATTTATATCTGGGTTCACTAGAGATGTGTCAGTGAGATTTTATTACTTGCAGATGAATTATCCTGAACTGAATCAGTGCTAGAACAAACTGATACACCAAACATTGCCAAATTTCTAAGAGCAGATGATATCTGTTGCTAAGTTCCAGGGGAATATGATTAGGATGCTGTTAAAGAAATAGTTATTGAGCATATTCTACAGCTTAACTCAGCAAGAGGTAGAGAAGGCAAGAAAAGCAATTCCCCTTTTGGAAACCACCTGAGGTACAGTAAGCCTGTAGGGCAAAATTGAAAGCAGCTACAATCAGAGATGGAATTAGCAGGCATTTAGGTAACAGTCATTTGGGTAAGAGTTAGGTCTTAACACTTATAAAGATGGCAATCCTTTCAAATTTATTAAAAGTTTCTGAAAGAAATTAGGGAAGGGGGATCAAGTGATTTTCCCCTGCAAAGAAGGTCTTCCAACAATTTTATCCAAGTGCTTAGAAGAACCTTAGTTGTTGAAAGAAGGTCCTTTCACAGATTAACAGTGCATCAAAAGCAGGTAACACAGAATAATATTGGTGAATTTTTACCATGGAGGAATTCTCCAGAGCATCTCAAAAAGACTAGGCAGACTATGAGTAGATTTAGGTGAAAATGTTTGGTGATGACACCAAATCGCCAATACTACTCAGCTCTAAGGCCCACAGCAGCATTTCTGTATGGAGAAGAAGGCAAGCAACGCAAACACAGAATACACAAAATGAGGGAGGACAGCTTTAACTGTTTTAACAGTGATGGCTATGACCGAGAGCTTGGAGTTAATGGCAGAGGAGCAGAAAGCCACAGAAACAAAACATCCCCAGTATTAGCTACTGTGTAAATTCACAATATGCCCAGGACCTGGAGTCCTGCATGCAGCTTTTACTCCATCTCAAAGAAACTACAAAAAGCACAGAGAGGAGCAAAAATCATCAAAGGTAAGAAATTATTTCCATACCAGCAGGAACACAGAGTCTTGAGAAGTTCAAACCTTTAAAACCAGATATGGGTCAAAGATTATAGGTAAGAAAAGAGGTGGTTTTCTTTCTCACAATACAAGACCTAGGGGTTTCCCAGTGATTTTATTGGTTAATTAGTAAAAGCAGTGTGATGCCTGATGAGGCTGTGGGGTTCACTACCCAAGTGCTCACCCAGAGGTGTAAGCTGGTTCCAAAAGGTTTTGAAAAGTTTACGCCTGTGTATGTATCCTCAAGGCTTTTACACAGGATGGGTCAGATAGAGCAGTTAAGATCTATCAACTCACCAGGGCAAGGCTGGCTCTCAGCCTCTTCTACTCCTGATTCTCTTCCTTATGAACCCACCATCAAAGGACAAGAAGGTGAGCAAGATAAGGGTGTAGGTTGACCTGGGAAAGCTGTTCTGCAGCTCCTGAGCCTGGGGGGGATTGTAAGACCTGTGAGGTATGGCCAGGTATGTGCTGTGTACTCAGGACAGCTGAGGTGGATATCCGAATAGTGAAATGCCAAGCAAAGCTTTATGCCAGACAAATATGGCAAGTGACCCTAAATATGGCAAGTGACCCAGCTAGCTGCACCCCACAATTCAACCAGATTTGCTCTAGTACGTAATATAATGCAATTTGACAGAAACTGCAACTGGTAGCTCTGTAACACTAAGAATAAAAATTATACTTTGTTTTCATTTCCATTTGAGTAAAATCTATGCTCAGCTAAACCAGAGCCATAAAGTCAAATTCTGATAAATGTCATTCTCAAGATTTACTGCTTCCTGTAAAAATAGTAAGTGCAAAAGATCTCCCTCCACACCCTTTTCTTTTTCCATTTTAAGAAGAAACATACAGAAGCTCCAAGGTATCAGGACAGCAGTGCACTGAATATTTCACAGCACAATTTCTGAAACAGATGTCTGGCCAAAGCAAAATTCTAATCAGCTAAATCTGTATCTCACATAGGGAATAAACAGTTATCAACACACAAAAGTTCTGGTAGTTAGAGATGTTTTATAGGGCATGCCTGTTCCTCTAATTGCATCTCTATTTAACTCCCCGTCAGTACCATACATCTTTCCTATCCTATCCACAAACTCTTTTTTCTGTATCTTTACTCTTCCAAAGGCTATAATTGAGATTCAATTGGACCTTAAGATGCAGAGTTATGCTTTGGTAAAATAAAACACCAAAAGCGTAGCAGCTTTACACATTTTTCTTCATTTGCCCTGCCAGAGAAAATCAAGTAAAAAAATAATCGGCACTGTCACTTGAAGAAAAGAAAGAGAGAAGAAAGAAATAAAAATACTTTATATGGGCCTTAGCCAGGAGCATTTTATCCATCAGTGGTAAATGAGTCAGATATGAGTTGGCCAGGAAAAGAACTGCTTTGCCCAAAATCTGAGTTTAAAGTGAGTCATCTCACTCCAACACCAATATATCCTCCAACATAACTGGCCAGAGTTTCCCACAAAGAGACTCTTGCTGCTGCTCTTCATCTGGAGGCCTGACCATCCAGAGCTGAAGTCGACAGGATCTCTGCCATCGAATCAGTGAAACAGGCTTAGAGTTGCAGGCCAGAACTATCAGCCTGGCTGACCGTGGTGGGAATTAAGAGGAAGCAAACTGACTCCTGGTGTAAGGAAGGAACCTTTGAGGCTGCCCTGTCAACCACAGCACTTCCTGTTCTGCTCCTACCCTACCTGTCACAAGCAACTTTCCCAAATGAACACTCAATGCAAAAGCTTGCAACAGGTCTTCAGAAGGTGATCCCATCTACACCAGTAGGAGGAAAGGAACACCTTCTAACAGAGCTTGAGACCCTACTTGACTCGCCACATCCCTGCTGCCCTCTGTTTGCCGTAGGAAGTGTCTGGAGTAGGTGCATTGCATACATGGTCCTTTATTACAACAAACATTATAAAACATGAAAAAGCAAAGCTGAATTGTCTCTACATTCCTGCTGTTTGTGTTGGTATGTACCTATGAAATGGATGGTGTGCTTCTGTGAAATGAAATAAATTATACAGAACCCAAAGAATGCAATGTCACAGACTCACTCTCTGGACATTCCATGATGGATTTTCATTCACACTCAAAGAGCAGGCAGGTCCTCTCAGGTTTCCTCACAGCTGAGGACCCTCAAATTCCAACTTTCAGGGGGATCACTTTTGATTCCATATTGTTCCTTACATTCATCAGGAAGAAAACAAAGATAATGATGCTCAGAAGCCTCAGAAAACCTAACTATCAATTTTGGTCCAGTAGGACACCACCTTCCTTGTCCTGTCACTCTCTAAAGGCAACCTGGCTTCATGTGACTTCTTTGAGGGTTAAAAGTATAGAAAGAGATTTCAGGATGCATGCGTGCGTAGGTTTTTTTTTGTGCGGCTGACAAATATCTGCAGCACCACAGAAGATATTCCAAACGAAGTCATTTTTCCACAAAACAATTCATCACAATGGAGTCATCCCTACAAGAGTCCAGAACTGATGAAGTGTAATGAATCTGGCAGCCACATGAATTCCACTTGTGCACATTTCAGTACATCCATTTTTTGCCATGTGTCTCAGAGCTGCCCTGAAATTCTGTTTTCAGAATGGGTGGAAACTGTCACAGGTTATCAGTTGGTAAGTAATAAGTACAGTAATTAAGTGCAGTGTTAGTCAAAGGGTTATTTTGTTCAAATCATGTAGGAGTAGTAGTTGCTCTTGGTAGTTGTAGTTTTGAGTGGAGGCACATAACAAATAAAATTTTTGGTTATTCTCAGCAATGTATAAATACACAAAATTAACCATGCCCTTTTCCAGACAATTTATAGCTTTAATTTGCTTCACTGCATTATTTCCAGTACTTTAACTAAAATTATTTATATTTCAGAGCTATGCACACACAAGTGGGATTTTTTTCTGTCCCTAGCTAGCTGAAGTGTCTTGTAACTGTCAGAAACTTATATGAAAAACTACATTATTCCTTAGTTGAGCACTGCTTACCACAGTCACAAATCTAAAATACATCTTGTGTTCATCATGTATTCTTCTCTAAGCTTTTATGAAGTTGTCTGCAATAATCCTAGCACAAGAATAGCCATGGCATATTAAATATAATTACAATTGGAAAGGTTATTATGAAAATACTGTGAACTTTATTAGCTAGCTCCACTCCCTGTGTGTCCCTTTGAGCCATGCCTCAATTCTCTGACAGATGAGTGTTGCCACTGTTGTGAGGGATGTTCATTGCCAAACACATCCACAGCTTTGAGCATTGCACTATTCCCCTGGGTGCCTATCAGTTCAGTTCTGATTAAAAGACACAACACAGGAGGAAAGAACTGAAGCAACTAAGAAGCAGTCACAATGTGGGAGCCATGGATCTTTCTGGCTCCACTCCCACCACTGCTGTCCCTACCACAGCTCCCTCCTTTCTCTACTGTTGTTCCACAGCCTGATGAGCTGATGAGTCTCCTTATAAGGCTTTTTTCATCATTCCTCCCCCTTCTCCTCTTTCCTGTGTAAGATGGAATGCAAGTAGTTCCACTACATTTTATGTCTTTCTCTACTGGTGAAGACCAGAAGTATTTGTCCTTAAAACAAAACAAAAAAAAAAAAGGAAACTCCAAAAACTTCTCCAGTGGCTTTTCTGATTATAGATGACACAATATTCAGTGGCTACTGTGGGTTTTTTACGTGTAATTGGCAAAGCACACAATAGCATTTACTGCATCATTTTCTTAATTTGCAAGTTGAAAGAAATTTTCATTAATGTAAAAAACAGATGAAAAGCTGGAAAAACCAGCACTCTCATTCTTTGCTGGTCTACCTTGATCTTAGTACATAGAAAATGCTGGACTTAATCCTGGTCAGGATAGCTTTAAGTTTTATACTGGCACTGTTCACATTTCTTCCAGGGAAATAACTTCTAATGCCTGTCTAATATCACTTAATAGTGATTTAAGTCCATCGTTACTAAATTTATCTGACTATTTGTTGAACCCCTTCCTAGAAAATTAAAAGACATTTTAAAAGCTTCTAATGAGAAGAATACAGTTGATTACACTTGACCATGTCTATTTACTTCATATAGATACTGCAGTTTTTATGAAGTAGCAAGAAGTAGACATGAGAAGAAAAGAAGGTTCTTGTATTAATTACGAATTTTAGTGCAGAAATAGAGACAACAAACCCTAAAAAATGCTAATATCTCTGCTTTCAGTGGCTAAGTGAGAGAACTGAAATCCAGGCATGAAAAATTCCAGGTATCTCAATTAACAGGTAATTTTGAAACAACCCTTAGTCCTCCTTTCTTCTTCGTTTTACTTGGCTGGAGCGAAAGCCTTGTTGTCTGTAATAATTTCATGCACTTACCTGCTGCCTTCCTGAGGAATACACTGCTCAACATCCACTGAAAGAGAGGCCATAGCTGATACTGTTTCTGTCTCCTCCCTCTCTTGCTTTTGAGACTCAGCCAGAGCACAATCCACTGGCACAGAGTATGGCTCCACTGACTTCCAGTACTTGCCTAAGGAAAACACACATAATAATTTATGGGAATTTTAGCTAGCATGGTGGTACAAGAACAGTAATCACTTAGTTCAACACTGAGTGATTATAGTTTAAAATCTCTGTGGTGTAAGCAGTACAGTTGAAATTTCAGACTGCAGTGAAGAGGTCTATTTCTGAGCCTAAGAATGCCAAGTTGGAAAGTGCTTTCTTTCCAAGAGCTGTGTCACACCCTTCCCCAGAAGGTAATAAACTGGAGGAGTAACACACAGACTAATGAACACAGATTGTCAGGAAGGCTATTGGCTTTATCTACACAAGGTGATGGGAGTTCAGAGCAGGGTTAATAACTAGAAGTTCTGATATGGCACACAGTTGATGCAGAGACAGCAAAATGTAAAAAAATGTACATTGTGCAAAATAAAAAAATGTACAAAGTGCTCACACAGCACTGTCTTGAAAAGGAAAGAAGTCAGAAATTCCAGCTCAGAAGTGGTGCTGCCAGAACAATCAGGTTTGTTAGTCCTGGATGTTCTTTCTCCTCCAACCTCAGGGCGTATACTAGAACAATAATTTAGTTAAAACTTTCATATATGAACTGGCTGTTGCTGGAAAGCTGCCAGGTATCATAAGGGATAGAGCTTTCTGGTCTGCTATGTAAAAATACAGCAGTGGATTAAAAGCATGAGTATTTTCAGATTTCTGCCTGCAACACAAGAACCTCATCAAGCAATGCAAAAAATAATGGCAGGTGACTCATCCTAAACATATAAAATGATCTGCTATTAAGAAGTAGCAGCATGGCTATTAAAAAACTGTTTGATTATTAGAAACCACATGAATAAGTACGAATTTACATACATATTTCTAAACAGTCCAGTAAAACACTGAGCACTCATTAATTGCCAGGTGGATGACACCTGGGGATTAGGAGCTTCGAGAAGTCTGGGAGCTCTGGACCAGAGCTTACTCAGTGTTTAGCAAGAAGCTTTCAGCAGCTGCTGCAGAGGTTGGATCAGGGTACTTATCTGAGAATTAGACAGAGGGTTTCAACAGCTGTGAAAGAGAGGGGATCAAGTAGGGGACCTTTCCAAGGACTAAAAGGAGGATTTTGGCAGCTGGGCAGCAGGCTGAGCTGAGGTGCTTATCCAGAGGGTAGCTGGAGGCTTTGACAGCTGGGAGGCCAGGCCAGCAGTGGTGCTGCCTGTGCTGAAGAAAGGCTGCTGAAAACTCCCTCTTTGGTAACACAGCTCTCAACACAGTTTCAGGCTTTTGGAAGGATGAACTTTTCCCTCCAGTGAGAAAGCAGCTGTCAATAAAGCCTAAAAATGTCTTTATTCAAAAACATCATTGCAAGATGAAAGCCCAAGTCAATCTTCAAGAACAACAAGTGAGCATGGCCGGAGTGTTTCTTTGAACTCTAATAGTGAGCACGTTTGAGTAGTTAGCAGAATCTTTAAATAACAGGGACCTTCTGGGGATAAAATGTAAAGTGTATTAAGTATCCTACAAAGTTGAGATTAAGTGTTAGGAGGTTGGCTTTGCTCCAAAAACATGAAAGACAGAGCTAAAAAGTTATGTACATAACAGTAGGCTCAATGATTGGAGCCTGGCAAATTTTATAAAAACAAGACAAAAATATTCTCTATTATTACTGTGCTCAGAGACCATATTCTCTATTCATTAAAAAATACACTAAAAACAAACAAAAAAGTTATATGAGCATTCCACAGTGTTCTCACAGATCCTATGTACAAAAGTCAGTCTTTGCAATATACACCCAATTCAAACCCTATAATTTATGAGCTAAATGTTCACAGAGTGGGTGGGGCTTTTGTTGCAGAAACAGATGTGCAAGAAAATCAAATCTGTTGGCATGGGAATAATACCCCCTCTTGCCTATAAAAGAAATGAACCCATGTTCACTGCTGGAGTTTTCAAGGGCTTTTATTCATAAAATAAAATATAAGTACCCAGCTACCACTGTGTTGCTCTCCTGCAGCAACAATAAAACAGCATCAGTGAGGATTGCTGCATCACATTCATTCATTCACACACAGGCTTGCACACCAGCTGCGCCCTGAATCCTGACTTTCTTGTAACATTAAAACCCAGGGCCAATTCAAGCATATTAGTGGGCTCTCTGCGCCCATTTAACTGCCCTTCACTCCAAGATTGGTGTTCTTTGTTTCCCCACATTGAGAGCTGTGTTACGAGAGGGGCTTCAGCCATAGAGGGAGCAGAGTCAGGCCAGGAGGCAGGTGGCAGCCCATATACTGCAGTGGAGGGTCCTGGAGACAGGAACTACCTGGCAGGGTGTTTGTGGTTTGTGGGAAAAACGTTTAAGCAGTCACGATTAGAAATAGCATCCAGGTAGCAGCAGGTACCTCAGGAAAAGAAAGCTCTGTGATGCTTGCAAAAAAACAAGGATAGATTTTTCCCTGAAATCAGAAAAATGTATTTTACAAACACCTTGGGTAACCAGAAGAACTTTGCAAGCTTCTTTTTATCCAGGACAACATTTATTTGCTGCACACAAAACCTACAGGCCTTGAATGCATGTTCAGCCAAAAGATTTGCAGGCAAAGAGTTATGGAATGGGGAGTCAATCACAGCACACAGCTGCTAAGGAGCTTTGTTAGTAGGTATGCTGTGGATTGACAATTAGAAGTCAAAAAGTATTAGCCTCAAACCACTCTGAAAATGCCATTTCTACTGTGCTCTACTGGAAAGTGAAATTCTACGAGTGCCGTTACACTCATTGACAAGAACTTGGGGAGCTCAAGAGAAAGAAGGAAGCATACTGTTGGTTTCATTCATACAAAATTGAGCAATCATGGATTGCAAGGAAAAAACAATAAAGCCAAAACAGTCTTCTAGGTATGCTTTGGCTTTCGGCATGAAAATGTGCTTAAACCTCCCTCAAAGATTTGTGTGAGCACTGACTATTACCAGGAAATAATAAGAGGGAATGTTTCTGTCACTCCTATAGGCATTTGTAATTGCCTTTCAAAGATTTGGACAGGACATACCTTGGCTTGCTTGAAAAAACAATGCTTAGGGTATTCTGCTACTGGACAGGATTGTTTAGAACTAGCTTATTACTTGGGTGTGGGAATTACTAATTTCAAATTTATTACATTTTCAAAGGAGCTTTGGATCACTGTCAACACAGAACGTTAATAGAAATTCTATTCTAGTTAGAAAAAAAGTTGTCTCTTAGTTTCTAAGTATTGTAGCTTCAAGGTTTTGCAAAAAAAAAAAAAAAAAAAAAAAAAAAAAAAAAAAAAAAAAACAAAAAAAAAAACAAACAAAAAAAAAACCAAAAAAACAACCACACACAGGAGGGGCTTATTTGGTATAAAATGTTGCTAATATTCATTATGAAAGTTGGATCATAGAAATCCAAACCCAATATCCAAAGGCAATGCCATGATCCAAACAAACCAAGCTTTCTCAGTACCTCTTGAGGTGCTACTCAGCAGCCTAATACTCTCCAGCCTGTCTAACTCTCTAAAATATTGAATAGGTACTTGCTATTCTTAGATCTAAATAT
The DNA here is from genome assembly GCF_017590135.1 of Pyrgilauda ruficollis. NCBI lineage: Eukaryota > Metazoa > Chordata > Aves > Passeriformes > Passeridae > Pyrgilauda > Pyrgilauda ruficollis. Next base: position 9,039,832 of record NW_024519206.1, on the reverse strand, counting down.
GCATCACAAAGCTACACTGAACTTCCTCAGGGCTCCTTTCTGTCATCCAAGCATACTCCTTTCTAATACTTGGTCTCTCTCCAGACAAAATGAGGTAAAGATAAGTTTTTAGGTAGTTGCAAGAAAAGGCAGAATGCTGTATTTAAGTAAATCTAAACCCAGAGCAGGCTGACTAAGGTTTCAGAAGAGTCCACTGGACTGCATGACTGTACCAGTTCAGCTGAAATGTAATTGTGTTAAAATTGAGTCATTCTGCAGAGCTCTGGACTATGTTCTCAGATTTACACTGTATATTTCTTCTTAAATCCACACCTTCTCTCTCAACAGCCATCATTTGTGTGTATTCCTACTCTTCTGTTTGTCTGTTTCTCAATTCACCCTTTTTGTGGTTTCAGATCCATTTTCCATTACATACATGTTTTATTTCAAACAGAATTGCATCTCTTTTCCTTGTGTCTCTGGTCTGCGTGTAGCATTCTGCCCTTATTATCATTTGCAAATCTGTTCTATCTTGTGCAATACATGAATCTCCTTAACCTGCTGACTCCTTCCAGATTATTAAGAGATTATTAGCAGGGAATTTTAACTCATGAGCTACCCAGGGACATACCACTCAGCACGAAGGACTTATTGGAACATATTATATATAGCTGTTTAATTAGAGCTTTTCCATATCTAGGTGTCTACTGGATATGCATGATGAATTATATACTTACAATATATTTTCTTTGTCACCTTGCAACTAAAATCAGATGGATAAATACTGCATGAACAGTGAATTGGGCATGGTGTTTCTTTTAAAAACTGCATTTATTTTACGTAGATGAATCCCAACCACTTGTGGTTCATCTCAAATGAAGGAAAACATTTGTTATTCATTTGTTATTCTAAAGGAGCCAGCAAACAGTAGAAGTCAGGAAGCTCCCACTGGCTCAGTAAAATGGCAGAGACAAGAAGATTAGAGAATTTAAGGGATGTGTGCTCAGTTGGACTAAAGCAATTGATGGCATAAAGTTCTTCAGTAAGCAAATGCCCTAAAGCATCTGGGTAATTAAGGGTTGGGGTCTAAGCCCATAAGTGAAGAAATAATGTATCCTCTGTCTCAGAAACAATAAAATAATGCATTTTTTAGCACTGTTCCATAGATCAGTGCCCAGTTGGAGCTTTTTAGCTTTATCTCAAGCTCATGCGAATCTCAAAGTGAGTACCTTCTAAAGGGCTGCAAAAACAGAATCTGACAACTATTTGTTAGAGCTTTAATTTACCTCTCTGTTCCTGTCCCTCACTGACAAACATCTATTTCATCCAAGCTGCTCTGGAAAGAAAAGATTTGGGAATATTCAGGAATCAGAAATGTTTAAATAATTTAATGGGTTACTTTTTCAAGGCTAAGTATGTGGCAGAAACAAAGAGATGCTGAAGAAAAAAATAAAAGCATATACATATATGTATATAAATATTAGACACTGCATGTCAATTTATACATAAAACGTTTTCCCACTCATTTCATTTCATGACATTAATTAATAATAAAAAATAACCCCAAGCCCACTAACCCACCAACTCAAACTGAGAAACATACTTTGAATTTCAGTGGTCTTTTTTAAAGAAGCTATTGCATTCATATTGGGGATTTGGTGCACAATATCTTCCGGGAGAGGCTCCAGCTGAAAGAATAGAATAGAATAATATAAATATTCAATAAGCCACAGGGACATAAAACAAACTGAAATGATCTAATCCTCAGGAAAAGCTCAGCCCAAGAACTGGTTAATATGTTGCTGGTATCAGTTCTAAATGTATAGTCATGATTTTGTTTTCTGTTTTCCAGCCATGTAATTGAATTCCAAGGGGCTTTTCTATTGGCTGCAAGACTAATCTATGGAGTCTCTGAAGCAGGTGCATGTCTGTGTATTATTCATTAAAAAATGCTAGTTATTTGTGTAATTTTTGTAGGTTCCTCACAAACCAAATTCCACTGCGTCTGTGTACGCAGCTGGGCACTCCAAACAAAACCTTGCTGAAGCCACACTGGAACCAAAGTGTGCACTCTATTATCTTTATTTTTCTGGTGTTATTTCATCTAACCATCTTTCACATTTTAAGGTTTATATGGGAAAATCATAAAACACAGCTGCTTTTACTAGCTTAACATTAATTTCAAATAAAGCAGTAAATAAAAAAATGGTCATGCAGATTAGAAGTAAATTTCCCTGAGTTTTTTTACAGAATAGGCTGCATTTTAATTTCCTAGTTTTAATTGTATATTCTTTGAGTAGGACTGCACTAGCAGAAAGAAGTGTTCAGTTACTGCATAGTCATTTTTGCAGTGGATAAATATAAAAAATAAATTGTATTTTGAATGTCACCCACATCTGCTTTTTTGTCCACACTCCACACATTTTCTCCTAGGAAAAAAGTAAAAGCTTGTTTGGGCTAAAGGCTTCTCCTTGCACGGTAATAACTATATTCTCCTAGAACTATGCTAAGAGTCATGAAACTCTTCTGCTTCCCCACCTAAACGGCCATGGCTGGGAGTGCAGGCTTGCGTCCTGAGGAGTAGCAACTGTGCCAAGGCGGACAAAAACCAGCAATATCAATACCAATCTCTCCTCTCTAAAGCTAAGGAAGTTCAACCACTGTTGACAGGAGACATCTGTACTGCAGACAAAACTCCTTTCTTAAGTGTGCCTGGGTCTATTTTAAACTAGGTCAAGTGAAGCCCACCCAAGGAGCTTCCTTTGCAAAGTTAATAGTTCAGTAGCCATCATATACTGTCCTCTAGGTTGCTACTGCTGCATGGCTACTCACCAGATAGATAAAATCAACTTTCATCCAAGCACACACAGTGGGAAGTAACTGCAGTGTGGATACTCCCTCAGTGGTGCTATTTTAAGCAAGCTCAGCTACAAATCCCAAAACTTCTGGGATCCTGCCACTACAATCAGCAGTGAATGCCTGTCAGCAATAAAGACATTGCAAATATCACCAGTCCTTTGGAGTCTTGGTAACTAAAATGAATAGGTCTGTTCATGTCATTATTTCCTTAGAAGCCCATATGGGATTGCAGCTGGAAGATTTTCTTCTGGCTAGAAACAATAGCACTACGTTTTGTTTTCACAAAGCTTAAATCAGTCCATTCTGCTCAGTGATCAAGTATGCAGAGAAGTGCTGGTAGGACCTGACCGTATCCCAGCGCTACTTGGTTAACAGAGAGGGAAAAGTGCAAAGAAAGATTGCTCCTCTCTAGTATGTATCGTGGATTAGCACAAAAGACGGCAATTACAATACAAATAATATTTCAGGTACTTCTGCAATCCTTGAACCACATCTACTTTATCATCTTCATAGGTGGCTCTATTTGTTTATTTACTCTTTCAGGTAACTGGGGGGAAATTCTTTCAAGTACCTGGGGGGAAACTGGTATTTATGAAAATGCCAACCAAGTGATCAAGCTTTACAGGTTTTAGAGCAATAATCCATATAATAACCTTAATAATCCATACCTTGACTTACGCAGATAAAAAGCATTTGCTTTATCACTAGTCATTTTCTGTTTAAAATAATCTATCATTTGGCCAGGAAGAATACAAAATCCTGAAGTTCTCTTTGGTCATACTGGGGCAAAAAATAGTTTAAGGTTCTTTTTTGTCAATTTTCGAATTCCTAAGACTTTGATGACCAATTCACTTCCCTGAAACAGAACAAAATAGCTCCAGGCCGTAGCAGTAGAAATAATAGTAAAAGGTATGAAATTGCCAGAGTGCAATATGTGAGAGCTGTGTCTTGCTTTGCCCCTTGAATATAAGATTATTTAGGTAGACCTTTTGTACTAATTACATGCAAATGCTTTGTACTAATTATTAAGATGGGAACAACTGATGTAGAGACAGTTAGAGGAGATTTTCTATTAAAAGGTGGATATTTTGTTGCCTCCTTAAGGCTGGATTTTTGCAAGAGCCAAAACCCAAAGGGTTTGATTTTCCCTAATATATCAAAACCACCTCTTTATTTATCAGTATAGAATTTTTCTTAAAACAAGTAGGCTGCATTTGAATATCTAGACATATCAGATGAATATTTAGAAATGGCAGATGTGTTTTTAGAAATCAGAATAAGCCAATGAATCCCTAAAAGAAGAAAAAGGGTAAAACATCCAACACCTATCCCAATCATTACTCTGTCTGTTAGCACTACTAACAGTTTTGTAGGTGATGTGAGTATAATAGGCATGTTGAATCATTTCCTTAACTTTTTTTTTCCACAAGACTTTCATTTTGTATTACAAGCTTGGTTGAGACAGGCTCCTAAGCCTTTCTGTCTCCTCATCCTTAAGTACAGCCCAACAGACTTTGGACCCTCTTTCATATCAGGGAAAGTTTATCAGGCTCCACAAGTGAGTTCATTGCATCATACATTCTGCATAGGCCAAAATGATGTTCCATTACAAAATCACTGCAGAAATAAAGTCAGTGGGTTATGGCAGCTATTTCTATACCCTTTGAAATGAGACTGTCTGCATTCAAAAGGAGGATTCTTTTGGCAGTTATCCACTGGCTGCATACAACTGTATAGACACAGAGGTGTCCCTGGAAAATATCAGCAGTTAGACCCAACTGAACAAAAGAAATTACTCTACACCTGGCATATATGGCATCATCACCTTCCCTCCTACACTTACTGGCATTCAGATCATGAAGACTATTAAAAAGGAGACTAACAGAAAAGAAGCTGAAAAGAGCACTGGAAATACACCACCAGGAAAGACATCTTTCAGAGAAGAACAGCTCAAGTCTGCAGAAATAACCAAACCACTGGAGAGGCAGTTTGGACCAGACACAAAGGGTCACATTTTCAAAGCTTTTCCATGGCTGAATCGAGCTTTTGTGTCCAAAGCAGAAGATTAATGTAGAAACTGAGTCCACTAATCTTTCTCAAAATAGGAAAAACAATGTAAATGGGCAAAAAAATCACTTGGTATGCCAAAATTTGCCAGAGGCATATCAACAAATGTTTGAAAAAGGAATTAATGATGGAAATTTCATGTGCCCAGAAAGGGATCTGAATTGATCCTTGGGAATGTGGTAAGAATCTGAAACTACAGCAGTCTGTATTGAGCTGAAAATTCTAGAAATATCTGTGTTGTCTTTAGCACTGTCATGCTTTAAAGTATCAAGCCTGGCTTGACTGAAGAATGGTGCAGAGTGCAGTTACAGATTACTGACAAGTGAGGCAAGTGTAAGCAGAAGGTAAGGAGCAAGGAGAGCCTGCCAGAAGCAGAGGAAGGGGAGGAGGCAGGCAGGCTCCTCAGGGATGCTAGGGCTGCAGAGGGAAGAATCACAACCACCCTTTCTTGGTTACATATGTAAAAACCTATCAGCATAAAGACTGAGCTTTGTGGCTCTTAATGTTGCCTATGATTACAGAAGAGCGAGTTCAAAGATCTTATATGTTCTCATATTAGCAATTTTCTCAGAGCTTCTGCACTCTCTGTTTACATATATGAACTTCAGGCAGGTATTTTTGTGATCAAGGGTTACAAAAAAAAATGCAGTAAATAAACAAATCAGATTTCATCAGGGAATAAGCTCAAAGACACAAAGGGTAATTAGGGTCATTAGCACCTGTCAGTCCCTGAAAACCAAGCAATACCTTGGAATTATGTAACTTTGGAATCAGAATATTCTCTGCTTCCTTGGCCAAACCACTTCCTGAGAAGCACTGCTCACCTTGGGAACTTTGATGTCACCACGCTGACCTCTGGCACACACATTGCTCCTGCTTCTTATCCCATCCAGCTCTCTATTTCTAGACTCTGGGTTTTTGCAAGCAGCAGCTAACAGGTGTTTTAGACTCTGTGTTAATTTTTTTCTAGCATTAGAGTCAGATTAACAATGAGGATGTGAGATTGTGAGCAAGTTTACCATGCAATTTAAAATTGATCCAAGGCCATATTCACTTCTATGAATATTTTCATTTTGGAGAGAGAAATGCTTACCTGTTCTGGTAAATAACCTTTTTTTAATGCCCTCTTGGCAGAGCTCACTGCCTGGCTGGCAAGCAGCCCCAGATTGACACTGAATTCCACAATGGAGAAAATGCCAACTTTTCATCATCAGCAGGAAAGCTGCAGAGTACAAGCTTTCCACTTAAATTACCATCCCCTCCTAAATGCCAGCTCAACAGATTGCAAGAAAGAAGCACATACTTCACACTCTGCAAGAAAATTGTCCGGTGTAAGTTTTCAAGCACACTTGGGAGCCAACCAATCACAATGTTTTGTGAAATTCTGCTTCAGACTGAAATTCAAGCCAGAAGAATATTTACTAGAAGATGTTAAATTTAGTCACTTAAAAATGTTTTCACACTTGGGGCCAAATTCAGCCTTGGCCGCCAGAGTCAATGAGAGCAGACGTGCATCCTCTCTGCGCCTTTGTAGCAGGGTCCCGCTGGGCAGAGGCGCTGTGGACTGCACTTCTCTGCTTCCTCTGTGCAAAGAAGAGCACGACCCCATCTGTGACTAATTATCACTTGTTACAGACCACAGAAAACTGCTGTGCCACGGGGAGCTAAGAGACACTGCCCAAACCTGTAGGCAGATCAGAGGGACTATGATGTTAGACTGACTTCTGTGTCCTGTGGAGATATCACACCTGGCTGCTTTAAAAGGGATGGGATGAAGGAAAAGCTAAATCCTTAGGTTTTGATTCAAACAGTTTCCTGCTTGAAAGAATACTTCCCTACTCTTTCTGGTTGCAGAAGAACCCCCATATGAGTTCAGTTATGTTGGAAATAAAATGTAGGCTTTAGCATACTGGACTCAAGGAAAGCCGATGCCCAAGGATTTCTTAAATCCAAGTAGTGCCTCTTCAAAAATAATGTGGAGGGAAGAAAGCAGAACACGCACCCTAACATGTCTAAAGCAACATTACTCACCACTACGAGGGACCAAAAGTCATAGCAGAGCTCTTTATAGCACCAAAGCTAAGATGGGCAAAACAGGTGGAATTTCCATACTCCATAATTAAAATTTTGGGGGAGAATCTCAATATTCAACTCAATTCTCAATATTCAAAATTTGGGGGAGAATCTCAATATTCAATCTCAAAGTCATAGCAGAGCTCTTTATAGCACCAAAGCTAAGATGGGCAAAACAGGTGGAATTTCCATACTCCATAATTAAAATTTTGGGGGAGAATCTCAATATTCAATTTGCACAGACCGCTTGGAATAAAATATAAATCTTAATATTCAATGGCTTTCTTAAATGAAGTAACATGTATATCTATATACACTTTAAAAATGAGGTTTAAATCTATATAAACATGTGTGAAAAACTAGAATATTTCAAAGAGTATCACAATAAGTGAAAGAATTTAATTTTTAGCATGCATATCATAATCTCAGAAAGGCTTAAAAGCAAAGATTCTTTTGGAATTATCTGAATCCATCTTCTCCTTTGTTTTGACAGATGCTCTTTTAATGGACCAGTTCCCAAATCATGTTGAGAAAATTCAGGGATATTTTAAGGCAACTGATGGCCATCTTGCCTTTTCACCTTCCAGAAGGTTTTCCATGTTTACATTTTAGATTTCAAGGGAACCCAGCTGTTTAATCTCTTCTCACCTCTTAGGAAGATTTCCTTCCAAGGAGATAACCTACAGTGCTTCTAATTAGGTCTGCAAATGGTCAAATGGATTTTTCTCAAAGTGACATGGAAACTTTCTGCTTGTAAACACAAGCATGGAGAAAAAAACCTAAGATATCAAAATGTTTTTAAAGTACTTTTACATGTAAACTTTCTAAGCAAAAACTGATCTTTATGAAGTTTATCCTTAATTCTATAATTTCCTTTTTAGTTTGTTTATTATGTAAGAAGGTATTCACAAACCAAACCAAACTGAGCCATTTCAGATACCATAGGGTTTCTTGCCTTCTTTCCAGTTGCTGTCAGAAAGGATGTGGATCTCCTCAAAATACTCTATTACTTACACCAGTCCTTCCATGCTCAAATTATTTAAAGAAGACAATTTTGAGAGAGTACTATTTTCCTAGTGTTTTCACTCACTTTTTTCTAAGAGAGGAGTGAGAAGTTATCTTAACAAATCACTAAGCTATAAGCCATGTATAAATAAAAATATATCTATTTTGGATGCCAAGCTGTTTTCCTTGGTTCTCAGAGAGAAACTTAGAAAAGAAGGCATTTTGCACTTGTAAATTTAATGTTACCTCTTAGGTAACATATCAGACCAGCAGTCCCTGAAAGTTGAAAGTTGTAAGTTGTGCTAGTTTTAGAATTTTTTAAAGTGTTATTCTGTTGGTAATAGGACACATGAAGCAGTGAATTTCTGTATTGAAAAGTCCTGGCCAAAAACAACAAGAGAAAAGAAAAAGTTTTCAAAAAGCTCTGCAAAATGTTTATGAATTCTAATCCTCAGCACATGAATAAATACATCTGACAAACTGCAGGGTACCTCACAAAGGCCTTTCCCAACCTTTCTAATTTGAGTTCAAATACATGTGTAGTGTTTAGAACTGAAGTTAATCTTGCCAATATTTTTAAACTAGGGGTGCAGCATATACCATTATTTGTAAAAGTGAAAGGCAGATAAGTTATAATTATCCTATTAATCACCTGTAAAGAATTGCATTCAGAGAACAATGCATCCTGAAATTATAGTAATTGGTTGTTTAAAGAAAAAAAAAAACAAAAAACTCTGTCCTTGGCAGAACACGGTTGGAGTCTGCTGTGCAAGTTCATATATGCTGTGGGCCATGTGGTACACATTGCCATAAATCTATTTCTAACTGCTAACTAGGTATCAGACTCCTCATTAGTGTCTGTTCCTTGGCAGCACCTTTACTTATTCTTTTTAGTACAAGTTGGGCTCTTGTGGTACTCTTGGTAGCGAGATCCTCTCTAGAGTACTTTTCTTCACAGCCATAGCATATTTTGTCTGAAATTCTGCTGCCCCAAACCACTTGATGCACGTCCTAGAAGACAATGTTGTTAGCAAAACGACATGAGAAAAATTGTTATTGCCTGAGATGTTTCAAGTTTTTAAGGACTATGTTCTTTTACAAACTTAATTATTTAACCTAAAATTAAAAATGACTGCATGTGGATTTTTGTATTCATTCTCATTCAGTGATAGCAGAAATAGTAGTTGTGTTTGATACAGTGGTAAAACAAAATAAGGCAGTTTTCATAAATGGGTAGCACCACCAAATGGTCATAACTGGATAGAAGGACCCAGGCACCTACACAGGGGAGGATACATCACACCATCAGCATAGAACCATTCACATTAGTCCCATAAGGGTGAAAACTTCAGGGAACAGGTTTAGAAATGCTATGAAAAGCCATTGGTGTTGTAAGTTACTATCACAGGGAAGATGACAACAGAATATCAATGAGAGTGCCCTGGAATGGCAGCTGATCAGGAAGGCAATGTTGCATTACTAAGGTTTTCAAATGCCTCAAGCTGGGTTACATAATTCATATTTCAGTACCTAAATAAAAGAACTAACACTGAGCCGAACAGCTTTTTTAGTAGCATATATCACCATACTGGACAACTTTCCTTATGGATTTTGTCAAGGTGTCTGTTTAACATTTCTGAGAATATTTTTGAAAAAGCTAACAGTTTATTCATTGTATGTATAATGTAAAAAAAAAAAATACTAAGCATTGTTGATGTGTCATAAGGATGAAAAGCAAAGGTTTAAAACAACACTTAGAAAATTCTTCTACCCAACATCCATCAGAAGACACGTTACTTCACCTTATTCACATAGGTAGGAAACCTTGAAGTGGAAGGGAACTGGCAGACTAGCCTGCAATTTGGCACTAAAACATCTGATTGGAGAGATTATGTAGCTATTAAGACTTCCCCTGAGGGGGAAACAAAGTAGAACACTCCATTTTATAACAAGATCTTGCAAAATTCACAATTTATGGTAAAGGCTTTTGTCCCTTCATAAATTATTTTGGCTGCACCTTCAGCATTTTTTTTTCCTTCTCACTGTATTTATAGGATAAAACATACTTTTTAATGGACAGTAGAAATATTTTCACTAATAGGAATCCTTATCTTGCATTTGTATACATAAATAGCACATACTCATAGTTACTTAGCCTTATAGTCTCTTCTCAAAAGTTGTTAATATATACAGTGATAACTCTTGAAAAATCCATTTCAACTGCATACAGATCAACCTGAATCTTCATTCATTTTTTTTTAATCTTGTACACATTTTTATTAATGTTTCAGAAGTGAAGTGTCAAAATACTGCAAAATATGTGCCTTTGCAATATACAATTTCTGAGATTATCAGTTACCTTGAAAAAGGTGCTTTTTTTCCTATGATCAATGCCTAAAAGGTCCATTCCTAGTAGATGATATGTGCACCAATGACTACCAGTGATGTCAAGTCTGGTATTCAGCACATCATTAAAAGCAGTTTGGAGGTTTTAAATATTACTTAGAACTGGGAATAATTTAGGTATAAACTAAAGAATTTGTATAATCATCTAATTTAGAGGTATTTATGCAGCCAGGCCTGTTCATTTCTAAGACATATTCAAATTCCATGCTTTTTATACCAAACAAAAAAAGGACTGACACCATTGCTACTAAAAGAATACCACAGCTAGCAGCTTCAGAAAATGGTGCTCATTCTCTCCACCTCCTACAATTTATGTTTTACCTCATTTCCTAGGAGGGCATTTATACAGGCTTCAGAGGCATCGCAGATGGCAGTAAGGTCATGTCCTCCCTCCAGTGCCAGCACCACACGGCCGTCCGCCAGCTTCAGCAATTGCTTGGTTAGGTGACCAAAACCTGGCATTCAAATACAGGAGTGCAAACAATTAAAGCAGAACAGGCATTGCAGGCGTGTTTCACATCTGCTGCACACAAGAATGTAGAAAGCTCTGGAATACTGTACAAGGAGCATAGGATATACTTAGTCCAGTATCCTGTTTCTGACCATGGCCCTCACCAGATGATTTGGAGTTAGTATGTGGAATTTTTTATGAGGTACATGTGAGAAAATATCCCTCATGCTGATCCCTGATTGCTGGAGATTAGTTGAAACACAAGGATGTCTCTCTTCTTAACTTTGTTAACCATTATCACCTTGGATTCTCTTCCTATTTGCATATCAGTGGACATATAGCCATATTATTTAGAGAGATTTGACATAACTCTGGTCACTTATGGCATTGATATGACAAATAATGTTTGTAGTTAAACTATGGTGCTATAATTAAAAATAATTGTGCTTTCCAAATGGGATGATGAAGGGTTTTTTATTTAAAAATTACTTTTTATTTGAGGTTTGAGAATTATATAAAATCATGGACTGAGAGATAGTGGAAACATATGTTACCTCTTAGCTCCATCCTGAAGTATTTTTAGAAGCAGCACTAACAACTCTAATTCAGGGTTTTGGAATAAGTTGAAACTGTCTAGAACTTTGTAGCTATCTCTACCAGCATCGCTCACTCCTGACCAAGAGTACTCTAAGAAACTCTGCACCATAGCCAAAAATGATGGTACTCCATTTTCTGTGGTGATCTGTAACTACACAGACATTACCACAAAGTTTTCATCTGTGATTCAAGTAAAGTTATTACATTTTTAATGACAAGAAAAATTGCACGAAATATGTCAATTTGGAGTGAAGATTTTTGGAAAAATTTTTGTGGTAGTTTCCTAGGACAGCTATTGTTTTTGTTTAATCTCTTTCAAGTAAGAAATGATAAATAAAGATTTGAAACTATTGACATTAAGTAAACATCACATTTTGTTCTTAACTTTTCCACTTGATCTGTACTAGTTGCTCCATTGATGGTCATCACTACTCATTCCAGTGCATTTCATTTCCTTAAATAAAGCATTAGAAGGTACCTGCTAAACCCTGGAGTTCTATAAAGACAGGAAAATCAACATCTTTTTACTGTGTTCCAGTGAAGAAGACCACCAAAAATTAAAACTGTGAATATTACAAGCATATTTTCCAGAGAAGTTTTCCAAATTCATGTTTAGCTCTGTTTTCATCTTGGGATGCAAAATGGACAACTTTGTTAAGCACATGTCCAACTGTTTTTACAATAGGAACTCTAACTATATCAAATCTGGATTAGCTGTACAGACGTAAAAACCCCAACACAAGAAAAATCCTCTGCTTGCCACTTAACATATAGATGATCATAGAAACATTTGAGGTGAAATACTGTTTCCTTGAGCCACTGCCCGATCTTCTGTGCCCTAAAAATACTGCAGTTTTGATTCTATCAAAGTAACTACACCGTGGTTCCAGTTACACAAAGGGCTGAACAATAAATAAAACCTAAACTCCCATTTAAATGCAGCCTTCCCTCCTGAAAAAAACAAAACAAAACAAAACAAAACAACAACAACAACAAAAAACCCACAAACAAACAAAAAAAACCCAAACAAACCAAAACAGGTCGTCCCCCCCCACCCCCCCCAAAAGACCAGATTCAGACAGGAAAATAAAAGTGAAGGAAGGAGTGGAATGAGGGTATCCTTTGATCTTTAGCCAATTTCTGCTGTCTTTTACCTACAAAAATCATTTCTGTCTGCATGTTACACGAGTTCTTTAGATCTATAAGAAGAGAGTGCCAACAGTGTAAAGTGAGTCAAAGATAGAACATTTACAGGAAATGAAGAAGAATGAACAGGCACAGACTCCCCACATCTATAATTTACCCTTGGAGTGTGTGAGGAATCCAACAGCACTTTTAAGATATTATCCTTTGTGTTACACAGATTCTGTGAAGGAAAAGCTCTACCATGTGTCTCCTGCACACTGGAGAATTTTGTATTACTGCAAATATTGCTATCTCCACATCGTAATCTTCTGAGGTTTGTAGGGCAATAAACGTAAAGACTCTTGCTATTCCTTTTCTTCATTTAGACAACCATACATAATATAACCCACCATCATTGTTACAATATTAGTTTGTCTGCCTGGTTTCCTGATGATTTTCCTAGTATCAGTGCTACAATAGTCAGTTCTGACTGAATGAGGATACAATGAGCTACTCAGAAAGCATCTTTCGAAACAGAGATCACGGTAACAGGATAAACTGTTTCAACCCAAATTAACATGATAGGGCTTTTCTTCAGCATAACTGCCATGAGAAAGTAAAGGTGGCTTGCTAGAAAGTGAAGAAATAACTTTAGTCAACATTGCCAATGACTGAATGAGTTATGGAAATTCTTAACAAAGAAACTTGGATCCTGTGTCACTGCAGCAACATAGGAAAGATGTTAGCTTCCTCAAGGAAATCCCCTGGAGTGCAGAAGTAAGAAAATGGAAAGAAAGGAATCCCAGTGAAGTAATAGTTTTAAGATGGGCTGTAGTTCATGCCAAATAATTAATGAAAACAAGAAGAAAATAGTAACAAGCACCTTTAAAAGAATCCGTCATCTCCCCTGATATAAGGAGATCAAGACCTTGCCAACTTAAGGTGAGAAAGGAGTCAGACAAGTATTTTGAATCTGGGCCTTCCAACTCACATGAATATTTAGAAATCAGCAGCAGTTCTTGGCCCTTCGACTGTACCTGCTGAAATCTTGTAAATGTGCTCAATGATTTTGCACTTCAGACAAGTGCAGCATTTTTTAAAATTAGGCTCATGCAGTGTGCCAGGGAATTGTGAAAATGGTTTTGCGCCAACTATTATGTTCATCATTTCTGTAACTTAAACATGAAAAGTTTCATCAACAGATGAAACAACTTGCTTCATCAACAGATCCAACGTTTGGGTATCCTGGGTAGAACTTGCAAATGCATTTAATATTCATTTGCTATCATCCTATTAAATACTATAATTAACCTTTGATTTCCACAAGAAACAAAACACTACAAAGTAATTCTGATATTCCTACTCATCAGGTCTTTTATACTTTCTTCACAAAAAAAACTCCAGGGTGCAAAATGTACATCCAAGCAGAGAAGACTAGATTAAGACTGTAACCATTATAAACCATGTTATGCATTGGAGAGATAACCTGTATATGAGTCGTTATTTGCCAACCTTTGAAGTAAAAATACAAAATTTCAAACCAAAAACATAAAGTGTAATTTTTAATTATACCTTTTCCCCTCCTGCAGTACTTTATTGAAGGAGATAAAATACTCAGACTTTTGTAAGAAATTATTCTAGTGTAGGAAGGTGGAAAGAGAGAAAATTATTATTCTATTATACTAATGAGCAAGCTGTTAGGCTGTTATTGAAGGACACAGTGTGCTGATCACTTGAATTACCATCTAAGAAAGTAATTCATCTTTTAGTGAACTGATGCCCCAGTAAGGATCCTGTGAGTTTTTTTCTGTTCGTAACAGACAAGCTCCCCCCACAGTCTTTTTAGTTCTGCTAAGCAGCAAGGAATGCCATGGGTGAGGTTTCTGAAGCCTTATTTGACCAAAGTCAGTGGAGCAGCGGTACTTTACCTGGACTTACTGAAAACCAAAAAAAAAAAAAAAAATCCTGTAAAGAGAAAATCCAGAGTTATTTCAGTTTTCTTGTTTTATTTTTGAGGTATCCTTACTGTGATAACCTGAAATGGATAGTGGCAAGCAGAAGGCAGGTAAGACACCTCTTATCCAGGCCAGTTCCCCTCTGACAGGCCCCTTACACAGCTGTGTGTTGTGTTACGTGTGCTTGAATTAAAGCTAACCAGTCAGAGTTCATATGGACAACTTCTCATTTTGCAAAAGAAGCATTTGAGAATGAAGACAATTTGTGAACATTATTCTTTTTGCATCCTTTCCTCAGCAGACGGGGAAAGGAACCATGTGGATGGGGTGAACTCCCAGCCAGCACCGCAGCACTCCTTGTTTGCATAAACAGCCATGTATGCAACTCAATTTGCTTGCCAGCAAATGTGCAAACACTAAATTACTGGGGACTAAACCTGCCTCAGCAGAAGAGAGCCCCCTTCCCTCTCCACACTGTGCATAAGGAGAGCAGATATGTCCTGTACAGTCATTTTTGGGTGATGGCAAGCTGAACAAAGCCATGGTGCTGGCCCTTGGTCACTGGAGATGGCTGGTGAAGGAACAAGGACACATCGACAACCAAAAGGTTGCAGAAGCTGTAGCGTTATGGAGAAAGCATCAGCTTTTTCAGCCTCAGCAGCAGGGCCCCAACAGCTCTTTTGGCTTCCGTGTCTTAAAGGCTACAACCCAACCCTAAATTACAGGCAGAGCCCTGGTGAGCTCCTCTGGATACTAAGAGCAGCCTGGAGAGGAATACATGAAAAACACAAAACCTCCACAGTCTCTGTCCTGGACCTCCAAGCATGTATTTAACTATTATTACCATTTAATCATGTCATTACTCTCTAATTTACTTGACAATGTGTTTTCCTCTCATTAAAACTGTTGCAATGATCGGTGCCAAAATTCTACCCACCAGTGTTCCGTGCTCCTTCCCTGTGGCTCCTTCGTGACTATTTGATTAATTTTCATTGATATTTTTCCAACAATAGCATCTAAAATTAACTGGGTCAGTTTTTACATAACTTCCTGAGTCACCAGGCTACGTGTCCTAAATAAATATGTCCATACAGGAGTCAAATGATAATTTACCCTTACAGCACTAGCAGGGGCTGGGATATTTTATAAAGTTTGTGTTCTATGATAAGAGAACATATTTTATTCTCAGCTCTTAATTCAGGACCTTTTATTCAATCAAAACTTCATTTGGATGAAGTCAGAGACTTGACTCACTCGGCAGGACATGGTCTTGAGTGAGGGAGAAAAGGAGATTTTAACGCCAAATACATTCTTATGAAAAACATTTTCCAAATGGCTGAAATTACAAATGTTAGTGTTGAGGTACCTGAATTTAAATGGTACATTTGGCCTCCAGGCATTAGCTGCTGATTTCTTGCTTTTAATACAGGAGAGGGAAGCTCAGTAACACTTCAAATTACATGTCTCAAGCAGGCATTTAATTTATATTAAATTAGACAGTAATTGTATGTTAAATAAATACTAATAGTCTCAGGAACACATTTTTATGGAATAACAATTTATGTAATAGATATTTTTATTGCATGCCTGTTAGGTCTACAGTAATATGTTTTTCTTAATTAGCTGCTCTTTAGCTGTTACACAGAACATAACTTACTAAATCTCAATATATATTCAGGGATACATAGGATACCTCTTTGGAAGTCAAATACTGCAAACCTGTCTTCCTACAGGAAGAGGTGGCAGGTGGCCCTGCAATGCTCAGTAAGATGGTATTTTCAACTGACTTGAGATATGGATGTATCCAAGTGTGTCATACAGTCCATAGCATTTACTTAGTCCTTCACGAGGGAGGAACTTTTCTACCTTCACCACACAAGGCAGCACTGACCGCCAGACAAAATGTTCCTTAGAGAAAACATATGGAAGAAGAACACCCCCCAAACTTTTCTTGCAGTTAATTCATGGTAAAAATAAAAGGACGGCATTTATTTTGTAACTTGCATTATCAAGCTTTAGGGATTCTGCAGCCTCCAGGAAAAGTCATGGTAATGTACAAAATAATTATGAAGCTTTTAGAACTGTTAAAGTGCTGTATGTGGATTCAGAGGGAAAATATTCAACCACAGATTTCAGCTGCCAAAGTCAAAGCAGGGATCTCTGGATATTCCCAAAACAGGCTGGATGTTTTTTAGCCCTGTTCTTAATAGCACTTTGCTCTGTGCCTCCCTTTCTTCTCCGTTTCCTTACATTTCTGTAATGTCTGCCCTTTCTTATAGCTGGCCCAAGCAAAAATTTCTTCACTGTCCTGCTATCCTTCCTCTCTTTTTTTTTATTTTGCTTTCTATTTAGAAAATCCTCTACTAAGTGAAGCCAGACAGGATGCAAGATGATCCGTTCAACAGAGATCTTCCCTGTTTTTTCAAAAACAAGTAGTTGTTCTGCCTCAGAAAGCAGAAGCCAGAAGAGAGAAGCTGTAGGACTTCATATAGCAAGGCGGTATTTCAGAAACTTGGATTCAGATCTCCCTGAAAAAGGCTGTTGCTTCATCTGTGAGGTGAGGAGATTCTCCATGGAGTTTGGAGAGTTTTTTCTTTTTTCCTTTTTCCTGGAGACTAAAAATCCTTTAAAAGGATTCTGTGGAGATAGATTAATCAGACTAATAATTATCTGTGAAAATCTGTCCCACATACTGTGAAATCTGCCAAGCTGATAGAGCATGTGGTATTACTGTTATCATAATAACTTCTTCCAAATCTGATCAAGTTGCCTGATTAAACTGATATACAATATATACATCTGATGTTACAAGTTACAGATGATTGTATCTCCAAATCTGACTCTAGACTCAGTAAGGGGTTGGCTAAAAAACAAGACATCTGATAAAAAAATAATTCATAGTATGAGGAATTTGTTTCTAATCCACGCTGGAATGAAAATCAGATACTACTATTGACTATCCAAATAAATCAGTAAGCTTGATTAAGTTTGGAGAAGTTTATCATAATGCTACTGCCTATAAAATCAACTTGACACATTTTTAAAATATGTGGGGCAAAGTTTCTGCTGTTATACAGCTGAAATGTGGGCACTGAGTTACAACTGAAAACAATCTGATGGGAAGATCTAGCCTTATTTCTTTTTCTAACTGATGAAAAGCCAAGTCAGTTAATGCTGAATTGACCCAGGAGGCTAACACAAAGGATCTGATTTAAACCCCATCACTCAGAAGCTAAGAACTGACTGCCATTTTCTGAAGATGGTCTAATATATTCTGCCAAGAAAATCAACATGCACTAAAGGATCTTTCCAACTTACACAGTTTCTCAGAGGATACAAATTAAGGTTCTCACTTTATTTTCAGTCATTTACTGACCCTACCACATCAACATATCAGATTAAATTAAAAGCTCGTTCCTTAGCCAGTGTTAATCAGCATATACCACTATCTAAAGACCTAGCCTCCAGATGTGGACCATTTATCATTCCAAGGCTAGTGACATACATACAATAAGCACATCAGGGAGAGGTTCTTGTAGGTGGATAGACTTGAAGTAAACACTCTATTTCCTGACCAATTTGGCAACAAGTTTCCTGGTGAACTCAGTATTAGTATCAGAGGTCTAGTGCCCCTCAGGATTTGGATCACATTGTTTAATAAACATAATTTTATGAAATCAGAAGGGACTAAGGCACTGCGTTTCTAAGGGATTACTGTACATCTCATACAGTTATTCACTCTCCCTCTGGCCCTGTGCCTGTTAACCCCACCTGACACATGCTATAATCACCCAGAAATGCACTGCTTGTCACCACCTATTGAAAAGGTAATGTGTAAAACTTGCTAGAGGAAATGGTATTGAAACTAGGTTTGGGGTCTGACTCCTTACAGTCTTCTGTTTAATTGCAATTTCCAAGTAAAATACATTGAGCAGCTTTCCATTATGTTGCTCTGTTACAAAAACATGTAAGAATTAAGGATGTGATTTCAACCCAGACAACAGCCCTTATGTACCTTTTCATACTATTAAAAGGACACAGAAATGCCATGAAATGGTGGAATTGTAAAAGCAGCTGTAGCTACCATTTGAATGACATAGGTGACTCTATCCAGCCCTCTCCATTAATAGAGAAGTTATGTCAGAACCTTGTCAGTCATGTTATTACACAGCAGAGTTTGCAGGAGCCTTAACCTGCTGGGAGCACAAGAAAAGGTGGCAGGGAGCTGCCCAGGCTTCAAGTGAAGGCAGGACTGATGGCACTTTGTTGTCATGCACAGCAGGTGGAAATACGTAGAAGACATTTTTATTTTCTGGTCTCTTTGTTTCCACAAAAATTCTATCACACCACCCCTCTCTCCCCCTCCAGCCCTGATGCTCCCCACCCCCACCAAATCCCCCAAGAAAAACATATGAGAATAAAATATTTTCTTAGAATTTTGGATATCTCATCCCTGTCTTTCCAGTTGTCCAACATACAGTTATCTGAAAGAGTCTTTCTGTGAGATTCTGCAGCCAAATGGTGACCCACCAATTACTGCTTGAGAATCAGTGGTTCAGAAGCCTTATGGAGTTCTTTACCCAGTGGTTTTTTGCCTTTTCCTAGAGAAAGTTAAAGCAATAAGCTGACATGGGTGAAAGATGCCTTCAGGTGCCTGAGCAGTCAAGGAGCACTACCTTCTGGATTTTCTCAGAGTGAGGAGCACAATCGCTCCTGATTCTGCAGAATCCATATATAAGAAAATTACCACCATCTCTTGCTGTTACCATAGCATGACAGCAGTATTAAGGGAAGCTGGAAAACCTAAAATAAATGGCAATCTTCATTGAACAATAGAAACATCAAGACAAACAATGGTATTCTTGTGCTACACTCAGACCTAAATCGAGCTAACTAGTGTCAAGGTAATTTGAGGACTCCAGATGTTGTTGCAGCTGCAACAGTCATCTTAGTCATTCTCCTTAAAAGTGGGAAGTTCACAACAGGGCAAAACCCATTCCTTCCACATTGAGATACTGTTTCTTCAGCAGCAACAGTTATTTCTTCTTCAAGGGAAAACAGTACATCAGCTTTTTTAGCTGGAGTCACTGAAAATCGACTACCAGAATAGCTACTGTTTCTCCCTCCAGAGTTTTAACAGCTAGAAGCAAAATAACCTGCTGCAATGGCTCAAAGCTCTCTAGTGGCTCTAGAATCTTAGCAGATAAGGTAAATCAAATTGCAACATTAGGGGTGAATTTACTCTTTGCTCTGATGAAAGCTGAAGAGCTATAGTGGCTGAGAGTTTGGGCAAAAATTATCCAAACTTCATAGCGAAGTCACTTAGAAACGATAGAAAAGAAAGGCATTAAATTCTCTCACTACAAATAAATACAGATAAACAGGGAAAAATATAAAATTCAGAATCCAGTTCCACTCATTAGGACATGAAGTGGTTACCAGCAGAGGATAAACTTTTTAGTCATTCTCAGTTTTGTCAAATTGCTGATTTAATTTCATAAAATAAATGGCCATGGACCAAAATTGTAGCATATTCTCACTGTTTTTACCTAGATTTTAGTGCTAAAATTTCTGTTGGGGGGAATTAATTAATTAATTATTAATATTAATTACCTATGAGAGATAAAGATGAAGTAATAAAAGGGACATAAGAGAATTGGGGAAAGGATAAAAGTGTTTTGCTAATAAAAGAGACTGTTGTCCTCATAAGAGGACAAATAAATATACTTGTGGCTAATAGACAATAAAGGCATGGAATGATGAGCAAGAAAAAAATGAATGTGAGCATGAAGCTAAACACTGTCAAGGAAACAGATTTTCTTATAACCATTAGAAAGGGTCAGAAAGTAAAGAGAGCAGAGTAAGTTTATGGTCTTATTTTTACAAGGGGATGCACAGCATTTCTGAATTTTCCCCAGGGATATATTTTTGTATCCTTTATTTGCAGAGAAAGGTGAGAAAGTGCCCCAGTAATATTAACATGGAAATAATTCAGTGAACTCTGGACTCCTCAGTGATAAGTTGCTAACCAAAAAGAGGTCTAAACACAGGCAGCTGGCACAGTGTTGGGTGACAGGTTTGTATGTGTGGCTAAAAGTGTTAGTGATAACACTCAAAGCAATGAAAACATTGAAATAACCAGGTACTTGACAACAGGCTGGTCTCCCTAGGAGCAATCACGTCACTTGCCATTTATTCAGACATAGTACCACACTGTCACAGAGGCAAAATCTGAAGTAATCCAATGGCTGCAAGGGATTTATATTTCTGGAACTGTGATCAAAACTTGGCCTATTAAAAGCAGACATTTTCTTCTCTTAACTATAGTAAAGTAAGTTTAGAAATTGTGAACTAAATACACATTGAAGCTCAAAATGCATATTTGGAGATACACATTTTATCAACCAGAACAGAAATTTTAAGTGAATGCACAAGTTTCCTGAACTCATCTGGACTTGAGGAACCAATAGCAGTTGCTCCTTCTAACCTTTTAGCTACTTATACATCTTCCCAGACCATGTCTTCTTCTAATAGGTCCTCACAAATAAACTCAAACTACCTTTCCATAAATACAAATCCTTAGTAGCAGTGGAGAAGGTGGATTCTATCTCTTTCCCAAGTGATGTATAACTCCATCTCAAGCTGATGAGCCTTGGCATATAGCTAGTCTAACCTAGAATAGCTCAAAGTCTGGCCTGGAAGTCTTTTAAACAAAGATAACAAACAAAGAAATTTCTTTTCTTTTCCATGTACCCAATGTGAACTCAAACAGTAAATCTTTGTATTTATTATAACTCTTGCAAGGACTGAATGCTCAGATCTCAGAAGAAAACATGTCTGAAGACAAGTGCTTGCACATAGATAAACAAAAAAGCCATTTCCAAACTTAAGATGATTTTTGGCAGTGATAGATATTAACAAAAACCATTTCTTTAGTGCTAAAATCTATATAAATCAGAGCAAGATCTGGATGTTGTCTATTCAAAAGGTGTGAAATCCAACACATGCAGCCAGCAGGGCTAATACAGGTGTGATTGAGCAGGTTGTGTGTGGTTACAGGCAAAAAAGGTTGTAAAAAAACCAATTTTTTTTTCCCTATCCTGTTTCAGATACCCAAGAAACAGGCAGGAATAGTCATTATGACCCCTTCAGGCTAGGAATTTTTCTACTTCCACAGTCTGTACTGGGTCTTCCTGTATTCTCACTACATCTGGAAATGCTCGAGAGAAATCTGCTTTGACATGGCTATTACCTGTTCTGTGGGACTATTATATAATGCAAGCAAGCAAATATTTATATCTGAGTTTGGCTCAAATTTCTGGCTGTGTCTTTTCATGGGCAGTTGCAATGCATAAGTGACCTGATAGCTGATGTTACACATTGGAAGACATAAAAATAATAAAAAAAATCATTTAATGTGAAATTAAGATTTAAGAAACAAGAAATTTAGGGTACCACAGTGCCAATTTTTTTAATCAACCACAGAACTTGTTGGGTTTTAAGGTTGCTTTTATTTATTGGAAAGTGGGTAACAGAAAAAAAACCTGATACACAGAGGACAGATAGAGGAACATTTATTTCCTACAGTTTTTAGCTTTAGGTAGAAATTTAAAAATTAGCATTTACTGCTGTCTTATAGTTAAAACCCAAACCTGGCTCTCTCTAGGCAGAGAAAGGCAAAGGTCCAGAATAGTAGATGTTCATTTGATTAACATCTCTATCTTACAGCATACGCAAAACGGGTCCATTATGCAAGCAGTCATAAATCTCTCTTGGTCTAACTTCAGAGAAATTGACCTTACAACCCAAATAATGTTCCTTTATGCACAGTTTTGTATGCAATTTCTAGATTCACTGCTCTAAAAAAGGAGTGTGTAAACAATTTCAGGCAAGACTGAAGTGAGCAACTCATTCATCCCACATATGGATAAATGTTTGTGCCAAACTGGAAAACCCGTTCTGGAAAGAGTCTCTACTGATGCTACTTTCAGTGGTTCCAGATTCAAATTTTTCATTTATTTGATTTTATGTGCTGATACTATGTTAATTAGGAATGAAATGAGGAGACGAGAAATGACAGGTTTTAGCAGTTCATTGGACAGCAGAGAGTATTATAGGGAAAGGTAGTTACGCTTTGCCAGTCCAAGAGCATTCCCTTGTCAGTCATCAAATGACTGCCACTAATTAAAAATTCTGAGGACCTCTGCAAGAAAAAGGCAGAAGCAGAAACATAGACAACATAAATGTAACTTCTACTTGTTCCCACTATAATTCTGTGGTATCTTAAATTCTTGATCTTTCTTTTTTCTATAAACAAAATTTCAGGCCACATCTTGAAAAGTTCAGTATGAAAAGCACACATATCACTTCCATACATGTGCTCTAGGTGACGTCTATATGGAAACAGTGATGAACCCTTTCCTTGATGAAACACTGTAAAGCCTTTATTAAAAAATTTATCCAAAAAAAAAAAAAGTGTTATCTATATGAGCAGTGCTCATTAAAAATCTCAGAGTGACCGGCTCCAAGATGAATTTTGGCAAACTGAATTCCACATGTCAGAGGGGCAACTTTAGCACTTAGTATATACCAAAAAATCTGCAATTAACCCTGAGAGATTCTTCTGGGGTTAGCCACTCCTGGAGGGCTCTGGAACTCTTGAGTCAGCCTCTGGAGGCACCACTAACAATCTCAGAGATCTGGGCTTTCAGTTGAGATAGCAGGGTCAGGTGGTTAAAGCTGGGGCAGCCCAGAGTACCTCGAACTCCCTAGGATGTTATCACTGTCCTTCTATTACATCTAAGTATGGTCAATCTTTTATACAGTAATAGAACTGATCAAAGTAATAGTAAATTAATAGGTCAGGTAGTGTAGCCCTGTTTTGTGTTTGTAACACTGTTTGTAAACATATGTTAGTATTTGCCAGACGATATGTTCAGCTTAGAGACTCCCAGCATGCT
This sequence comes from Pyrgilauda ruficollis, assembly GCF_017590135.1. Taxonomy (NCBI): domain Eukaryota; kingdom Metazoa; phylum Chordata; class Aves; order Passeriformes; family Passeridae; genus Pyrgilauda; species Pyrgilauda ruficollis. Next base: position 9,016,355 of record NW_024519206.1, on the reverse strand, counting down.
GCATACTTTGATTTCCTAAACTTAATTATCTATTTCTTACTAGTGCTCATAAATTGAGATCCTATTGTATCTCATCTCTTAATGTATAACTGAAGCAACTGAACAGAACAGAGCAGGGATTAAATAAGATAAAATGATAACAAGTAAATAACCAGTTCTCTTGATCACATAAATATCCAGGAACCTTTGCAAAGAAATACCACTCCTCAGACTTAAACAAGAATATAAATTAGAGCTGGTGACTATTTCTTAAAAAGAATTTGAAAAAGAACACTATCAGGGATGGGATGAATGAGTCCTAAAAGAAATGTTTATGAAAAAGAACAGCATTTGCATTCCTATTTGCCTGGGCCACTTGACCCTTTTGTAACCTGATAAAACAAGTGAGTCAATACAAATCAAGATGACTTAGTGGAAGAACAGCAAATGGCCATTGTAAAAGTAGAGGCCAGAGGAAAAGGGACGCCACAAACACCCCAGTCATGCAATTTTTTTTTGCAAGCAGATTTAATGGGTGTGCTGTAGCCAGACACCTTTAGAGTCAGACATGCCATTTCTAAGAGAAAACAGCAAGATCCTACGCAAAGTAGGTAAATTAAAATGGAATGCTAGCTCAACATTTTAAAAAGTTCATATTTTGAAAAGGAAATAGTAAAAAAAACTTGCACAAACTATTTTCATGATAATACATTTGTTCTACAACCATTTTTATGTGACAGACCAGAAATGTTATTCTTTCCTTCACAGATATACGGCCTTATTTTTATCAATTTACCCTGACTGTAAAGGAGTCTTCCAGAAAACAGTGAATAAACTGAAAAATTATGTAGTCCATACCAACATATCTGAAAAATCACTGGAAAGTTTCATTTTCCCCCTTGCCTGTCTGACAAAACTGCGAGACAGCCAAATACAGGTGTTCAGATATGTTCAGACAATGCTCTTTTTTCTTTCTCTCTTTTTAATATAATATTCTGTCCTTTACTCTGGTGAAAACATTATGGTTGGTAAAGTAAGATCAATCAATAATTCTAATTTTTTAAAGCCTTTAAAGTAATTTTTGGAGAAATATGGTAGTTTAGACAGCACATTTATTTCGTTTTAATTTTTGTGCTGTCATACATCAGCACTGAAGTCCTGATTTAGAACACATGCAGCATGCCTTTGAAGTTTTGGCTGTTTTTTAACAATGGCAAAAAAAGATATAAAAAAATTAAACAGCACCAGAAAAAAAATAATAAAACAGGGCTTTTGTGCTCTTGATTTATATATTGTTTTTTATGTCTGTTTAAAGAAAAAGCTTTATTCTCAATAATCTTTCATGACAAGCTTTGCTCTGACATACTTTCATCTAAGCCTTTTCTTCTGTGCTGACCTTTCTTCTTTCTATCCTCCCAAGTCTCTGAATCTTTCTAATATCTTTCCCATTCAGTAGCAAAATGAGTTTATTGGAATTCTTATGAAAACCAAAAGAGTAGAAATTGTGCAAGTGATATGCTAAACTGATATTTTTTGATGAAAGTAATAAATATTCCAAGTAAACAGGACCTCTAAATAAAACAGCTATGTTCTGCTGGTGCTTGTTTGACTCCCCTTCTGGGCTGTATATGTGCACTGGTACATGTCGTCGTCATTTTGGCCAAGTTGCACAACAGTGGTTTTTTCCAAGGAAGTGTATGAAAGCTGATAGTTGCCATTGTTCATTTTTATCCAATGTGTTGTAATGAATATGAGCCAATGCCATATTTATTTGTTCTGTGGCCATCTTCTTCCTGTTTTTTTTCTCTCCCTTTCAGCTCAGGGACCAAATTGTTGACACAACAACAAAACCACCACAATTTGCTTTATAGTCTTTCTTCTCAGGGTCTTCCATTCCTTGGAAAATTTTATTGCATTAGTAGTGTCACCTAAAGGTACCAACACCAGGTGCTGCAAAGAAGGATTTTAATTGCAGTTTACCTGAAAAACAGTTTTTAGATGGACCAATCAAATCCTGAAGGTGTCCAGAGGTTTGAAGAATGTTAACCTCACTCCCATCATAATTCTTAACTGGCAGCCCAAATATATGGGTGCACATTACCAATCTGTATATGTAGAAGGGTAAGTGGAGGGTATTTATGATAGCTGAAAGAGCTGGAGAAGGAGGGACTAGCAAAGGCAGCTGGACTTGGAGAAAGCTTAACACGTGCATGTTGGGAGTTTGCTGGGGATCTCCTCACTCACTGTATCTCTTCCCTGACATTCAACATCACGTATCCATATCTGCACCCCTTCTAAACTACTGCTTACTGCTAACAGTCAAATGACAGCTGCATCTGAGGTGAAAGTTCTTTTTCTATTGCAGATCATTCATGTGTTAGTGCAAAATAACAAAAACAACAGAATCTCCTATCACCAACACTGACAGCTGAGTTTATGTCAAAATGGTTTTTCCCAGTGAAGTGTAGCGGTAAGCTTACTGCAAAGACACCTCTGAATTCCACAATACCACTCTTAAAATCCATGTAAAGAACTTGTGTAAAAGTTTTTCTTAATATTGAAGATTCTGCAGTTCATTTTATTTTTAGGGAATTTAACTACCCATTTTAGCAACTTGATCTGTATTAAAAAAATCTCATTTATCATTTAATTTAATTTAATTTCATATTCAATTTATGACCTTACTACATATTGAAAATGGATGGGAAAAAAAACCTTCATTTTCATATTTGTCAAGACTCTTCTTTCCTACCTTTAATTAAGGAAAAGTTAGCTGTCCTGCCTCTGCTACTCCTCCAGTCTATTTGCTACTCAGTAGGAAGAGAGGAATATCCCCAGGAAGATCGGTTGCACCGATCTTCTTAAATTTTCTTAAAAGATGGTCTTTTTGGGATTAAGCACCTCTCTATACTGCCTGTCACGGACAAATCTAGACTTAATAAGATGTTTAATGTCCAGAAAGCCAAACTTTGAGAGAGAAAGCTCATTTATGGCTCCAAAAGACTATTTACACCCAGGCAGATAAAATATACTTGAATCTACCAAGGTCATGCATTGTGAATACAGCATCCTCAGTGAGAAGCTTCTCAGGTAAATATGAAATTAAAGATGAATGCATTTTAGTTAAGTAATCTATGCTTCCATTAGTGCCTCAATAAAAATTACTCTTGATATAGATTTTGTAGGTTATGGAGACCTACTTTCAAATCTTTGTATAATTTAAACAAGTTATAATACGAATATTATCATACAATATTAGTATATTAATTATGTACTTACTAGGAAATTATTTAGAAAGTATGTTCTATGTAATAATAGTACTTAATATATTTCTAACAATCATTCAAATTTCAAGCTAACAGGTATTTTTATACAGAAACCATGGAAATTATATAGAAATTATGTTTGCTCTACTTACAGTACACATTAGTGTGTCATAATAATAATAATCTTCTTTGCTTTAGAGCCTATTAATCTATGAATGTCTAGTATCATTTACTGATTCATAAAAATTGAAAATAATTGTACGCACAGAGAATTTCAATACCAAATTTGTTCCATTAAACCCAGTGATAATTCCTCAGACTACACAAAACATCTGCTATCCTACCAACCCACTACACACCTTGCTTTCTTTGTCCAAGACAGAAATCATCTCTTCTTTAAAGCTCTGCTCAGTACTTAGGTCAAGCTCTCCTAACACCCTTTTAGTTCAGTGTCCTCTTCCCTTGAATATACTGGCACTTCTCTGCTAATAACATGACAAAAACTTGGTAAGTGGTAAGCGTTTACCAGGGTGTCTTTTAGATATCCCAGAAAAAGAAGGGAATTTGACCATTTGTCCTGGTGTTTTAGCAGTTAAACAACCTGGTCAAAAGAATCATTCCAGCTAGGATGTCTGATGTCCAGCCTTCCCATCCTCACACCTGGGATTTCCCAGGCTGAAACACTGGAAAATGTCCTCCTCCATCATGAATTAATTTGCTGCTCTCAAGCCCTTTCTTTCAGATTAGCAGTTGACGTATGTATAAACAGTGCTGCCATAAATATCTATATTGCTTCAAAAGTGAGACATGAAAGAGGGAAAATATTGCCTACTTTAGAGGGATAAATTGGAGCAAATGAAAATCAAATCTCAAGAGACACGCTTCAAGAATGAAATGTCCACAGATCAATCTCCCAAAGACAGTAAGTGATAAAAGTCACTGAGCTGAAACTAACAGAGAAGGAAGAGTTCAGTGACATAGTGATATAATAAAATTGATCAGGAAATATTCCTGTAGTAACGAGAGGTCTTTTAGCTGAACTTTTTTTCATTTTATGTTTATTTCTGAGTCTACTAATTGTGCATCAGTTTTCTTAAAAGCTAAGGAAACATTCAGAGCAAATCAAAATATTTTACAGATACTCTTTCTTTCATTAGTTTTAATAAAATAAAACCAGGTGCTGAGTAAGGACAGTGTTATCCAATGGACTAAATTAGATAGTTGAAACATGATGACAAGTGGGATGGGCAAATTCTGAAGAAAAAGTTACTCAAGACATAATGTTTGACATCTGGTTTATGATGCTCTAATTGTCAGTAGTCAGCCAAAGCCAAAAGACTGCTATTGTCTTTCAGATGAAATATATCTACAACAGTGCTGACTGTTTACTGAACTAAATATATTCTCCCAGCTTCTTCCTGAAGTACATGTCCCACCTTGGAATAGAAGATTTTATTTCTACTTTCTCTCAAAAACACTGAGTTTAGGTCTGACAAGTTCTGATGGTCAGTGAACACCATGCTAAAGTGATTATGCTGTAAGTACCTTGTTATGGTGTAAGATGGCTAGTTCAATTAAAATAAATTACAAATTTTTCTTCCAATATAACAAAACATAATAAAAAAGCAGGTAAATAATTTAAAAGTATTTTTGAAAATTTTATGCAAAAATGCAAATGAATAGTATATTTCTTACTTTTCTTTTAGCTATATAATGCAAATTACAACAAGGAAAATCTTATTTTGTTTGAATGAAAGACACTTCTTATTTTATGTTCTAGATTTTAACATTTTTCTTTCTTTTCTTTTCTTTTCTTTTCTTTTCTTTTCTTTCTTTTTTTCTATTTTCTTCTTTCTTTATCTTTTCTTCCTTTATTTTCTCTTGATTTCCCAACTTTATTATTTCTGTGATAGAGTACTAAATTTGATCAGACTCAATTTCCAATTCTTTTTTGAAAGCACTACATAAAAACTTATCTTCATTAAGTGCCACTGGGATTCCAGCACCACATAACTAATGAGAGAATTCAGTAGCTTCATGTCAATGTGATGCCTCAAGTTCAAAGGGGACAAGGACATCCTGTTTGGTGTTTTGTTTCACTCAAGCCATTAAAACTGCACAGACCCTTTTAAGTGTTTTTTAAAGTAATCTTCTTTACTCCCAATCTGTAACCAAATCATTATAAAAATAGTCTTCATTTAGATAATCTTCAAATTTGTAATGTGATTTGGAAAAAAACCTTCAGCAATCCTCAGAATTGGAAGGAAACTCCTGGTGGATGAAAACATGAAACATTTCAGAACTACTAATTTTTCACTTAAAGATCCCTTAAAGATCTTCAGCTTTTGTGACCTGGAAGTTTTTCTTCAAAAAGCATGCTGGGAAAATCCCAGAGGTGTCCACTGTGTGTGGGAATAGATGCACCCAAAAAGAGCCAAAAGAAAAAAAGTACATGGTTCAGGACATATGCACTGTCTACATGTATGTTCTACATAGCTACTGTCGGGGCAGTTAACACCACTAGAAAAACAATGTTTTATTCACATGGTGACATAAATACCACAATTATTTTTGGATAACTAATTCCTTTGATGTAACACATTTGTTAATTAAATTACAATTTTGAAACAGCATCACATCACTTGATAAATGGATTTTCTTTACCGTCTTCCCCAGGATTTGATGCAGGTTTAAGAATGCTGCTTACTCAAATATTTAAGTGAATGAAAAATTATTTTTATATGCTCAAGTTGGTTTTGGAAATTTCAACAAAATGGGTTCCACTCCGCCACTTTTACTTCTGTGCTAACATGCTTCAAAACACTGCACTTAATTATGCAACTATTTCAAAGATGATTTGACAAAATTTCTTGAAATTCATGGTAAAATTTCTGGGATACAGACCAGTCATATTGAAAAACAATTTTACTAAAAAGCTATTCCTGTAGGAATCATAAAAGATGCTACTACAACTTTCAGTGAAAACAGCGGATTTCTGAGACTACCGATACTACTTTTTAAAATAAAAATAAAAATAGATACAAATAATAACAACTGGATTTGATCTTTTAGTCAATACCCCTTGTTTACAAGAAAAAACCCCCAAACTAATTAAAGATATTCTGTAAATTTTTCCACAGTTTTGGATAAATTAAACACTTTAATGGGAATAAATAATAATTTTGTTTACTTTAAAAAGAAATATATTATATAAAAATTTAAAAAACCAAACAATCTTGGGAAGATATACAAATTTTTACTGAGATTCATATATATCTCAAATTTTAAATTGGTGATTTCTCTTGACAGCATAAAAATACTATGCAAAGCAATTCAAATTATTCTTTGCTAACCAACTTTGCTTAATAAGAAAATGATGAACAAGAACAAACAAATTATGCCTGGCTGCAATCATAAATAAAATCATAAATTATATGGCAATACATGTCAGTCATCTGGTTTCTATACAAATAAATCACTGAATTAATATCTGATGTTAATTAATCATATTAGGGAAATAATTCTGAAAGCTAGCACATTTAAAACCCAGACATTTCATTAAAGGACACATTCCACTATTAAATGGAACTGCTTTGTTTTATTTTGCCTTTAGAGAACGCTAATCTGTTTTAAGTAAGTAAAAAACATTTAGAGAACAGCTCTCACAAACAAATTACTTCTGAATGGATGCAATGTCAGACATCAAAAAGAGAACTTTTTTTTTTTTACTGAGAGGAATTTAAGGAAAAGGCATAAGACTATGGCTCAAAGGAAACAAATATGTGATTAATTTGCCATCATAAACAGAAAATATTAAGTAAGTGAATTTTTATTAACTAACAATACTTTGTCGTTCTGGACAGTTATCTTATTTTAGTTTCTTCTTTCAAATAAGATCTTTCAAGATCTTTCCCTTAGTCCATTTCAGTGTACATGAATCATAATTGATGATGGGGAGAAAAGAATGAATCTGAAGCAAATAAGTTATTAGTAAATTCACTTCAAATGGACATATTTTACCATAGAACAATTTTTATTTCTTTTCAATTTAATTCTATAAGATTTCAGGAAGTATTCAAATAACAGTGTTCTCATGTAAATATGCTTTTGAAGAGTTTTTAGGATGTGTTTTTTACCACAATAATATTTACAATCTCTGTCCCTGTAAACATTACTTATTTTAGTAAATCTTAATCAGGTTTGTGGGGTAATCCCAATCAACAGGACTGCTCAAAGTGAATAAAAGCTTGTGGGATTAGGATCTACATTCTTGCATTTCCAGAAATTTTATGGCAATTAGTTGGTATAAGCAAGAACAATTTCTTCAGAGACAGCCACCACCCCCACCCCACAAAACAACAAATGAACGTAATAAAAATTAGGGATTTTTTTTTCATGTGCCAGTGTTGGCAACTTGCATCATTTTATTGCAGATTTCATAGTATTCATTGTTCGCATATAAAGCTATTATAATCAGGAGACTGCAATTGAATCTGAATGTTTCACTGATAAAAAATGGCTGCAAAGAAAAGCTTAAAAGATGAAGGAAGATATTATAGGAGTTCCACAAATAAAGAAAGCTGAGCAGCATTTTACTAACTCTTACTATAGTTATGAGGCTTGAAGCAGTGTGTTTTTAACTTTTAGAACTGGTAGTACTGATATTCTATTTCAACAATTAATAAGGTGTGGTGATGTGACTTTTTGAAACTACCACCATGAATTAATGTTTGAGGTTAATTACATAGGTAAGCACAAAAGTTTCTCTTTACCCACACATAATTAACATACCTTTTATAACACCTATTTCAATAACTTACTTTCTTTGTGACAACAGTACCTTGAACATAATGTTTTAAATTTTATTTAATATATTTGCTTGGGTAAAATATCCCAACACAACAGCAACTAAGACAATTTCTGGGATCAAAGCTAAAAATGCCACAAAAATCTCTTCAGATTACTAAAGAATTGCTGGTGCTGATACCCCTCAGACCTAAAGTGTACTTGATACTGGGATAGTGTGAAAAAGATGAGTTTGCAGACTGAAAAAACAGATGGCCCCTTATCACCCCATGGGGCTAAACACACAAGAGCAAACTTCAGAGACGCCTTACCTTTACCTTGTCTATCCCTATCAGGAGGGACTGTTATACTAAGGGTTATTGCCTCTCAAGCCCTCCCTGTGATCAGCTTTTGAAGTCCATGGCCAAGAGGCCAGTGTGAGAATATCACCTCAGATAAGAGGTGTTTGCTCTGTGAAATATTCAGGACAGGAATCCATGGAGCCCGTGATAGTTCAGCAGGGAACCACAAACTGCAGCTAATATCATTTAATCCCCTGTTGGTTTGAGAACTGCCTGCCATAAAAAGCATAACTGGCTGTTTATTTGTGCAGGCAAGAGATAACATCTTAAAGTTACAGTCTGCCTTAAGTAGTGGGGATGTGAAGCCCAAAGAAATGAACCATCCAAGCTCATAATCAAAATTGTGTGTGCTCTCTTCTTCTCTGACTAATGAGATGTAAACATTTTGGCTGCTGTCTCTTTTGAAAGATATTAATCAATCTATTGGTCAGAAATCACAAAGGATAGTTGGTCTTCAAATTACATGCCTTCTTTTATAGCATTTTGAAGCTGTGAACAATATGTTAAAAATTTTCCCATGGCGCAACCAAGTAAATACTTGTGGCACATGTCTATTTATTACAGAGAATGGTTAAATTCTAAGACATAAATCATGCTCTTCTACTAAAGACTACAAATTCCCAAAGACAAGACTAATTCCCAATGCAACGATGCTATAAAAGATCAGACGCTTTGTTATGCAGAAATCCACATTTGGAGATGCCTTTCAACAATGTTCTCTCAGGACCCAATCCTCTAAAAGGCACAGGCAAGTTGCTGAACACTGTGTCAAGCTCCATTAGTTTCAAAATGGCCCTAAAAACTTATATTTAATTTGCCCTATTTAAATTGTAATCTGACATGATTAATACTGCCTAAGCAAAAAAAAAAAAGACTTTGTTCTTTCCTTTCTTCTACTAAATGGCAACATCTTTGTTTCAATAAGGAAAATTATTTTGTAAATTTAATTTCAAAACTGAGAGAAGATATGACCAACTTTACCTTTTTTGCATTCCTCACATAAGCTATTGTCATTAGCCAATGTTGCTACTGTAGCATGAAAGAAAAAAAACATCAAGAGGTAGGTGAAGAGATGAGGGAAGATGACCAAAAAGGGAATATAATTCTTAATCGTTCTCTAGATTCTCTTTTTTTTCCCATTGTAATCTATCCTCTGCCGTCTCCCCAGCAACTGCCCTAAATCAAGGAATAAAAGGGAATGGGCACCTGATGCTTTCTGCAGATGGATTGACACTGCATAGCTGAACATGCTGTACAGGTGGTTTTTCACTCGTACCAATTAGTTAACTAGCCAGCAGACAGATCTCTTTGAGAGGCAGGAGTGGGAATGGAAACAGAAATCTCTCCTGGCTCATTTGCAGAAAGAAAGGCCAAGTAAAAGTGAAAAAGCAGGTGAAATCAATGCTTATTTATTAATATTTGTAATTTCACTCCTTTTCTGCTTAGGTAAACCCTTTCTGGAAGACACACCAGTTAGCCAGACAGCATGAAAAACACTGGGCAATAACAAAATCAGTACTAAGATTTCTAAATCCTTCAGATGAGTTTTATTGTCCAGTTAGACATGGGTGCCCCAAAGTCTGAAGATGAGGGTTTACCTAGTCTCAGTAAATGAGGTGAATTATTCAGTTTTCTCACGTCTCAAGCCCATAGCCCAAGCCATTGACATATGCTTGCTTGCCAGTATGTGAAAGCAGGTTCTTCAACCAAACATCATATTTTTTCTGAATTTCCCCAAGCACTAATCCCTTCTTTAAATGAAATAATTTTAAAAAAAGGACTTTTCCTCTTACATCTTCACATTTGCCTTTATATGCTGTGTCCTAGAGAGGACACTAATTATATACAGTGAACTCCAATCTCTCTTCCACAGAAGCCAACAGACTACTCAGAGAACAGGATTTCTGGAATTTTCTACATTTCTTATTTATAAATGTAAATGTGATGTACAAGCCAATAATGTACCAGGTCCTGGAATCAGTGACAAATAAGTCACCGATATCTGTATTGCAAAAGCAACTCTAAGGAGTGCAAATGCAAGAGTAAATAAACATAAACTGATTTAGGAGGCTGGGCAATCCAGTGGCTATGTCCAAACTATAGGATATGATACAGCAATGAGTGCTGTGGGTTACAAGGAAAAAGGAACCAAAATACTTCTTACAGCGAATCCTGTGAAAATAATCATGTCTAAGGGTTTGTCACCAATTAATTTGTCATCTATTTTGATGTTTGATACCAAACTATCATTTATTTAGTATACAAGAAATGACCCCAGAGAAAACCCAAACTTTGCTTTCAGAAGTGAATAACTGGAAGCAAAGTCTTGGTTCTACATTTTCTTGCTGTCAGGCATTGCGTATCCTGTAGTTTCCAAGAGACAAAAGGGACAGAAAGAAAATATCTGATACCAACGAGGACACTCCCCAGTGAAAAACTATCAATGATCATTGCTCCAACCCATCTCCAATGCTGTTAGCTCTGAGTCAAAAGCTGAAGATCTATCCTACTGGATAATCAGTCTACAAGTTCAAGTACCACATAGATAACCAAATTATGTAAAAAATAATCAAATATCTGAACTCAGGAGAGTTCAGAAAAGAAGGCAGCTGTGGCAACTGAAGTAATTTAACTGCTTACTGCTACCATAAATTATCTTATGCAATCTCTCCCCTTCTCTGCTCCCTCTGGCACACATTGGTCCTTCCATGACTGATTCAACTTCAGCCCAATAGAAGTCTCTTCACTTTTTTGACATTGTTTTCTGATGGGTTGATGAGTTAATGCTCCAGGTGCTTACAGAGAGACTGACAAGAAGCTGACCTGGTGCAAGGTAAGCAACGGACAAGTCACTAGGGGAAGTGGTGTGCAACCACCTTTTGTATGGCAAGGAGCTGCTCGGAGCAGCTATGCCAGCTATGAAACTGCAGTCAGAAGCAGTCAGTGCCAGACTTACCAAGATCACAGCTTCTTGTAGCTGAGTCAAAAAGACTTTCTTACTTGTGAAGAGATTAGACGTGGCATTATAAAAGCCTACAATGCTATTTTTAGAAAATCAAACTGTGTTAAAAGAGCTACCAAGCTACTACTATTCTCTTTAGTCAGCTGTCAATTTTCAGGGGCTCCTTTTTCCTGCCTTCCTTTAACATATACCTATTACATTAGCCCCAGAAGTCTCAGTCAAGACTCTTTCTTGGAGTCAAAAGTCAGAGAAGACTTTCAGACAATCACAAGAAAGTGAAGTTCTTACCCAAAGACATGCTACCCAAAAAACTCACAGCCAGTCTAAGGCTGTCCAAGTCCATAGAGAGTAACATTATTATCTGGGGACTCCTTTAGAAACGAAGTACTTCCAGGAAAAAAACAAACCCCCAAACAATGAACATATATAGCCTTTTAAGTACTTGAAATACTCAGAATAGTCACATAGAATGTTTTAGAAATACTAAAGTTGGCACATGGGAAACTTCATCCATGAAACATATCTGAAGTACCAGGCTTTGACCCTGAGGAGTTCTGCATTTGAATTCAGTGATATGTCATTCTAGTATTTGCCTTTGGTCTGTTTCTAACCCATATACTATGCCCAAAACACAGTGGGAAACTGAGAAGAATTCCAAGATACAGCAGGACAGTTGTGAAGGCTCAAGACAAGACAAGTCACTGAATAAAAACTTTTGCATGAAGCCTTTGGTGTCTTGAGTGTGCTATGGCATACCTAATTCTAAGGATGCCAGCTATTTATAAGTCTCCTTTAAAGTCTTCCAGTGACAGCTGGTACACCATGCTAGATCATTTGTTTCAGCAATCAGTCATCTCTTTACTACAACTGTGCCCATTACTTCTGAATTTGTTTGTACCAAGATGCTAGGTATTTTAGCTTTTATAACATTTCATGTTACATTCAGAGATCTTTTTATCAAAACTCATTACTCTCAGTGGGAATTGGAACTGAAATGTGAAGGGCAAAGCAACAGGAAACCAACAGGCCCCCAAGTTCAACCTGGTTGCTCTTATTTGTATCCTGCAAAGTATCAGTTCCAGCCATGAGAAGAGATTCCTCACAGAAGAGCTGTTGGCTATGTGTAAGTCAGCAGTCTTTCTTATACATTAATTTCTACCACTTATGCTGACATATACTTTGGAAATACCAGGGCTCAAGAGAAGGAAAACTGTTAATAAGTTCAGCATTTTTTTCATTGGTCCCACTTGAATGAAGTGTATTACAACATAATGCAGCTTTTGATGGGTTAAGGGAGATATTGCAATTTTCTCAAATAAAAATATTACAAGTTGCAAATCAGCTTAGATAGAATCAGTCATATTTCAGGCACTGGATCAACTTGTCATTACAAATCTGGCGTAACAGAAGACAAATATTCCAACAGACAAAATATAATTTACTCTTTAAATGCCCACAGTGGTATCCTTTCCTACTGCTAATTGCTGATTCTGTTTTGCACTCTGGTGTCAAATAGCATCTCTGGAATAGGAGAGTAAAACAACAGGAAAACTCTAGTAAATCGTCGTAGCTCTTAACAAATGCAGTGCTTCAGGAAGTTTAGTACCTTGAAAAAGGTCTTCATTCTTTCCTGACACTTCTCTATTTACTTTATTCTTTTTATGGAATGGTCATGATTTAATGAGCAATTATGTAGAATATTTACTTGAACAGCAAAGTGATCTTAGTGGCTTTAGCAAGCATTATTCTAAGGGTTGTTCTATAAAACAAAGAGAAAGTACTTCACCTCAGGATAAAGTTACATGGAGACCTTCAGCCAGCAGAGCTAAATTTAAAAATAGTTCCCTTACTAGATCTAACAACTTGCAAATTTGTGATCAGATCTGACAGATCTTCTTCAGACTTGCTCACTACACAACAAATTGTGTGATATTACTATATATTTCAGCAGACAATGCAAAAATTAACAGTAAAATAAAGCACAAAATGTACCAATTCTATCTCCAGTAGTTCTATCTAAGAATCATCAGGATAACAGGAAAGAGTAGAGTCATACTCTTTAAGCATATCCTTACTATTCTAAATATAAAATTCCCTTTACTTCTTCTACCATTATTTTTCTTATATTTTATTGTCAATACAACTTTTATTACTCCAGTACAAAAAGTGAATTTGATAGAAATGTGTTTTGATAATAAGTGTTACATGGTGCTGGTATTTTGTGTTATCTTATGAAAAAAATTTCTAATAATAAAAAGAAACCATTGGACTAGTCAGGAACTGAGACATGTTTTCCTCTCACCTGATTACATTTTATAATAAAAACAAAGCACTTTTACAGTCTCTGATCTAAACAAAGAGATCCCAAACACATCAATAGTTACTCTGCATAAGAGATGTGTATGCGAGTTCCAGCTGCTGCACCCACCTTCACCGTACATCTCGGGGAACCACTTAGCCAAGCGACAGGGACAGAGCCATGCTAGTACTGAAGATAGACTTGACACTGCAAAAGGTATTCCTCTATTTCAGCTAATGAAGTTAAACTTGAGTCGCTACAGAAGGGGCACAGAAAGCAAAATCTAAGATAAGTTGCCTGAATATTCCTGACAGAACATAGCAGATATTAAAGAAGCTCCTGCGCAAGAGTTGGCACCTTTAACTGATGCAAGACCCTGGGCCAAGAGGACTAACAGTGAAATTTAACATGGTAATTGCCTCACTTTCTTCTCTTTGCTTTTTGATGTTAAACTTGGTGCAGTTCCCATAGCATAATGCCACAGGCAAGGCAGTGTCTGTGAGTAAAGATAATATTTTTAGCAGACAGAAAGTTTTTATTTGGAAAACAAAGTCCTTTTCTGACACAAACCCTTTTGAGGGGGGAAGACCTTCTTCAGGGCAAAGCGATTGTGAATTTAAAAGTATACCTGTTTCTAATTACGCTAGGTGGCCTTTCATCAGTGTTGTCAATAAAGCTTGCCTTTCCTTACTAAGATATTAGGAATGTAGCTTGTACCAAAGGACTGAGAACTTCCCAGCAGCAACAAGTTCTGCCATATGCCACCAGTCATATCAAATCTTTGAAGCCCTTTTTGTTCTTAAAATAGTATAAAATCCATCACAAAGTTTATGCACATGGGTTGAGTATAAATTTCAAGATGTGTATGTGTATGTAGGTGTATTATACAAGCACCTCTTGAAATCATAGCACATCATTAAGAGAGAGGATTGGCACAAAGAGCTAACATAAAGAAAAATGTGCCTATGAAATCCTCAAAGTTGGGGTTGAAACAAATGTTTTACTTAATGTTCATTTTCAATTCTACATTGCACCAAACAAATCTGTTTCACAGACAGGTAAAACTTAGTTAAATATTGCTTAGTTTAGTGAAAACTAATCAACAGATGAGGAGGAATTGCAAAGCCACTTTGTAAAAATAGGGAAAGTGATCTGAAAAGTGCAATAAGATAGGAAAGATTCAAACTTCTTCCCTTCCAATCTTTTTTTAAACACTATCTTTTTCTTTTTTTTTTTTAATGGGAAAAAGACCATTAGTGATTTCATTCCTTAATACAACTAGAGATAAATTAGGAAGTGAGATATCTCCAAGCTCTGCCATCGTCACTGATCTCAGTTGGCCAAATTCCGCTCTACAGCCTTCTAGAGGAGTTGAGAGTCACCTCACTGTGAGAAATCCTGACATGCACAACAGACTCACAGATTTAAAATCAGCTTTGTATATATATATATATATATATGATTATTTTGTTGCTGACATGTTTCTTTACTAATAAGAAACGGCAACTCCTCATTAAATAAGATTGTATGATAATATAGAAAAAAAATTCAAATTCTGAGTTAAAGCAGATTACAGTTTACATTTCTCAAACTGTGCAAATTACCAGACCATTTTTTGTTGAAGATAATTGCCTGCTATATGGTTACTCCAATTAGTTCAATCTACTATCTTCATCCAATGATTTTTACTTTATAACTTGGGTTGAATGATTGGTTAATAAATTTTAATTTTTTCTCTTAGATTGTACTCTGAGGGAAAGACATAAAAAATTCATTACCAAGTATCTAGTGGCTTCTAAATGCTCTTTAAGAGCAAGGTTAGTAGCTAAGGATCTATCTTCTCTCCTTTAACCTCAATCTTTATCTAATTTGTAAAGCTTGTATTAAATCATAGAAATCAGAAAATTCAATGTATTAAGTGCACACAAAGTACAAAGATTTATAAAGAAAGAATATTTACAGGTTCAGCTTTACTTCTTGGCAAACAATTCCTAATTATTGCATACCAATTATATTAAAATTTTGCACAAGTATCTATTTTAATGTTCAATATGAAAGTTTCCCTTTGGACCTTTTTTTTCTTAATAGAATGTTCATTTTCCTACATTCCACATATAGTATGTTATGTTCTAAAATAGAATGGTGGAATGTGGAGAATTTTGTTTTGAGGAAATAATAAATTCCTTTGCTCTGTAAAAATGGCTTTATTCATCCCTCAGGTGCATGATCATTATCTGACTCTATCCCAGCTTTTCTCTTAATTTAAACAAGAGCCACCTACACTGGCTTTTTTTTTTTTTTTTCTTTGTCTGTAAGCAAAAAATCACCTTTTTTTTGCTTACAGACACATATGCAGAAGTAGTGTGCAGCCTCTTATATTAGAAAATGTATTAAGATTTATTTTAAAAAGTTATGAAGAGCTAATTAATTAATTAATGAAAATTAACACTAATTCTAATGTCAGTTTTCCTTTGCTGCAATTTCTAGTTAAATTGTTGAAGTTGCTATGCCAAAATATTATATATGCCAAAGCATCTTGCATCCTTAAGGGACACACAGAATACCTTCTCAGCAGCTAAATACAGATAGCTATACAATGGTTCAACAAAATATCTAATTTAGTACCAGCTGAAAGTTCACCTCCCTGCCACACAAGCTCATGGGATGGTGCTGCTGACCAGGAACCACACATGGAAAAAAACCAGCGAGTAAATCACTCACCTCTTCCTGCAAAATGTTTTACTAAAAATCATAATACACAGGGAAATGATACTCAAACATGCACACTGCCTGCTATGTTTCTTTCCTCTCCAGTGTAGCCACTGCATTAAGCTGAAAAGCTGTGCTAAAACTCAGTATGTCTAACTTGCAGCCAGAGGGATATTCCATTTCCAGCCCATTTGTGCATTAGCACCTGTGTAAGCGTCTTTGGGTAGACCCCTGCACTGCTCTCTGCATTCTCCCTTTCCACAGCACACCCCTATGGACACTCACTCTGTTCCTCCATCACTTTCATTGGTATTCAGGGGAGCCTGTTTAGCATGCAGGGAAAATTAAAATAAAAAAATGCATATCTGCCCTGAACCTCCTGAGGTAAACAACAGCTTTGGTCTATTGATCTGTAACAAAAGGCAGAAGTTAGAAGGACAAAATCCTCTGAACTAGAGTCCATTTCTCCTGTGTTTTAAATGCCATTAAGTCTCATTGACTTCTCCAGACTTTTCCCAAGGCATTTACCATTAGCAGCAGAGGTCCACATTTAATAATGGCTGAAGTGATATTATAGACTGAATACATGGAATAAAAGTAGATATACTGAGGAAAATTATTCACAGCATTGCATTAGGAAGCCATTTTGTGTTGCCTCATGTAAAGCAATTGATATAAAGCAATGTTACAATGCACATTCTGTAGAGAGAGTTACTACATCACCCAGCCTTGCTTAACATCCCAGGCTCAGAATCAGTTTGGCCACAATGTCTGGTAAGACCTAGGGATTTTGGAGTGCTACAAATGAGATGTGTCAGGCAGACCTGTCTTTCAGAAAGTATTAAATCTCTGCCATAAGCACACATTTTGAAAGACTGAAATGGACATACAAATATTGAGACCCAGAAGAGTAGTACTTTAGAAAAATTTGGCCTTCATAAACACTGATGTAATTCAGGATTAATGCCATGGAGCTGAAAAGATTACAATAACAAAAGAGCAATATGAGATTGGATTTAGGCATCCAAAGTCTAAAATCTCCAATATATATTTAAATAGAAGTAACTTACTCCAGCATTTGGAAATTGGGGCCTATTGAAAAGCATGAAACCTCTAAAATGTTATTTGAATGCCAGAAAAGTAATACCTTAGAAAGTCAACACAAAAATGCCAAGAGGAACAAAAAGGAGTGAGCCAGGAACTCTAACATGTTTGCTTCCATCCTATCCATGAGTTGGGCAAGTACTGCAGTTCTCCAGGCATCTCTGGGTATTAACTGCTGGACAGTCCCTGCCCTCAGTGACACAGCTGTCATCTCACAAAACAGAAACATAGATGTGAACTGGATTTATATTCCTGACTAGGAAAAATACCAACTCAGAAACACGTGCCAATGGCAATACCTACATTTAGCTGTGACTTTGTACCCGCCCAGCGGAGGGTCGTGGCCTTCCACAGCATCGAATCCGGCTGACACCAGGACAATTTCAGGATCAAACTCATTGGCAGCTGGCATAATCACAGTCCTGTGGAATGCAAAAAACCCAATGTGAAAAAATTAAAAGAACTTCCATCTTCATTATATAAATTGTCACAATCAGAAAAAACCCACAACACAAGATATTTTATTTTCGTTAAACTTATCTCCATGGTAGCTGTTCAAGTCCAAGGCTTCAATGAATTTCTTTCTATAATCACTCTTTTTTTCTTTTGTATGACTGAGAAAAAAAAGGCAGGTACATGTGAAAGCCTCTAATATTACTTACACATCTGTGTCTGTTTTATCCTGCTGCCTATAAAAAGCTGCCTCTTCCAGGGAAGTGACTAATGGTTTACAGAGAGCTCTCAAAGCCTGACTGGAAACCCGGACTGCTCCAGTTAGTGTGAACTTGGTGTAAATTTGAACTATAAATTTCTTTTGGGAAAATGTTTGCTTTCCAAACTTTTTTTTTTTTTACTCCTTAACATTTTTAAATGTTTGTCGAGGTGGGGGGTGACTCTAGCAAAGGAAAAACATGAAATTCCCTTAATCAAATCCAGACTATGTTGTCAAGCCTTTCCAAGGTCAAGCACAACAGGAATGTGACAACCACAAACTAGTGACAGCAACCCCTGCTGGTGTCAGGAAGATAATTCAGCCCTTTACAGTCACAAAGATTCCACTTTTTTAACCCCTTCCTTGACAAACTTATATGTGGATATTTTATCACTTGGATTTTGCCCTTCGCCAATCTGAAAGCCTGAAAGCTGTATTGAAGGAGAAGATAAGCCCCTTTGCTCTGCACTTGCAGATGTGTTCTTTCAGGCTGACTCCAAAGGGAAGGAGTAAGGATGCCTTTTGCACTAGTTTGAGAAACACTGAGCCTGTAATGGCTGTACTAAATCAGGGGGACATGGCTAACATTAAAAGGCAAATACATATATGAATGTTCTAGAAAACTAACTCTAGAAAACCCCAATTGGTCTACACTGGTCAGAATGTGAAGATTAATTTTGTGCATGTGTAATGCTATTTGTTTAAGTTCAATGTTTATTGTTTATTGGATAAACAACTTAGTCCAAAGAAACCATATTTTTGTTGAAAGGTTTAGGTTTTCTGCAGGAAAAAGACACATTAATGATATTAACAATTCTCTAGGTTTTTCTTTAATTTAGTTCTTGATCTATGCATTATAAACTTTATTTTGTTTTGTTAGCCTATTCTTAATTTTAGTATTAGGAAAATGTTCATTTTACTTGTTAATCACAAAAAAAGAGAATTCAGATGAAGCAAAAAGTCTTTGTCAGAGCATGCATCATTTCAATGAATACAGTTCTACATTAAAAAAAGGATAGAGATCACCTAAAAATTTTTTGGTGGTTTTGCTGAAAAAAATTTTTTTTTGGTGATTTTGCTGGAATTGCACCACAAATATCTACAGGCAAAGTGATATAAATTGTGAAATATTCCTTTTTTTGCAAGTTATTAGTAGGCCTCTGCTGAAATATGGATCCAATATTGAGCATTGCACTTCAAGAAGGACCTAGACCAACTGGAGAGATCAAAAGTGAAGAAAAAACTTTTAAAAAACATAACTTAAGTGGATAAATAACATAACTATAATTACTTGATTTGCATAACATGGGAGCAAACATGATAAAAGTGCACGAATATGTAAGTCATTGCAAGAGGAAAGAAATAACCTGTTCTGTACCCTGTGGACAGGACCTGAAGCAGCTGCAGCAGGAAACATGTACTTCAGAGACCAGAACAAACTTTTAAATACTAAGGATAAATAATAATATAAATAAAATGCTTAAGAAAATTGGAGACTCTCTATCTCTTGGACTTTTTAATAATGTATTTGTTTCAGCTATTTTTTATTATTTATTATTTATTTTTTATAATAGCTGAAACAAATATCCACCAAGGTTGCTATAGGTTCGAGCTGACATGCCCTGGAGGCAGGCAGTCAATCACTCCTCCTCTGGGCTTTTTTTCCTATTGTTCCACGATGTAGAACTCTCTAACACACAAAGTACACATATGAATACTTACATTAGACATTACAGTGACCAAGCTTTTGCAGGCTAATTTCCACAAAGCTAGGGAACAATATCAGGAATAAAGGTCTCCTATGCAGCGTCTTATCTTATGTACATACCTTCTGATACTCTAATTACAAATTCATTGTCTGAAGCAACACATACTTCCCAAACTTCCCCACGTCTGCAACACATGTGGCATGGATCCTGATCACTGATGAGGACTGTGGTTGATAAACAATCTTGATCTGTCCCCATAGCACTATACATCTTATAGACTGAAAGAAGGAGGGATCCTATGAAGAACCCTCCCTATCTGCAGCCACTTGAGCTTTTGCCCTCCTCCTCTCCATTCATATTTCCTCAAATTCAAGTCAGGCTCTGCTTTTTATTTCTTCATGTCAAAGTGGCAGCACCACAGAGTACAGCACAGACTAAGCTCAGGAGTCAGACAATGGAGTGTGTTCAGTGCAGAGAAGCTCTGCAAGCTCAAGTTGCTGAGCAGTAACAAGCCTCACCAGTCTAACACACAAAGAAATTTTTGAGAGTCTTATAATTTGGAACATTGGGAAAATCTACCACACTTCCACCACATTTCAAGATCTTGCTCTTAAGCGTAAAGATGTCAGCACATTTTTTAATAACAATGGGGCAAAACAGTGCATTTGACCCTTAATCTCATTCATAGAAGCAGCAAAAATTGTTTAGACAGTTTATTCAATTTTTTGTCAAATAAATATGTCTGACACTAAAACCGACAGCCATACTGAGTAGCAATAGGAAAATTATTAAATAGTGAAAGCAAGGTCTTTTGACACAAAGAACAGGAATAGCTATTAACACCATCTTTAATAGTGCTGAACAGGAAATAGTAGCATATTCATAAATCTCTACAGAAATGATATATAGGAATCTCAGGTCAAGACTGAGAAGACTATAACGCAAATAACTGGAGGTGACATTTAGAATTCAGTGTTCTGTTAATGCTTTCAGTATTACCTGAATTCACTTTACCAAAATAATAGCTAAGAGGGTTTTTTTTCTGAAAGAAATAATATTTTCTTTTAAAAATGTACACAGTGTCTGTTACATTTCACCAGAAAAATAGCACCCTACTTTTTCTGTATTATTGTCTCATAAACTAAGACATAACTAAGACATAACTTTGCTACTGCAACTTTCCACACTATGTACCAGAAGAGCTAACCCGTATGCCCTGTGTTATTTCTTTTTTATCCTCCATAGTATTGAGGAAAGTGGAATTTCAGAGTTCATCCATCTTATACTGTTCATCATTTAATACAGAAGAACCTCTATGGACTTTTCTTTTTGAAAGATATCATGGAAAACTAAAAAAAAAAAAAAAAAAATAATAAAAAGAAAATTATAAAAATCTCTGTACTGGAACAGTAAGCTTGACTCCTCTCTTAAACATCTCAGTGTCCCTGGTCCTCATTACAGGAGTCAAGGCTATGGTTTGGTCTTTCAAAAAGATGACAGCCACAAGTCTCTCAATTGCAAAGACCACATAGGCCTTTGGTTCCTAAATTTCTAATCCAGTCTTCTACATTAATCTACAGACATTTAGGTGGTTACTCTTTTGAATAAATTCTATGATAGATCCATTCAAAAAAGAGAAACTTAACATCTGGAAAACAGCATTTTGGTTTGGAGTTTATGTAGGTAGGACATCTGTAATGTTTGTCTGGAATGTTTGTCTTGTTTTGTGGCAAGAAACACACATGAAAATTCTTTCACAAAAATGACAGATACTTTCCTATCCTATGAAGTTCTATAAGGAATGATACACACACACATTTTTAAATATAGTCTTAATTTCACCAGGACATACATAAAACCTTTTGTCATTTGTCACCGCTCAGGCTTTAGCACCTTCATATGAGTGAGTATCTGTCTTTAAGAAAATCACAGAATCATAGAACCATAGTATAGCTTGGGTTGGAAGGGACTTTTAAAGATCATCTAGCCCACCCAGCCTGCCACGGGCAGGGGCAAAAAATGTTTTGAGCTTGGTAGTTGTAAGGAAAGCCTACAGAAAGCAACATGATTATTTCTCCCTTGCAAACAATCTTTTCCTACCTCAGGATTGTTGGACAGGCAGGTTCCTGATCCTTCACTATCTCTTGGGAGCACAGAATTATCAGAGCCTGTATCTTGCATGTTTTCTATCTCTTCTATATTCTGGAGGGCACAGCAAGTAGTAAACAGGAGGAATCATACACTGGCTGCTTCCTCAGGAGCTCCTGTAATCACATTACTTCCCTTCTCAGCTGCCTAAGAAGAGAATCCTCTGAATCTGATCATAACAGAAAATATGATGGGGTGTTTTTTTTTTTTTTTTAAAGCAGACAAATAATATTGGTCATACACTAATACATATTAATGTGAACCTTCCCAGATTCCTCAGAGTAGCTCTATGCTCAGAAGTTAGGCTGCAGCTGGCAGGATTTGTTACGGTGCAAAGGGTCAAAATTCTACTCACCAGAAATCTTTGCAAGGGTGCACCAGCAGCCTGCATTCAGACCCTGCTAGGAACACTGATTATCATATGCCCAGCAGGAGTAAGAAATATGATTTGACTTCTGGCCATGGGTCACCAGACAGGTACAGACTGGGGACTGGCAGGCCATCACTTCTTTTTGAAGCCAGTCAGGCTCCAGAGCTTATCAGCAAACTGAACTTAATGCTAGGATCCTTTTCTGACAAAAAAAGCAGCTTTTGTCAGAAGAGAAATAGATTTTATTCTTCTGCTATGACTCACACTCTCCTCCACTTCCTTCTCCAAAGAAAATAAAACACATAAAAGTGATATTTATTTTCTGTGATCTGAATCATATAGAAGCATAAATATTTGGTATACCATAATCACCTAATGATGACAGCAGAGTTACAGGGGCATCTTGTCTGGCTGACTGTTTCCTTCTTTTCTCATTCATTTTCATTAATAAACATGTCAAAACCTGAAAGCTTGAGCAGCTGCATCGCAGAAGTTATTTATCTAAACTTTGCAGTTAGAGTGAAACTGTGTCTTCCAGAACAACGTAATGCAGATTCTTCTTTCAGTCTGATGGTACTGGGAACAGAGCATGTATCTGGGAAGCTAAAAAGATTTCTTTTTGTCAGACTAGGGAGATTTCCCCAAAGAATTAATATGTTCCATTTGGGTATGCTGCTGGCTGCAGAGAAGCCAAGGGATGGCTTCCAGTTGGGTGTAATTCTAGAGAAAACATCAGGCATGTGATCTTCCCCTCCCCACCAATCTGAACATCAGATGCAAGACATTAAAGTGATTCTACCAAGGGACTCTGTTTCTTTTATTCTATTCTATTTTTGTACATTCAAAGCACATGGCTAGGATGCTACCAAACATTTGTTCTCCCAGAAGAGATTGCAGAGAAGTACCCAAAGCAGAAACAACTCTCTAAGCACCACAACACAGAGCTGGAAATCTCCAAAGAAAGCTAAACTTATGCAAATAGCTACAATTCTTTTGCTGTGTTAGTTTAAAAAGGAAACAAGCAGGAATAACAGTGCAGGACAATAATTTATGTAACAGAAAAATAATCCGTGCTGTTCTAAAACTGCAGATTGGAATTGCTGAGTAACATAAATTATTTGCTCATTCCCTAAAATCCTCCAGTGCTTTTATTCAGTGATCTCAAAGTACTTTGAGAACACTGAAAAATAGAAAGGTTCATATCTTCAGCTGGGATAAATCAGTATAGCTGTTTCTGATTGCATACTCCTCTAAAGAGGCATTTCTTTACCCACGTCACACATGAATCAGCTAAAACTAAAAGCTGGTAAAAGCCTTGAATAAATTACCCAGTTGTCTCTTGAAAAACCTTGAGAGAAAATGCAGAAGACTCTAAAGTCCATAACTTCTACAAGTGGGGAAGAAAACTATAAATGCACAATTATTTGTTCAGTTATACCAGACTGATATTTTGAAAGAATATAGATATCTACAATGCATTAGTGCTATTGTGGTGGGGATTTAGCCACCAATTGGAGACTCAGTCTGCTGTTTGAAAGATTGTAGGTCTGCCTACAGTTTCTCAGTATCACATCATGTAAATAAAATAGTATACCAATCAATCACCATGTTGTCCTACCTTAAAATTACAGAAGGCAAAGTTGCTGAATGTTCCCTGATAAAAACAGATCAGAAAGCATTTAAAGGATTGCCCCTATAGGTGTATGGAACGTACAGTATCTATTATTTTTACGTGTTGTTTGCACATGTTTTAATATAACACAGTATCAAGTAATGTCTGTTCTCACAGAAAGCTACATAGAATTTCTGTACAACTCATGCCTAATACTTTTTTCTGCATCAATTGACTCCATAGTAGTGTCTCTCACTAAAATTTTGGCTTAATTTCACAACATTCCTTTGTGCCAGTTCTGTTGTCAGCCCAAGTTCATCAAGGCCAAACTTGAGAACATTCCCCCAAAACTCCTTGATGATTATCATCTGGCCATCAGCTTTGTCCTGGATTTATCCTCGAAGGCATACCAAAATTCTGCCAATTTTATCTGCATTAGTTTAAGACATATATTTTACAGAAGTTTTATCTTTACAGCCTTTATTTTCATATGTTTTCTTTTATTCTTCTATCTTTTTTAATAATTGTATTTCTTCCCTATTTCTTTTTTAAGAACAGTCAACATTCCTGTCCTTACTTTTATTTTATAGTTACCTTACTTGTTGTCTGGAGATACAAAATATATTTTTCTTTATTTTTTTCAAGGGGCAAAAGGTACCACATCAATACAAAGTCCTCAGTACTGTACAGCATGTTCATGTCACTGGGATTTGCATATGCTTTTGAATTTAATCACATGCCAAAATGTTTAAAGGCTAAAGGTCTTCCATGGACGCACCCATTTAAAGATCATTTATAAATTTAGCGATTTTAAATGCTATAATTGTAGGAGTATCTAAGTGCCACTGATCAAAAAGTTTTAGAAGCACCAGTTTTTTTGGGTTTTTTTCTTGCTTGCTTGCTTGCTTGCTTTCTTGCATTTTTTAAAGACATTTTCAGAGCCTAAGGCTACTATTTGTGGGTGCCTTTTTAAATGAATAATTATTTTGGCATCCTTCACGTAACCTTCCTGAATTCTTGCAGCTAGAACTGCAAGATCTTATGCAGTCAAAAAGTATATGATATATTGTCTAAAATATCTGCTTACCCTTCTATTTTTTTTAATTTAGAAAAGTGGATTCAATGTAATTATAAGGATTCTTCTACATTTGATCTATAATATGGCTCAGTCAGAGCCTCTAAACTAGTATAAAAAGGACTAAAATAAGGAAAAGTTAACAGACAGAAAAACTATGAAAACTATTACTTTGTGTTTTCCAGAAAGCACTTAAAATTTAATAGCATAGTCAAGTAAAATTATCCAACTTCTTGAAACATGGGCAAAAGCTTATCTACATGTACTATGCAAGTTCATGTCCAGATTCAAAACAGAGCAAAATTCAAAGTCAAGTGGTAATAGGTAAAGGGATTGGCTAAAGATCATGGTAAACGAGCTTGTTCAAAAATCATGGGCCTAAGCATGTCTCAAATGAATACAGCTTTAAAGAAAAGGTTAGATTAAAAGGCAAGTTTGCAAGTATCAAAGGAAAGCTTACAAATATAAAGCCTTCTATGGAAATATAGGCCAAGATAATACCAACAGCAGCAGGACACAGAACACTTTTACCCTGAAAAACAGAGTTCAGAAAATCTGCATTTTCTATTAAATATTTCTCTGTCTTCTCAGACTCTTGTGGAAGCACTTACATGACAAAAAAAACCCCAAAAAAACAAAACACAAAAACCAACCAACCAAACAAACAAATAAAAAAAGACCCAAACCCCCCACCCCCCCAAAAAACAAAAAAACCCACATACACAAAAAAAACCCCAAAACAAAAAATCTTTTAGTTACTTCTCAGATCTCAAATAAAACTGGTTGGTAACATGCCATTCTTGTGAACAATTTGTTTACTAAATTCCAGTTGTTAGCTAAAGGACTGATGTGGCTTCCAAGAGCTGCACAACTGAAGATGATATATGAGACAGAGGAAGTAGAGATTTAATTTGCAAGACAGAGTTTAAAATAAAACACAGAATAACCTAAAATAGTATAAATAGTATCTCCAACACTGAGAAAGCAAAATGCTATAAATATGGAATTCCACCATTTAAAGCCAATTATTTTTCTATCAAAGCCATTCTAACTTATATGGGAAATGGTACTGACACATGCATATACACTGCCAAATTTTACCACCAAGTATTGTTTAGGATATCATTTAGCTTTCGTGGTGTAACATGTTTCTGCCAGAAAAATCAATTCAACGCTCATTACTCTGTTCTGTGGAAGAAAAAGAAAGTAAATAACTAGAAGCTTTTCTGCCATAAATATAATAACCACATTTAGGGGTACCTCTTCTGTTTTAAAATTTGTATAATTGTTTAGAAAACATACTACATTCTTATCAAGGCTGAAAATACTACAGTATTTTCTATAACAAAATAACTATCAGTTTTGCCTTTTGACTAAGTAATTTGTCTCAGCAGTATTTTATCATAAAAGACTTGGCTTGAAATGTTAGCAAAATAAACTAATAATCCTTCTAAAACAGTTCACTGCTGCCAGTAATCTCAATAAGATTGCTCATAAGAAAGTGCTGTAGTATCAGAAATACTTAAATACAGAGGTAAAAACTTGCCTTGATGTGTCACATTTCACAAAATAAATGACAGCATGACATAACCTCCAAGAAACTTCTTACATCTACAGAAAAGCTCATTATTTTGAGAATATTCTACATTTCAGTATACAGTACTTGAAATTTTTGAAATTACTTAGCCCTCTAAGAATAGTAGAAGAGAAAGGAAAGTCTAGTGCCTATTTTACTGACATTCCACAGGAATTGTAGAATTGGGGAAAATAAGGTGCTGTTTTGAAAAAATTAAAAGAAGAAGGCTCTAGAGTATGAGTTTGTCTCTACACTCCTTGCTGGGGGTATAGCATACACTTCGATGCACAGCAGGAAGAAAGAACATACACTACCTAAAATTTACTTTTCATGATTATACAACAGCTTAGTTTGCAATGCCAACAATCTCATGTCACCACAAATTATTATTACTTGACAATTGTAAAGTAGTTTTCAGCTCTTGCAAAAGTGAGATGTGGAAGAAAGGGAGGGAAAGAAAGGTAAATCTTATTTAAAAATGCCTGGACAGAAGAACTGGAGTGGTTGTGTTTTTCAGGAGAGGAATAGGTTGAGTGGATAAAAAGACACAGAGATCCCCTGGAAAAAGCACTTTCACCAAGAAATTTTCTTAATTTCTGAAAAGTGCATTTAAATGAAAAGAAAAAAAAAACATTATCCAGAAATCAAATTATTTATCAAGGTCATAGCCATTTGAAAAACGATAATTTTCCACCTGCTGTATTCATCAACATGGTTGTGAATAAAAAGTACATGAAGTT
The DNA here is from genome assembly GCF_017590135.1 of Pyrgilauda ruficollis. NCBI lineage: Eukaryota > Metazoa > Chordata > Aves > Passeriformes > Passeridae > Pyrgilauda > Pyrgilauda ruficollis. The sequence goes on along the minus strand of NW_024519206.1, from coordinate 8,988,947 downwards.
GTCTTGATTTTTTTCTCAGAGTTCTCTACATACTTTCTCATACAGATGCTTTCTTGCTCTGTCTTATATTTTCTTCCATATACTTATAACTACTTTTAATGGTATTTTCTCTCTGGTTCTATAGTTTATCATTAAGCAGGAAATTCACAATTGTCTGGATAGCAACTGCCATTTTAGTCTGTATTGTCACTTTTCCTTTTAAGTAATATTATTCAGAAAATTGTTCATATGACTAGTATTTTTCTGATGTTCTGAAGGGACAATGCGGACATGTGTTATTTCCTCCTGTTTTTTGCTGAAGAACAACATACACTGGTAGACAAGGAACATATAGACATTTTCTTACACCCAAACCAAATTAACCAACAAGAAGTGCCCCTGATCTTAATTGATACTACAGGCAGGATATTGATGCTACAGGCAGCACCAGCATTCACCACTTCTGTATAAGTAAACACAGGTATGTTTGTCTGCTTTGTGCTTGCCAGAGCCTTGTCATTGGAGCTGGGGCCACTTTGGACCAACTCATTAGTCAAACTCATTTGGACCAACTCAATATATCTAGCAGGTATTTGAACAGACCAGCTGGCCTTCTTTCTGATGGCCAAAAAGACAGTTTCCCTCATATAATAAGGCTTATTAAAAATGTAACAATGTAGTGCAAAAACTTCAAGTCTTCTCACTTTACCTAAATCGAATGCCAGTTAATGGAACCCATACTGATATAGTTTTATTGAAGATTTAGAATAAACACTTACAGATAATGTAAGGTAACCCAGAAGAGCACTTTTCAATCCCTGCCCTTTCCTCCTCCCTCTTCCCTCCCACTCTCCCACAAAATTCTCAGAGAGAAAGAGAGGAGATATTTGTGGGACCTGAGGGAACACTCACTAATGCACTAATCCCAAGGTACCACATGGTGTTAGAAACTACAACTTTTTCTGGTGCAGTTTCAGCTACTGTTTAGTTAGAAATGTGATCTGGTGTTGGCTCTGTGTAGCTTGGAGGAATCCAGTCTCTTTTATATTACTCTATCCCTGTTCTTCCTTTACACTCATTTTACTCAACAAAATAGAGGAAATCTGATAGACTTCGAAGACAGAGAAAATTGGATGTCAGCACTTAGAGATCAACTGAATTGAACGTGACTGGAAGGACTCAGTTCACAAATAAAAGTACCAGACTTGTTCAGGGAGAATCATCAGGTAGGCTGTTTTAAAATGAGAAACACTCTCCTGCAAGAGGGTTACTCTTATAACTTAAAGACTGAAGCCAAAGAAAGGGTTGGAGAGAACTAAAGCTAAGGGAAATATGAAACCAAATATGACATGTTGAGAACAGGATTTTTTTTCTGGTTTCAGTAATATGAAAAAAAAAGGTTTTATACATAAAATTCAAAGGGAAGCATTTTCATGCAGAAAGAACTTTAAATATTAAGGAATCAATATCACAAATAAGAAGTTTAATAAAATACAAAAATAGTAAAAGAATCTTCATTAAAACAATATCTGAAACAAAACCCAAGATGATCACAGATACTGTATCAGCTTCAGAGAAACTCAAGTAATAATAGTACAAAAGGATATATATTCCATTCATAGGCACAATGAGGAAAAAAGGATACAGAAAAATAGAAAACTAAAAAGCTCTAAAAAAGGACTGCACACAACACCACAGAGTTCAGGAATAACATGACTCCTGCATAAAGGTTTCACTTGTTTTTTTTTAGCTAGGTTTTTTTCGTTATTTTGTTGGGTTTTTTTTTTTTTTTTTTGGGTTTTTTTTGGTTGGTTGGTTTTTTGTTTTTGTTTTTTGTTTTTGGTTTTTTGGTTTTGTGGGTTTTTTTTGCAAGGAAGGAATAGCGAACAGCAAAGCACTTGGAATCTCACACTGAAAAACAAAATATGAAATTGCAGGTATACTGCAATGTGACTTAATATTTTCTTTAGGCTTCCATTGTCTATATGGAACCAACATTACTCCTAGCAGTTTTTATTTGACATCTGCAAAAGAATTGCAGTCTTGTGGTCCTAGATCCATCATAACACTTTCAGTGGTGTATATGGACTAAGCCTTTTATCTGTGCCAGGCATTTTACAGCAGAAAGGCAATCGCACTCAGCCCAAGAGAGTCATATTGACACATTGCTATTCCATTTGCCAATACACTCACTCACACCAACTCTTCATGTTGTCAGGACTTCTGAAGAAAGACTGAGAAAAAATTCAAGATGAAGTTTGGGATTTAACTGAAAAGCATCTAAAAATTACATTTTGACATTTCTGAATTTGCCTTTCCCCAATGAACTTATGTCCCTATCCTTCTCCTGAAAAACTGAAGTGCTCACACCTCCTTTAATAATTTTTGGATCCTCTTTGGAGTGATAAATTGGATAGTCTCCTCAACAGCATGAAACAAAAAATACTTTTTCTACCATATGCTACAGCAATAAAAAAGAAAGCTGTTTCTCATTATTGGCTGGTCCATCCTCATATAGTCAGTTGTCTTGGAAACTGAGATTGATTCTAACTTCAAGAAAATGTAAGAATGAACTGAGTCACATAGTTCCTTCTCTCAATGTCCATCTCAATTTACAGTGTTGGAACTAGCAACAAAAACATCCCTAAGCATGATTTCCAGTTCTAGATTTATTTTTGTTGCACTTCTCTCTCACAGTGACAATCAAAACAATATAATAACTTAGACTGGAAACTTCAGTAAAATAACTGTGAAGTTTCAGAAAACATTGAAATAAATCAATGTAAGTAAAATGTACATTCAAATCTATCTCACTTAAACATAAAATAAAATAGTTCTTCCAGGTTTGATATCTAGATGACACAATATATAGGTATCATGCAACTCAAATTCTTCGCTTTGTCCAGAAACTGGACCTCTTACTGAGGTCAAAATATATTTAATAAAGCATTAACTTTCTAAGTATTTTAAAAACCCTGTCAGGACTTCATAATCATTTCTCTCCTAAGGATCTGACTTTAGTCAGCTTTAGTGTCCTTACTGCAATTAAGTTACCATTACTTTAGGAAATACTTTTGTTATTTCTTTACTTGAAATTGTCAACAGATCTTGTAAAGTGTTCAAGGGACTAGTTAAGAGCCATTACTTTTGAATTACCAACAGTCTCCAAAACACTCAACAATAACTTTTGGCAGTGAGTTCCTCAATTTCAATTGCCAATCTAGATTTAAATATTAGGAATTTTACACCAACTGAGAAATTTGGCATACTATTCTCATCTACTCTTCTTTAAAATAACCTTTCCAACATGAAATTTCCAAACCTGCCATAGGGAGATGTGCAATTACAGAGAACAGGAGGAAGTTTTTATCATTGCTAATACATGGGAGGTGATCCAGTAGATTTTTAAGTTGTGACCCCCTCAAGAAAGGTTAGAAGACTCTTGGCACCTAAGCAAAAAGAATTTGTCAGCCTTTCAGCATGAACAGCTAAGGAAAAAATTACTTACTAAAATCTGTACTTTTTGTACCGCGTTGCTGTAAGATAGTTCAGACTTTGGAAGAAAAAACAGAATCCTAAGTTAGTATAATGTCAAGGGAATATACAGAATGGCTGTTTTTATAATCACTCAAGCTGCAGTTCTTTCCAACAGTTTTTGACTTTTTTAATTCATAAGATCAATCAAATCATATCTAAAATCTAATTTTGTTTTCTCACTTATTGGATACTTCAGGTCTTTGTCCTATTTTTTTTAATCCAGCTCTGCACACCTCATGGATACTATTAGTTGAGTAGTTTTTCAATGAGTTCCCTCTAACATCAAATAAATAATTTGTATTTTTTATATTATTTACCCAAGTTAGATTCAAAAAGATGTTAAAGGGGCAAAAATATAATTTTTAATTTCATGTCATAGCTGTTAAATTGTTAACAATGTCTTCATTTTATTGCATATCTTGAAATCTAAAAAATCTGAGCTTTTAATTGGAAATCTTTAAAATTAATTCCAACCTCAGACATCAGCTGGTGCTCTGACACTGGGAATACTGGCAACCTGTCAGTCCAAGTGAAAACCCAGTCAGGAAGGAAATAGTTATCTTTGAAGAGACTTGATTGTGGAATGAGAACTGGTAAATCTTACTTGCTACAATAAAAAGTAAGCCAGCTTTCCCATCACCTCGTTGCAGCGCTTTTTCTCTCAAGAAAACCAATGATAGAGATGAGGAGTATCAAAGATAAAAGAGTGCTTAAAAATAAGCTCATCCTGCCAAGGCTGTTACATTCATCTCCCTCTGGCTGTACTCCATTCTCTTTAAATTCCATTGAATCACCAAAAAACCCTAGTCAGATAATGAAAAAAAAAAAAAAAAAAAAGAAAAAGTGGTGACTAAATCAACAAATTAAAAGTACTCTAGCTTGTAATCTAAGATCTCCTTTTAGCAGGATTGCTAACTATTGCTTAATACAGGTCAAGAGTGTTTAAAAAAGCTACTGCAATTCTAGAATACTAAGTATTTCTACAATTCATGCGATATTGTGCAGCTAAAAAGCATTTAGAATTGAAAACCACTGTTATTTCAACAGCTACAGGGTACACATACAACTTCCGATTTGGCTCTGTTTCTAATTGCAAATAAATCAAAATCCTGATAAGAAATTTCTTCAGACTTCTGCTCCCTTGAACACTCCTACATTCTCTTTCCATAAGTTAAGAAATTCAATTAGAATTTTTTTAAATTCACAATCCCAAATAATTGTAAATAATGATTTACTATTGAGGGAATGAAGATTATTAGATCATGCGAATTTGAGGAAAAAATAGTGTTCCAGCCTTAGCTTAACTTGTTCCAAGCTTAACTTGTTTTACATGCATTCTTGTTATCAATTAATGTTATACATGCATATTTAATATAGATTCAATTGTACTCTCTTTACAGATTTAAAAGGAAATATATATTAGCAAAGAATAGACCTCAAGGAATTTGAAGTTTGGTTCAAATAAACATGTAAAATTTTTGATGTTTATTTCAATCTAATCTATGCAAGGTCACCAATACTATCAGAATATCCTGTTGTAGAATCTGTTTCTAATGTCAGGGTGAAAAGATTCACAAAGTTCTGCCTGAACCCATTTAAAACCATGTTAAAAGTTGTTTTTTTTCTGTTTATTCCAAAGCTGGACTGAGGCTATAAGTTTCTTTCAGTGTTTTATCCAGAGGAGTTCCACCATGTCTTGTGTAAATCATTGTAGTCTTGTCTCTCTCACTTCATTGGCTTTTTGGCTTCCATCTGTTTTCTCTCATCTTTTCTCTTACTCTGCCTCATCTACATTCTCTTTCTACTCTGGTTTCTCTCATCTGCTTGCTCATTACTGTTAGTCCAACCCTCTATTATCCCCTTTACTTCCCAGTTATCTCAAAGAGGAGAGAATGTATGAGACCCAAGAGCTTCATTCTGAGAGATGCTGACCACTTTAACTTCTCTTTTTGACCTGCAATCTTTAATTGCTTTCCTTTTAATGTAGTTTTAAGACTGTCCTGGATGTCTTCACTGACCTAAGCATGTTACTTCTCTGAATGTTGTCTAAGGTACATTGTGATGTTATTCCTGGAAGCATAAATTTCTACACACTCATTTGTGCTTTTCACAGAAAACTGTAACTCTCTAGTGTCCTGCCTGCTCACAGGTTAGCACAATGTCACCTAGTTTACTAATGTCTGAAGGGAAACTCCAAATATTTTATTTTTGCATCTTATTGTATCTGTTGAAGAATACTCATGAAAAAAAGTTAGACACACATTTAAAACCTTTTAGAATCACGAGTCAAATATATACATTATTCCATCACTGAAAATGGCTTAACATGGAGGCTTAATACCCTACAGCTATCTTTGTGACAACATGAATGACACAACTCCCTGTTCCAAAGCAGAAATCTAGACACTGATGATCAGAGATAATCATTAATTCTTAAATTGAATTCAGACAGAAACTTCCAGCTTGTAGCTATTTTTTTTCCTTCTTAATAAAGAAAAACTACCCACAAATGTCCATAACAGTACAGCAAGTTACTGATCTTCCAGAAGTGAGCTTATGGTCTCACTTCCTCAGCCTTCATAATTTCTCACATTTGTGCATTTTACCTTGCCATCTCTGTGGTCCATCCAAAGATGCAATGCCAAAGGCACTCAGGCAACACGATCACCTCAGCATCAGGTCCATCATTCAAAGGGTGCATTCAGCATAATTCACAGAATTACTTGCACATTTCTATGTCTCAGACTTGGAAACACTGGCTGGACACTTAACTGAACTACCAGCTCCAGTGAAGTCCCCTATGCCAAGTCCTTTTCCCTTGGGACAGCTTCCACTTACAGTAAAAGTAATGTCTTCCAGTTGAACATTCCTAAAGTAGGAAAACCCCATTTATCTTACCACCTCTGCCCTTGTGCCAGCAGAGAACTGCATCAGTCAAAGCTTTCATTTCTCAAACTCTGCTTTTCTCCTCATGCCATCCAAGGAACTATTTTCAAGCACTCCCCCAAGCAGAGACAAACAGTAACGTTCTTGGTCTTCCCAATGTGAGTGGAAGAGAAAACTCCCTACAAATCAGAGGGGTGCTGTGAAAGAAATTTCTGGAAACTTCAGAGATTTATACAACTTCAGGGAGGATAGAAACGAGGTTTAAAGACATAGTTTGCCTGTTGCCTAAGTACATTGTCTCTGTCTCTATCCTACAATTGCAAAAGATTTGAATCAAAGACTGGAGAAAGGACCCTATCTCTGGCAGATATTAGCTGATTTTAATTTTAATAAATATAAGTAGCCATGTTACACCATGTCATTTCACACTCCATGACATATCAAACTTGTTTTTGAAGAGTAAAACATTTAAAACTGAGATGCTTAATGTGGACCTCTGTCATGGTAAGAGCTGCTGCTGGAAGATGTAACTTGTCCTTCATGCTTCCAGAGACGCTCCGTTCTAAAGGCTGGCATCTGTGCCACAGCCAAAGCAGTGTTCATCTTTCAATGAAACACCAGAGTCACGAAGCTGAGTGATTTGGGGCTGCTCTGTTCATAAGTAGGTACTCAAGACAGCATTTTTGGAACACAGCCACTGGAGTGTACTATATTACAGAATAAATCACAGTGAAAAGATGCATCCTGTCAAGTTGGAGATACTTTTAGAAAAGATCAGTTACAGAAACCATTATATTTATATGACTGTTTCTACCATTGTTACTGACACAAGCTTATTTCACATACACTGTAAGATCCTAGATGAGTTCCCTGAAGATTTTGCACAGATCACAATATCACAGGCTCTTAAATCTAGTGGAGAGGTCTCATTTTTCATAGTACAATGAAGTACAATTAAGGCATGATCTTTCTCTGACAGGTCTGAAATGATCTCCATCCCATCTCCTCAGGGAGTGTGTTGAAATTTAGCCATTTAAAAGATCTCTAGCCAGTGTTTCAACTGCTCTGGACTCTCATAAATATTATCAACTCTAAATTTCTGGAAAGGGTCCCTGTTGAGAGGTAGTCCCTTCAGGATCATACAGTACAACCTAACTAAAACACAATCTCATCCGAGGTTCTTGTTCTCATGTATTTTGGTCTAAGTGCAGCCAACAATCCTGTCTACGGAAGGTGCAATGCAAGGATATAACAGGAAGTGTACAACTGAAGTGGTAAACCTCCCACTTCATCAATAAACTGAAGGAGAAACCTTGCCTAGGGATATGACTAGGCATACTGCAGCTAGATGTCAAGATGTGTGGGTTTGAAATGAGTCAAAGTGGAATGAAAAACTCTTGTCAGGGGGACTCAGGTTTGGACAGGCTATTTCATACTCCTAAGAAACAGGAATTTATGTCAGCACAGTATATTTGCCTCTATAAAGCTTCTTCTAGCCTGAAAGACTAGTCTGGGGACAGACAGACTTACTTACAATGTGTGTGTTTATGTTTTGTCACTGTTCAGTAAAGACAAAATCAATCAGCATGGGTAGCTCATGAGAAATCTTCAGACATTGCATAGGTAGCTTAAAGCTGGACTGGACATGTTTACACTTTCTTTGCAGGTATAGAAGTATAATCATGTTCTGAAACTGGCTTAGAACATTCCTAACCATATATGGATGAAACCATGATTAACTGAGTTTTCCCTCAAGTATGTAAATAAACATTAACTAGAATAGAGATACATCTAACCAGGAACAGCATCCAAATCCAGATGCCGACAGCTAACAATATACTGTAGGAGTCTCTATGGGAGCTGAGGGTCTAAACTCCTACTGAGTTGCATGGAGGCAAATATTCAGTTCAGTTACCTACATAAAGATATCTAGTGGCTTTTGGGAATTTGGGGAACCCTTCCTGGCACAATGTCCCAGAGATCCTCTTCTGTGTCATCCACAGCATTAAATTTCAGCTCCTCCAGCGCACCTCCTGTGGCACAACTTGTAAGGTTTTGGGAACTGGATCAAGGACCTAGTTAGCATAGACTGTGAAATCTAGGAAGTTATTCAGACAACCAATGCATATCCCTGGCTAAGGGTGGGCCACACAGCTGTCTCAGCTGGGCTGACCCAACCAAGCTGTGTCACCCAGAGCTGCATAGTGGGAAAGCAGACACCTTGCTGACATGCAGACACCTACATTGCAGGGATGCAGTTGGGTTTCTGAATTTGATCCTGAACTTCTCTCTGTTTACATAGTAGTTTTTAGCCATAACCCAGTGTGAAATGAGAAGCCAAAAATCACAATTTCTTCAATATTATTCAGTCATTCAAGCTAAAAGCTCCCACAGAAAAAAACATTCTAGGAAGCCTTCTATTAACACTATTCTCCATTCGGTCTTAGGGTACTGGGGCAGAGAAGGCGTACTGGGTACAGAGCACAGGAACTCAAGCTTCTTTTTTCAAACATAAAGTCATCACTCTTCATTTTCAGAGCAGAAAGGACACAGGGAAGTGTAATCAAATTTTTGAAATAAGATCTGAAAATATATGGCTGCATTTCCTTTAGGGTACTAAAGCAAATTATTTCTACACAGCAGTCTGAACCTTTTGTTTCCTTTCAACAAGCTTGTACATTGCTACTTTTCAGAGCAAAAGTCACAGTCTGATCTGGGGAGCTAATACTATTATACTAAGTTATAACAATAATTATCTAGAGTTTACTAATAAGAGCTTTCACAAACAACATGGGCAATACAGGACTTAGCACTTCATTAATTCCACAATCTTTACACAACTTGATATGCCACAAATTGTAGTTACACAATAGAGTCCATTAAATAAAAATATATGTGTTTTTTCATTTAAGTTTTGTACACATTAGTTCATTTTTTAAGACATCCAGGACAGGATTGACTGCTAATTTAAAATAATGCTTCATGTTACCATTAGAATTGAATTTCACTTCTGAAAAAAATATTTTAAGCACAATAATAAATAGAATAAAATGGGAAGTGTTTTAAATTTTTAAAGAAACATTGAATTTGTGTGTATTTTCCTGTGTTTTATTACAACACTACCAAGCAGTGTAGTTATTTCAGAATACTGTACACATGAATTAAATTAAGGAAACTGAGCTATTAGGAGAAAACATGCAACTAAACCCACTCAGTTTTTCTTAATCCTATATCTGACCTTGTTAACAAGCAGGTGCAAGACTTCACACTATAACCAAGAACAATAAAGAAGCATGCTGTCCTCATTTTTCCTCTAATTGTCCTTTTCTCTAAATCATGGTAGTTCCCATTGGTTCTATGCGATATTCACCAGTATTACCTTTTGTTCTTTTCAAGTTTATTGTAGTCATGGAAATAGGAGTACAATCCTTTGATCTCTCACATCACACAAAAGTAATCTATGAGAATATAGCATATGCCACAGTATGAGAAATGTATCCCAGTTGAATTCCTTAGTCAAAAGAATTATGTACCTATGGCATCCTGTGTGAAAGTTCTCTGCAGTGAATTATGCCTACTGTTGTTACTGAGTATAGCAATGAAAAGGCACTGTCAAACAGCCACATGTATATACCTTAGGTAGGTAATGTCCTTATTAACTCTCTCTATTCTTTACCAGGGTAAAAAATGTCTAAAAGCCATCTATAATTATATAAGCAGTTAAAGCAGCCAGCATCCAAATAAATGTTTTTTATGGCATTTATCTTCAAGTTACCCTCTTTTTATTAAAGAGTGTAAAAAACCAGGTAATGAACAACAGAACATAGTCCTGCCAAAACGTGTGTCGTGGTTGTTGCATCTAAAAGTGACTTACTGAACCCAAGTGGTTCAATTTACCTCTTCTTTACACATTCTAAAATGATACAAAGGAAAAATAATGAAAAGCAGAATGAAACACTACTTTTAAATCTTAGAGAAAGCAGATGGATTTTCTATCTGAAAACATTTACAGGAGAGCAGATGGGTACATACAGGGATGACATCTAACAGTCATTTTTAAAGATCTTTCATTTTAAAGATGCAGCAAATTCACAGAAGTAGTGAAAGTAATGAAACCCAACATTTACTCTTTGCCCAGCCAGTGATTTCCTGTGTGGTCTATATAGTGTTTGAAAAATACACAACAGAACACCATTACATCAGATAATGGCTACTTTATGAATATTTTTGTTAGGCTTCCTTTTATTAAATTGCAGATTAAAAATCAATTATAAGCAAGGTGGAAATTGTGAAACTGCATAGTCCTCAGTTCCCCACATAAAAAAAAAAAAAGACCTTTTTTATTAATAAACATTGTACTACCTTAAAAACATGATTGGAAACTTTGGAAATAAGTTATTTAAGCATTCAGGGAATTTTTTCCTGCAATAAAATGTTTCCTCAGTCACTATCCCCTGCTTGATTTACACCATCCATGTGACCTTAACTTTACAAAGTTTGTGGGCAGATGTGAAAAGGTCAAATTAAATCACCAGTAGATTTTATAATTTTATTTCTTTTATTGAAAAGATCATTAGGCATATGTGCAAGGTATCCACTATATCACCAATAGATCACCTAATCTCACTTCTGCCAGTCAAAAAGTCTTTTCCAATATACTATAATATTATTATACCATCCTATATGATCCTCTCAATCACATTAGCCTCTCTAAAATGTGATTGCAGCTGAAAGTACAGTCAGACAAGGATCATGATTTACAATGATGGGCTATGATTAATAGTCCAAACTACCTCTTAGAAAGCACAGTATCAAAAAGGACATTTGTGTCTTGCCTTATACATAATAAAAAATGAGAGCAAACAAAATCTTATGTTTAATAAAGATCAGAATGTCTGCCCATCTGGAAATATTGCTTATAGGAACCCTCATCCTCTCCCACTATGATACTTACACCACTGTTTTCTCACAAAACAATCTTTTGTATTAGAAGGGAAATTATTGTTTTCCAATAATTGTGATGAATTATGATGATTTCAAAAGTTATTTTCTCAGCTCAGAAAGAGATTAATTAGTGCTAATAAAATACACATCGAGAAATAACCAGCTCCCTGTGATGCTGGCTATGAGTTTAACAGGTTAAAATTTCACAAAATGATGATAAAAATATTAAAACCTGCTGCTTCTCTTTAAAGCATATAACCAATTTGCCATTCTACTAACATAAAACATGTCAAAGTGACAGGCCATATGAAAGAGAAGAAAAACAAGAAGCCTTCAGGGTTCTTAAATATGAGTCCTTTGTGTAAAAAATTTTTGAGCTACATATACATGCAATTAATTTTTTAAACAAATATTATATACTTATATTTATAAATATACTTTATATTTATTATATACTTATAAATATATTTATAAATCTAAATAATATATTTATATTATTTATAAAATAACACAAGGTGGAACTATCTTGATCTACAGAAGCCTTCTTTATGAAAAATAGCTGCCTTTAAGGAAAGGACTGAATACTCTGTGGAATGTATGATTCTAATTTTTATGAAGGATTCCCAGACATTTTCAAGATTTAAGAAAAACAGAAACACTAGTTCCATGAAAATAAACAAAAAAAACAAACAAAATTTCACAAAATATGTACAAACTAAAATCCAAAAAAAATCTCACCGACTAGATATTAACAGGACTGATTTTTCAGTCCTTTTTAATTTGCCTCCTGAGCTCATTGAAAAAAAATGCTTCTTATCTTGATCTGAATTATGGTTCCACTAGAAACTACTTTTCATCAATATTTCTTTTATTAAGTGCTAGTGTTGGTAATACGGGATCTGGCACAAATTGACCAATATTATACGCTTTCATTAGTCTCAGGAGGCCCAATCCTGCAAACATGAATGCACACGTGTAACTTTACCCTGGCTGGTAGCCTAATTGACTTATTAATGAGTTAATATGTAAATACATTCATTTAAGCAGTTGCAGTCTTCCCAGGCACCTCGGTGGCCCCAGACTATGGATCCTGAAGCCTGAGAGACACCCCTCCTGCTACAGGGTGTCTAGATCTGAAAACCAATTCATGCACTGAAGTTCAGCTTCTCCTTTTTCCAGCAGCACCACCAGCTGGAGCAGCTAAAGAGATTAGGACCAAATTCTGAAAGCAATTATCTTGAAGAGAGTAATTCAGAACGAACATTGCTAAAATACCTCAATTGTTGCTTGCTCTAACAGTACTTCACAGGATCTTTTCTGTTTTTGGAGGACCCGTTACAAGGTACCCTGAAGATATCAGGCTGGTTGTAAGGAGTCAGTTCCGTAGGGTGTCAGGTCTGCAAACACACCATAGGGGTTTCCTCACTTATGCCCACTTCAAAGAAGCATTAAGAACAATTTCTCTTTATTACAGTTTTTAACTAGATTTCTTTCCCCTGTGATGATTAATTAGGCGTTTGTTACAATTTGCTTTCTTTCCACCTCTAAGAATAAATGTACCCTTCTGCTAATCAGACACAAACAAAATGTTTTGAAAAGTAATCACTTGCTAAAAAAAATGGAAATTGGGCTTCTGTGTTGTGAGGAATGTACACACATAGCACAGTGAAATTTAACACGGGTAAATGATCTGACTACCTCAAAGTGAAGGTTTTGCCTTCCTACAGTGGCCTTTCACCCTGCCCTTTCCTCCAATCTGAGGAGAGCTGATGTTGATGGAACATATAATGGCTCCTTTCCTGTGTAGTAAAGTCAGCAATAAAGCTCAGTAATTAAGGTGACTGGGGAGGCCCAGCCCAGCAGGCTAGTGGTGTGGCGAACACTTTCAGAACTTCAAACAATATCAAAGTCACTGAAAAACGGGCCTAGTTCAGGACTGGTTTGAATTAAGCCTCACTTCCACACGCACTTTTCAAATCCAAGCTCAAACAAGAAAGCCAAGGCCTTCTGGATTTCATTAGAGCCAATTATCTTATCTGTTTCATCTCAGGCCTGACCCTAAGGCTGGCAAACAGCTATTCAGTGCATTTGTGTGGTTGTTTGAGAAAGCCTCCAGCCAGCCAATGGCCTGAGGAACCTCTAATTAAAACACAGTTGCCCCCTGCCTCTAGTGATTAAATATTTTCAAGCTTTTGTAAATAATTTTTCCATTCTTTGCCCCAAGCCTCAGAGGTCCAATACATGCAGTAATTTATTTAGTTTGTCAAAGAATACTGCTGGAAATAAAACTATAATAGAAACTTAGGAAACTCTTATATCTTGCCTAACTTCTGCAAGTGGCATTCTACAAGCTTGCACAATATATCTACTGTTTCTTATGTAATTAAGCCTTAATAACCTCATTGTGTTTGAAGCGATACAGTGTACAACAGGCCCTACGTTTTGTTGATAATCATCATGTTTCCTCAGATGTCAACAAGATATGTATGCTCATGGGCTTCATGAGATCACAGATGCTGCAGATGTGATGCTGAGAGGTAACTGTGCTTCTGAGATGCATTGACTCTTCTGAGAGGCTGCATCACACTTCAAAAGCCTGTTTGGAAAAGACTGAATCCTACCAGCAGCTTACTTTTCGAACTGAAGAACAGCTCCAGAATACAGATCCATGTCACCGTGTCCCAGATAAATTCTGGTAACTATAATTTCCATGAAAGACATCTGAGCTAGAGAACTCACTCCCTCTATCTCCCTTTCTCAAACCCTGGGAAGACACTGCCTTTTGGATGAGATCAGAGAACCTGATTCTAGCTTGGTTCTAGCCTTGGTACCACACGGTGCTCCACCTCAAGTCATCCTGTACCTCACATGTGGCCAATGTCACCAGTATCAAGCATGCATGAGTATCTCATGCAACATGCAACGTGATGGGGGGAGAAACAACTTATATCTCCCAAACTAACTTCTTAACTCCTTACATCTTACAATTATTTTTAACAACAGGACCAAACACATTTATATCAGCAAAATGCATTGGAGGTACTGTCATGAACCAAAGCCAATCATCGCATAAAACATTGCACAGAATGAATACAAAGATGGCTCATATTTATGTATTCTATAGAGACTTGGTGAACAACAGGCAGAAGCTGTACATGCCAGAAAAATAGAAGCAGTCTTAACAGTACAGGAATTTAATCACTATCCAGTTTTGTGTGAGGTGATATAGCAAAACAGAAATGTAATGAAATATTTCAAGGAAGTTAATGAACCAGCCTTGTAGCTGTCTGTGAGAATACTCTACAAGTATGAACTTTATCTCACAAAAAAATCAGAAAACCTGTACCTGGTATCATATGGAAAATGAAATTCATAAGAGCATTCTGAGAATGACACTGCAATAATAAACAAAATGGCTGAAACCTAGAAATCACTTTAGGTGGTTGGAATGGTAATACATTCTGTATTTCAAAGACATGCTACAGAAAGAATTTGCAAAATTTAGACATTGCTGTGTTGTGACTTCCAACAGAGAAGGTCAAAGGTTACACAAGAACTTGCCTGACTGACAGGCAGAAAAATGGTTTTGCCTATAGAGTGTGGCATTAGTAATGGCTTGAGGATAAAAGTTTGGTAAAGTTGAGTTTCAACTAAATGCAGATTTCTTCAACTAGTATATAATAAAGTTACTATAAAATTTCATGATGTACAGAGGAAGCATACCTGGAATGGAGAAGCCACTGGTCGACAAATAATAATTCAATCTGCATTGTGGACAAAGTGCCCTGCAGAAAACCACGAAGTAGAAGATGCCAAGACCAAAAGCAGAATGTCATGGAATAACTGAAGAAGGATCAAAGAGGCAAATGTTGATTCTTCCAAAAGACAAGTTAAAGATGTTCTATGTTCAAGTGTGGGTGGAGGCCAAGGACTATCAAACATGGAAGTCAGGGAAAGATGAGTTTTCAAGAAAAAGATCATAGGGATAAATAAAAGCGGATGACACACAGGCTAGGAAAACTTGAGGGTAAAATATAGACCCTGAGCTTTGGCTCTAGGAGGGATTTATGTTAAGAATGGTTTCAGAGGAAGACTGAGATGCTCTTTTGGAGGAGGTCTAAAATCAGAGGACAGACAGCAATATGTACACTCAGTGGTCTTGGGGAGAGAAAGGAAGAAAGGAAAGAGGAAGATGGAGAGCTTAGCAGCACTTTTTCTTTATAATGAATCATGATTGTATTACAAGGGACAAGAGCCTCTTGTGAGGCTAATGAGAGGTTAACTAGACAAATAAGGGAAGAGAAAAGCTTATGTCCCAGGTAGATCAATAGATGAAAGAGCATGAGGGCTTGATAACATGCAAAAGAATTTTGAGAAAACTCAGATACTTCTGAGCATCTGAGAATAACAGATGAGGAGCAACTTTGTGATCAGAGGCATATGACTGAACTGTGGGAAGAAAAGTGATGTTACAGATGCTATGGAGAACACGATAAATGATCAAATTACGACTCCAAGAGAGAAATGTGAAAGTGGGAATAAAGGTGGAGGAGAGGAAAAGGGAGTATTAGCAATCTTAGAAAATTATACTGCTTGGTACTATTGGAAATGAATTTCCAATTTTTGGATCTTTCTGATCTCTTCCAGTCTACTACATTCCAAGTATCTCCAACCCAAAATTTGCTTTGCAAGATGACAAAAGACAGCATAAAAAATTCTGGGTATGTTCAGCAAGTTTTTACATAGAGGCCAATGACTGAACTTAACACAGAGCAAATCAAAACTGACTGAAGAACACTCATCTATGTCATGGTTTTAGTTTCAGGGGCGGTTAATACTTAGCAGTGGCCCATCTGATGGAACAGAATGAGAATGAAATCACTGCATTTTTGATTTTAGTTTGGAAATTAAAGGATCTTCAAGCTATTACAAACTCTGCATTTATTTTGCTGTGTTTGCAGTTTCTGATAAGAATTACACTGAAAATGATGGGCAACTTTTTGAATTTTTTTTTTTTCTTTATTACAAAAATGAGGCAAATGATCAGGTAACAAATTGTAATTTTCAGTTCCAGAGGGAATCAGTTTCCACAGCGAGTTCATCACACAGAAAGTGAAGCTCATGTTAATGAAGCATAAGGAATGAAAAATCCCTGTGACAGGCATTGAAGCACTTTCTGAGGTTTAACAATATATTCTTAGCAATACATTCTTAATCTGTAAACATCTTGATTGAAGAGGTAGGAAGGTTAGACTGGATAGGGTGGTAATTAGCTCCCACTCTCCTACTAGCCTAGTAATTCAGAACTGGAACACTAACTTTTTCTAGAAATGTACTTTTTACTAAGACATAATCTTTTGGTATATTTGCATCTCCTTGATATTTTTCAGAGGGACGCTTCTTTTAAGCATGAAGAAAAAAACAAAAACCAAAACCCAGAACATTCCAAATAATCTGACAGCAAAGGCATAAATTCCAGAAGTGATGAGGTAAGGTTCAATCCTGATTTGTAGGAATGCAGGACAAGAAATTGTCTTCACTCTTTTACAGTGTCACAGAATCTTCAAGTTGGAAGAGAACTTCAAGACCAGCTTGTCCAACTGTGATCCCCACACCACCATAACTACCCCTAAACCATATCTCCAAGTGCCACATCCAGACACCTCTTGAACACTTCCAGAGACAGTGACTCTACTGCCTCCCTGGGCAAATTATTCCAATGCCAAACCACTCACTGAGTGATTTTTTTTTTCACCTCCTAATCTCTAATCTGAACCTCCCCTGGAGCAATTTAAGGCCAAATCCAATCCCAAAGCATTGGGATTTTTCACTTAAAATTTTCTAGCTTCCTAGAGTGATGTCCTCACTAAGAGGTTAGACATGAACACTGTCATAAAAGGATTTGAAACACAAATGCTTAGTTGTTTTCTTGGAAACTTCCAATAGTTTTGGTTTTGTTCCAGTGTAGAAGAAAATCACATGTCATAACCACGGACAGTTGCTGCTTACTGGAAGTGCTGTCTTTAGTCATCTCTCCTTTAGTAATGCACCCCCTGAACAGGAGGGACACAGCACCAGAGTCTGGTGAAGTTACTGACAGTGAGAAAAAGAACCAAATAAGCTGTATCATCCCTTCAGCCTTCTATCTTCTGATAAGCATGTACACTCCTACATGCATGACACAGGAGAAATGCATTCCAAACACAGCTATTTTCTACCTGGTTTATCCCGTGCTGTAATTTGTTTGCTTTCATTTTCTTCTTTTTTTTTTTTAATAAATTAATAATCTTGGTAACTTTATTTTAACAGCTGATATAAATACCACTGAAAGGCTTGTGGTAGGTAAGCATATGAATCAGCTAATAAGATCTTTTAAAAGCTTACTTTGTTTCAAGGCATAACAACTCATGAAACTGCTTGTATATAATCTTAAAAATTTGACTGCTTAATTAGGTTAAATGCAGTCACAGTATTTAAGATAAAATCCTGCCACACTTACTCAGTGAAAAGCCTCTGATTTCACAAAGTCTCTTAACAACGATTTTTGCAAGAAGCTACTATTTTATGTAAGTAACAGCTCTATATCCTAGCTATGAATTATGGTGTTGTGTACAACTGAGGTCTGCATAAACTAATGAAACAAATGATCAACTGCCTTCTAAATCGCAACCCTAGTACATTTGATCACAGGACAAAGACCCCACTTTGCCTGAATAAAAATATACACAATGGTAAGTCACCCTTCAACTAAGCATTTTTCTTATACTGCTTGTAAAATTAATGTCGCAGAGATTGAAGTCTGATGGATTCCCTCACACTGGGTAATGACTTACTATCCAAGAAGCTGCACTGATTTAATGGATTACTGATGGCCCAAGTAGTACTGCTAATACCACATAATGATGAGTCATAGACCTCCCTGAACTTATTCATTAGACATCTATTTTTGAGACATTTATGTTTTCATAGTTTCAAACATCTCTCCACAGGACTAAAGGCTGACTTCTAAAAGTAATGAAATACTTGGAGTTAGGGCTCCAACATATCCAGTAACAAAAATCCTCATAAGATCTTGCAGCACTGAGCACAGTGCAGCATGTCACAATTTTATAATCTGACTCTTACCAGATTTTTTTATTTTTCTTTAGAAGTACTGCAGCTTTATTTTCTAGAATATTCTATGAAAAATGCTTATTCCTTTTGTGCAATTATTGTACAGGTAAAGTGTAGCACAGACACACAAAATTATTGGGATAAAAAATATATCTCCAAGGAATTATTTGTGCAAAAGCATGAGAACATCTATAAGCACAGACATGCCCTGGAGGTACTCACACAAACTCACACTGAGACACAGGTGTGTGAGCACACCAGAACCTCACAATACTTCTTTGCAATCCTGCTTAGAATTGAAAGCAACAAAATAAAAACTCCCATTTCTTTGTCTTCTTTAAGTATTAAAAGAAGAATAGTGGAGATCTCATTAGCTAAGCTAGCTAAAGAAAGCATGAATAAGAACTGTGCAGCTAAAAGGCCTCTGTTTCTGCTGTTCTTGAAACAACACTTCTGTCTGATTCTGCATAATGGGCTTTTAATAAAAATATCCACCAAAGGAAAACAATTAAACAATACATAAAGCACCAGGGTGCAATCTAGTGGTTCTGTTACAGTCTGGAGCTGTTCCAGCAGAGAACATGTGGATATTTTTTACAGGCTGCAGTGTAGTTCTCAAAAGTTATTATAAAGCAACAACGTTTAAATTGGGACTGGACATCTATACAATCACTCAGTGTTGCTGTAGGACTTTTAATTCTGATCTGAAATTTATCTTCATGTAAAGACCACAGATATTTTGATTTTTGGGGTAAAAGTATCTTCTCCGCTCTTATTGCTGTTTTATTTCTTCCAGGATGTTTTTGGTGATATTTCTCAACTTTTCAATCAAAGTATTTGACAATATGGCAATTCTTTATCCATACACCTCTATTCTTTCATCTTTCTGGCTTAACAAAAATTGGAAAATGGTTATATTGGAAAAGAGTTTAGATACTTTCCAGTACTTTGAAACTACAGACCATGTATGGCTTGGGGTTTTAATCAAATAGTTTTCAACCTGAAGCACATAAACCTGACACATGCCATATTTTATTATCCTTTCTCCTCCACCCCCTACTCTGCCATGTCAATAAAAGAAACTGTGCATCTGTAGAAAAGTAAGCCAACACTAATTAATTTCTGTAATGAACGGTTTCACTTTTGTAGTTCCAGTGAATTAAAGGAGCACCATATACAGTTTTAAAAATCCCAGTACAGTAAAGGTGAAAATTTAGGGTATTCAGTCAGAAGAAGTTAGATTTTCCAAATAAAAGTAAAGAAGTAGGAAGAACAAGAGGTTGTAGGTTATAAACACTGTTGCCAGTTTTAGTTTTATGGTGAACTTTGAAGTATAACAAAATGCTGAAAAGCTGTTTATACCAGTGTTTCAAATGCTTTTAACTCTGCTTCTCCCTTTCTTAAAGACTCAATGCTCAAAACATTTGGAGAAAAAAAAAACATGAAAATTTACTATTGTTACAAAACCTTCATTACCACACTCAAAAAAGAATTCTAAAGTCACAAATCATCAGGACTACTGAATGTTTACATATGAAACTTAAACTCAAAGCAGATTTAAAAATTATTCCAAGCAGACTTCTACCTTCTTCAAACTTCTTCAAAAGAAACTGCTCAGGCACTCCTAAGTTATCTTTCAATAGCTGATGGTACACCTTTATTTGATTTCTCCTAAGACATTTTCTGTGACAGAAGGGGAAAGAGAGACATCTCTGGTTGACATAAGCATATTTTAAAGATGCCTGGTAGAAGAGACAAGGTCAGGAATTTAAAAAGTGATTGAAAGAGTAACTTATAACTGCAGAATGCTATGGGTGTCTGAAATCAAACCATATACATTCATACAGAAACCATTGTTTAGATTTCTTAGAGCTTCCATAACTGTGTTCTGTTCAGTCACATTTTTCTTCCTAAATGCATTGTCCTTGACAATGCAGAAGGACTGTGGATAACAAGAAGTCTCAATAATGTCCACCTGCATTTGGGTAAATCATTATTTGCCTGTCATACACTACTCAGAGATTCTGCTTTCCTCTATACACAGTAAAATGCTGAATGTATTTCTGCCAACAATTGGACAAGAGAAATAACTATAGTTGAGATAACTTTTAGCAGTTATTAAAAAGCAATATATTGAGAATAATTAGTTCCCATTACTAAAGATAAGGATGGCATTTGGCTAGTTCTGAGGCTATTGTGAATGGAGTTCACTGGTAACACAATAGGTTAAAGTTCTGAAGATGTTACTGGAGTTTACTTCTCCTTCTTTCATTGACTCATGAGGCTGAGCAGATGACTTTTTTTTAACTCCTTCCACACTTTTGTCTTTTTATCTCTTTGAAGAGATATCAAACATTATCAAACATTTGAATCAGAAACTTAGTCTTATTGTAGTTTTTAGACCTCATCTAGTATCATATAGCCTCAGCAGCAGCCTCTGGAAATTACAGTCATAGAAAATTAATAGCATTAAGTTATGGGTATTAAGAATCATTATTTAAAAGAACTTTATACTCAAAATCTAGTCTTGGTGGAATTCATTAAACATCACAATGCAGCACTGTACTATGACTCACTTTCAGTTAGCTACAGCTAGGAAATGCCAATTTTTGTCTTTTACATTCTTTTGTTATGTTGATCAGAAACCAAGGTTTCTACTCAGAGAGTTATACAACACTGCAGAGCAGTGATGCCAAAGACAGCCATAATAATATTCAAAAATCATAAAAATCGATGGTTCGCCCTCATGTGGTGTATTTAGCTCATTTCCAGAAAATAGCTAAGCCTCAGCATTGAGCAATTAAAGTGATTTGGCAACTGGATACATTTCTAAGTGGAGAGAGATTGAAATAGACCAGAAATACTGTGTTTTGTGAGAAGAAAAATAGGAAAGGACATTACACAGATCATACAAATGTACTTAAAATAATAAATGTAGATAGGGAAGAATGTAAGTTTCATCTACACATGTAACACATAAACAAATAGACATTTAATGAAAGTGGAAGACTAGTGATTTGAGCTAAAACAAAGAATTTTTCTTTTTCAGACACACATACTTAAAATCACGAAATTCAGCACCAACAGGATAAATGGAACTTCTAAAAGTTATCTCAAATTCCTTAGTCAACAAAAAAGTTTTAAAAGTAAAATTTACAGTAAAATTAAATTAATAAATAAAAATGCAAGCTATGTACACTTCTATTAAAAAACATATGGCATATATAGCAATAGAGTGTTCTTCTTAGCATTTATGAGTTTAATTCTAACGTAAATAGTAAAGAAAAACTACAGTCAATATCTATGCTGAAACAGAGTTAACCAGGACAATATATACAAAAACATCAAAAGTACTTTTTACAGAGTTTTTCATTTGAAATGTCAAAATTAAATTCCATGAGATCTGGAAATGCAAAACTATGGAAAAAAACCAAATTGTGTACATCAATACAAGATTTCAAATGAACTTAATTGTGCCCTGTATGGCCACAAGATGACAAGGAATATTTTTGTTAATATTTTTGAGCACAGACTAGAATACAGACAGTTTTAAACATATTAATTTTCTCCCAAAACAACCACTAAGGACTGCAAGACAGGATGAAGATTTTCTGCACACCTTTGTTTTCTTTCATTTTTACATTTTAACACACGTAATTTCAACCATGATTTTAGTTTTGAACTTGGTTTAAAATTATATTTTGGGGGTAATTACAAATGTATTTTAAATTAAATAATGGATAAAGCTCATCCTTAACTCTGCCTTATTGCCACCTATTTCTTTTGAATTTGCTCCCCTTCTTAAATTAAAATCAAACACATAACTGCTAAAAGATAATATCATGAGCTCTTGCTAATCATTCCAAGAATCACACACACATACATGTTTCATTTTATGCAAGCTTTTATGGCCAGCTTCATTAATATGCTGTGGCTGTTTTATGCTACTCTGGAGTAGTGCAAAGCAGCCAGAGCATACTGGCTGGTTCAGCTAAATTTACAACTCCTTTGTTGAATAAAAGCAGTGCAAAGCAGCTGGAAGGTACAGCCCAGTTTCCTTCTGTCTCTTGCTTCTCCTTCACTCTTGTGAGCACTCTCATTTGTTTCCACCGCCTCCTGCATCTTCTGTATTCCACTCTACAGAAACACATCTCTCCTGTCCCTTGCAAGCTCCAAGTACATGCAGAGACATATGTGCATGTACAACACAGGCCTGAGCCTCATTCTGCTGCCTGCTTTACTGAGCACATCTGGTGTAATGTGGAGCTTATGAAAATGATTATTTGAACATTACTAGTCAACCATTGCTCTTATTTTTTTTTTAGAACTGTTGGCAGAAGAGAGTGGATTACATCCTCATAAACTCGAGTGTAAAATCATCCTCCTAGAAAACAGCCACCATATCCTCTGGCTTTCAAAGAGATTAAAGCAAATTTAACCTGAATAGGTGGAAGTAAATGATGAAACAAATTCTCTAGAGGGATACTTCAGAGCTTAAAAATAATGGAAAAGAGCTGTACATTTTTGTTATCTTAGGAGAAAAGAAGAATGCCTGTCCTTTAGAAAACTGTCATTATTTCAAGGATTTTTTTGTAGCTAGGCCAGTTCCTTAACTATGGTAAACATAAAACAACACTTTTCTGGCAAAATTAAATGGCATATTGATTTGATTACTGCAATTATTTTCCATTCTACAGAAAGTTCTGTATCCTACATTTTCTACTACCTCCTTGTAGTTAACACATGCAAACTTATTTTCTTACTAGAAATGAGAAAGACATGAAAACATGTCATTTTTATAAATGAATGAGCAGTCTTCATCTTCAGCCACTTAAATTTGATTTTGCAATAGAAAGAGTTAGTTCAAAGATATAAACTTTTCATGTAGCGCTGAAATCAAAATGGCAGACACAAACCAGCACCCTAATTTTTCCTGTTTTCCACTACAGTCCCAGCACAGTGACTCACTCAGCATGCCTCTGAAGTGATTACTCTGTGCTCAAATTTTTCTGCATTTTCACACATGAAAAGTTGTTTTCTCCGGAAGAAATAGAAATATTTTGTCAAACAGTTTGGATGCAGAGTGAAGCGGAATGTTATTCAGTCCTAGAAGAATTTACATGAAATAGATTTATCTAGTAATTTATTCTGTGGGAAATAACTAGTATTCTGCTACCTGCATATGTATAGGTATGTGTGTAAATGCTTCTACAAATATATTCTGACCTGAAAACTGATATCAAGTACATCGTCATATATAATACCTGGTTATGAGCTGAACTCTGGAGACAGAAAAAACAGCCTTGGTCTCTTTTTCTGTGGACATTATAATTTAGAAGGATCTCTGCTGTGAAATTTGACAGTCAATCAAGTAATAACAAGCTACCTAGTGTCAAGGCTGGCACTTCAAATATGTGCTTTGGCGCAATTCTAGGATGAAATTAGGGCTCTGTTGGCGAGAAAGTGAAAGCTATGTCTCCAGCTACTGGCTGGAGAGTTTTAGATTATTTTAATGCAAATTTTTCAGTTCCTAAGATCTCAAAGGGTTAGGCTCTGGAACCAGCAGGAAGCCTTGGCTTCTCTCCAAACAGGCTTCACCCATCTGCAAACTTACTCACACCTTGGTTACAGTGGAGAGGACCTTCACCAGTATCTACTTCTGCCTTGACTTGGGAATGAATATTGCCCAACCTCTCTGTCTACTGGTAGGTATGAAGAGAAAATATCTCTATTTCCCCCTTATTTTTTTCTTAAATTTGAAGATGTTGAAAATTTGCTCCACACCATAGTTTGGACTTTCTCTGTAAGTCTGTCTATAAACGCATGTAATCTAATATAAAAAACCAAATCACATTTTTCTATCTCTGAAATTCACTTATTTTCTTTAAAATTTACTCAGTGTAGACAGAAACTCCAGAACAACAGCTGATTTGTTGGGAGAGCATGACAACTCTTCTATTGATTTTCTGGACTTTTCTGGACGCTTGCCAGTCTCACAATTCTGTTCTGGCCAAACAGACAACTTAGGCTACATCATGATGCTAATATCCTTGCTATTATCCATGATGTTTTGGATAATAGCAAGGATAGATTCTGGCCCATGGATGAAGCATCTCTTTACTAGCAGCTGTAAATTTACCTACCACTCAGACCAGATCTACAGAAACAGCTACCTGGTCTGTCCTAAGTAATTCACAAATTTTTGTATCTACCCTTCTAAGTTACATGCTTTTTACTTCAATGATCCCCATTCAAAACTGTCATCCCAGTAATACTAAATCCATCTCTGCAAGACCTACAGAGGGCACAAAGCCTGTGATCAGGTCAAAAGGGGCTGAGAGTGTAGGGAAACATTTCCTGTTGTTGCTTGGAGAAAAACATTCACATTCATTACAACATTAATCACAAAGTTAAATGGATGCATTTAAAATAGCAACATTAAATTTCAGCAGTTTTTTTTTTCAAAAAGGAGATTCTAAACTTAAATTTGAATTTCTTTGCCTTAAAAAAATATAGTTAAGTTTATGCAAATGATTAGTAAGAGTGTAGTAAGTTACACAAATTTTATTTTCCTGAATAGTGTTGCTTTGCTTAGGAACAGAGACTGAAAATTCCTCTAACTCTGAAGCAGAGTAACAGGAATAGCAGCAACACTAGCTGCTCCAAACAATTTACGAGTGTGCCTAAAAATAGAACTGTGAAGTACATATTTGTAAATGCACTATTAAGCCCAGGTATTTTTCATCAGGATAACAGCGGTACCAATTATGGTTACAGTCTCAGTATGTGAGTCTTCTGTTGAATAAACTGGGACCACCATTCTCTGCATCATTAGATGGCCACATTACCTATATCATTAGTGGGACGGTTTGGATCCAAACCAAGAATGTTGGGGTGGAAATACCAGATATATTAGTATCAGACACTAATACCAGTGATTTGAACCATTCAGTTCCTTAACTTATGTAAAAATCTTATGGAAGTATAGGAAATATCTTGGAAAGAGCTTGAGGCACTACTGAGTGTAGAAAATTTGGAGCC
Organism: Pyrgilauda ruficollis; assembly: GCF_017590135.1. Classification (NCBI taxonomy): domain Eukaryota; kingdom Metazoa; phylum Chordata; class Aves; order Passeriformes; family Passeridae; genus Pyrgilauda; species Pyrgilauda ruficollis. Next base: position 8,963,447 of record NW_024519206.1, on the reverse strand, counting down.
CGACACTTACCATTTGTTTAGACTCTTTTTAGATACAGACAAATGTAAATAAAATTAAAACTTTTTCCACAATAACAGTGGGATACTGTGAGTATGTAAGGGTATTTCTCTGTTTCAGGTGTGTTGTTTATTAGAAATTCTGCATATTATTTCATGGGCTGCACAGAAATTCTTTGGAAAAAAACCAAAAAACACACAAACAAAATCTCCAACAAACAAAACAAGAGTTTGATGGGTTTTTGTGGTGCATTTTCAATAGAGTATAGTCAAAAACTGTATAAGGTAATTGCAGTACTTTAAACTAAATGTCTTGAAATACATTAGAGATACATGTTGGTTTTCTCATTGCCTTTCTGGCATATCATTCTTTTTCAAATGAAACTCAGAGGTGTAGCATTTGCCCAAATTTGAAAGATGAGCCCTACACCTTCCCTAAACTTCACTAAATCCTTCCACTGGATTGTTTTACAGTGAAAGGAAATGGTGTATCTAAGACAGGGCACTGAAACTCTAAAGATAGTGTTTTGGCCTGTTCTTATCTCCTCTGGTCCCATGAAAATAAGACTTAATAGATAATGAAGCATCACCTATGAAGGAATAAAATTTCATTTATGAATGAGCTATTGAGAATATTCAAAGAGCGAGCGAAGAGAAATACAGCATGCAACATTTCCTATCATTCTTATTGCAGTATATAAAAATTATTTATTTTATTTAAATAACACTTTACTGCAATTTTTAGAAAAAAACACGAATTGTCAAATCTGTGAGCATCATAATGAGTCTTTTAAGTGAGTGAAGAACACTGGATTTGGACCATACTTCATATTGCTTTTTGTCTGCTCTACTGGCATGTAACTGCAATCAATGTGAATGTGAGCAGTAGTTTTCTTTTGCCTGGCATAAATACTTACATTTAAATTTTATAGATAGAGAAGTAAGCACGCTCAAAGTAATTTTACTGGCATGGCATAATGATGAAAACACAAGTGATCCATTAAATAATTAGAAATTTTTTGTTGATTCTGCATGGATGATCACAACTATAAAATTACCATTTTTAAAATTTACTAAACTCTCATATACGGGGATTCCAGGATTAATTTATTTTTCATCATGGATTATTCTCCTGACTTTCACTATTACATTAGCTATTATTCATGCACTTTTGCTCTACCAACAGTTTTCAAGACTCTTAAGTGGTACCAACCTGAATGCTGTGAGATACTCAACATCACCCATAGGAGGATCCAAGCCACCTGTCCAAGCAATATTTATGTTATACCCTTCACCAGGGCCACTTCCAACCTGAAAAAAAAGAAATAAAATGCCAAAAACAGAGAAAAAGCGGAAAAAGGAGAAGGAAAAGAGAGAGGGAAACGGGAGAAGAAAAAATTTCTCAAATGTGCATTAGAAACAAACATCAAACAACATGTCAGATCAGCCTTGTTTGACAAGGACTGCTCTGGGTTATGCACTTGTTCTCCACTGGTCCCCTGCTCCCAGTAGACAATTTGGTAATCTGGTGTAATTTAGAGAACCAGAGAAGGACAAGAAAATTAGGGGTAATCATGCAACGCAATTACCTGAAAGATACAAATAAAAATGGGGCTCTAAAGAAATAAACCTAACCTCATTTGGGGCTCCACTGCCGGGGAAGAAGTTGCCTTCATCATAGCGATGGAGGGAAACATACAGGATGCTGGGGTCAGCATAAAAAGCCTGCTGTGTACCGTTGCCATGGTGAACATCCTAAAGGAGAAAGAAAACAGATGACAAATGTAATAATGTCCAACTCAGTGTAGAGAGCTCAGTTCTGCTTTATTTTACACCCCCCTCCTCTCTCTCTCTCTCAGTTTCTCTCCCTCTCCCTTGCCCTCCTTTTGTCTTTCCCTTTCCCCCTCCCTTCACCACCCCATACTTCCTGAACTTTCAGGCAAATTACTCTTTAATGCACTCATTTTTTAAACTGGCTTCTAAAAATCAGGAAACCATAGCGAGCGTGCCCTGGAGACTCCAGATGAGCAGTCATTGAGAAATCCCAGTCCTTTTGTACAATTAGATATTTATACACCGGCTCTTTGTACTCCTTGCCTCAGTGATGGAATCTAGCATCCTGTTTTATGGAGGAATTTTATGACTTATTAACTGCCAACAGTTCATAACCCCTCAGGCTTAATTAACTAGCCTCATTGGCCTCTGAAGAAAGACTAATGTTTAAACTACAAACTAGTATTTTGCAGAAGGATCTATGGTTTACAGAGCTTTTTCACAATTCTTGACAGAACACTAAACATAAGAGTATTCATTGATTTGCCAAGTTCCACTATTGAGGTCAAAGGCTCTGCGACCAGCTGAGTAAATTGGCTTTCTTGAAACATTCAGTTCTGTTCAGTCCCTCAGCAGTTAGATCCACATCAAAAGAGATGCCAGATGCAGAAAGGACTTCATACTTCATTTTGGCAAAATCATGACGGCAACAGTTGAAGACATAGGAATATGATCTCATTAGCTATTAAATCATCTGGCAGATAGGATGGTGCCTTCCACAATCAAGGAGTGACCTTGGTCAGTCTCCATATTTCAAACATTATATAATGACAGTGAATAAAAATCTGTCTTTAAATAAAAGGCTGGCAAAGAAATGCTGACAGTGTATCTATAAAACAAAGGCTGATGATGCAGACATTTCCTTTTTTTTTAGTTTGTTTTCACAGTTCGCTACTATTCTATGTGGTTAGACACTTAAAAATTTTACAAGTGAAAATGGAAAATCCACTTGTCTTTCAGTAAAAGTTTAAAAAAATGTTTCTTCACTGACATTTCTAAGAAGCTGAAAAGTTAGAGATATTTTTTCTTTTCCTCCTTTAAGCCATCCCAAATTTCTGATTTAGAGAATTAAGGGGGACAGACAAAGTATGCTGAATGGCAACACTGTCACTGTCACCCAGTCTGTATTTGGTTTACAAATGTTATGAGATCTAAATCCAATTTAGTGTCCGCAAAACAGAAGTCACATGCTCCTCACTATGCCTACTCCAGGAGGGCTCAAGTTGTACCTCAAGGTGTGCACCACCAATAGCACAGCAAGCACTGAACATTGCTTGTCCTCCTTGCCAGCTGAAGCAGCCCATGAGTTTCACCCACATTGTTCAGAACTCTCTACATTGATTGAGTCTTACTTGTACTGCATTGTGCTTGACTTGGACCTCCTCTGGGACCTCTGTAGGGTAGTACTATAAGAGTTTCTTTTCTTTTCTATGTTGAAAGTACTTGAAACAACACACGGATGGAGTTACAGCCGAGCTGTGACTTAATACCAAGGTTAAATGTAACATGTGAGACGTGCAAAGAACACACTGGTATGAGGCTGTTGAAGATTTCAAGGCAGCCAGTCTAGTGTTAGATGGTTCTGACTGGCAAATGAAGTAAAATCTGACATGCAGACTAATCCCAGAATCCCATTCAGTCTTCACCTGTGACAGAGTTAATTGGTTTACTCCAAAATAGACTCAAATTCTACTAGCATAAATGCAAGTATGGATGATCCTGGAATGAAGATTTCAACAATCTGACAAGCTATGCTGGTCTCATAGATAGATCTGCAGGGACACAATAGGACTTCACTTTGTTATTTTAATTAGTCTTTCTTTTCCATACATATGTGGGGCTTTAGATATATTCTTTCTGTTACAGTTTCCAAAACAGAAGGAAAAGTGTTAAAGAGGGATAGAGATTTTTTTTTTGTTATTATTATTTTCTTTAAAATTATTCAAATATCAAGCTAGCTTTCTTGTTTAAACTTTGATTCCACTAAGAGCTCTTTTTTGAAGAGCAGTAACGTCTCCAATTAGACAAAGGAATGTTTTCTTTAAGACTGCGGATGTTAGCATGAGGGAAATCAGTTTGTATTCTGCCCTTAGTAGATCAAATGTATTCAGGGTATGTAACTCAGTTCAAAACCAGAGATTTATGCAAATGGCGGAATGAGGAAAAAATCCTGTCAGATAGGTCTTTTATTTTACTATATAAATAGACTAAATAGATGAAGGGAAGATTGAAAATTAAAAAGTCAAAAATTTATATATGAAGACATGTAGGAGATATGAAGACTACACTTAATTTGTAACTAGAGTACATTTTAGTGTACTGTCTGGATATTACTTTTTAATATTGATATTGCAGCAACATGTACAGCTTGCCAACTTGCATGAGTTCCTGCTGTGCTAGTCACTATCAAAATATAATCTTAAAGGTTAATTTCAAGTCTAACATCTGTAATTCCATTCTTTCCTCAGATGCCCCAAACTCTGTTGGTGGGAATAAAGATGTCACTATTAACTTGTTCATTCATTCAGTTTGGCCTGTGATTTATCCATAGTTTGCATGCATAAGGAATTTTCCATACGAATTTTTTGTGTATCATTGCTCTATCATGGAGCAGACTAGGGACTGGACTGCAATTGCTCCAGGAATGAAGGCATCTGTGTCAGCCATATATTTCTTCCTTTTCACCCGCTGAGTTATTCTGGTCAATGAGACAGTTGCAGAAAGGCTGAAAATTCCCCATCTACTTTCCTGGGTAAAGATAGGCAGCTTCACAGGTAATCATTTGCACAGGTAATGATTTGCACATTTAACCTCGCCTTGAAAAACTGAAGCTGAATTTCTAAGTGCTTATTGGCTAAGTGTATCCAAGTGAAGTGTTTTGGCTTTTTTTCTCAACAAGGCAGATATAACATTTACAGGCAAAAAGACTTAAAAACATTCACAAACTTTGAGTAGAATTTTCCTATTAAAAAGTGAGAACAAACAGAGAGTTCACTTTTGACCAGAATTTACAGCAATGAACTGAAAGATTCAAGTCAGCAAACAGACATAACATATAGTAGAAGTGAATTTTTCAGAAATAATAGTTTCTGGCAGCTTATAATTATGTTTCTAAATGACAGTAGAACAATTTGAGAAATATTTCAAAAACATTCTAAGAATATTTAATCTACACATATACTTAGTCTGCCACTCATTTTTCACTTACCATTCCTTCTCCCACACTCCCCCTTTCTCTGCTTCTCTTCAACAGTCAGTACGCATATTTAACTGAACAAAAGTGCTAGATGGTAAGGCCATGACTCCACAATAAGATTTAATTATGAGTGCAGATATGAACAAGATTTAGACTATTAAGCCCTGCACTTCAAAAACCCTTTAACATATTTTGTCTTTAAATCTTTTATCACCTGCAAAAATTAATTAAGTGCAGATGTAACAGGTTAGGTTTTGATGCCAGGGTTCATTTCCTGTCTATGCTTTGTCAGACACCCTATTACACCTCGTCATGAACTGTAGGAAAACAAAAATGGTGCTCATAAATCAGCATTCAACTTTCCTTGGGCTGTGCGTTGGGCTGATCCTTTGAGTGCAAGGCAGAGCTCCAATTCATTATTCATGAAAATAATATAGCCAACATGCCAAATGTCATCTGCATTTAAATAATCCATTTGTTAAACGTATTAAGTATTGTGTAAAAATGCCTTTTATTAAAATACAAGACTAATCCAATGAAGTGGATTTTTAATCACATAGGTTTTCTTCAGGGAACCACCAAAACCTGGAATACATGACTAGAAAATTTCTTGGGGGGAATGACCCATCAATTGTTTAATAATATCAAAGTCACACAACAAGTCAAATCATAGCGAACTGGGGAAAGTGGTCAATTTTGTTACCAATGCAACAACATTCTTTAAAGAATATTTGACTACTTAAAGTTTCTATTCTGTAGGGAAGAGTAAACTTGGGTTCTGTAGGGTTATTTTAACAGTGGAAGTATCAATTCATTTAAGGACCATAAAAATTGCCCTGATCTGTGCCTTCTTCTCATTAAATTGCAGTTAACACCATTAAAGTGAAACATAGATGTTTATAGCTTCAGTACTGCCATCCTGGCTTTAATGAGTTCCCAAAATCAGAGGAAATGCACACCTTTATAACTTGTAGGTATTAAAAGCAGGAAAGTCGGACTTATAAATACAAATTCATTATCTTTCATCTAGATGCACTTCGAGTGTGATGCTTGCCAAGAATACATACCAGATCTACAATCAATATCTTGCCTATATTTAGCTTGTCTCTCAAGTATTTGGCAGTAATTGCAATCGAATTAAAAAAGCAGAACCCCCTGTGGAATAGAGAAGAACAGAAATAAGAAAGCAAATCAGTCAGGAAAACAGCTATAAATAATGTTCAGAGCATTTAAAAAAATGCTATATGATCTCTGAGGCCATAAATCTGCTTCTGGGAGTACCTAGAAAGCCTTTTCAGTCATCTGCTAGCAATTACAGTTCTTCAGAGACATGCACAATGCAGGTGATTGCCAGTAACCTTAGTGCTCCAAGATGGGCAATATTCCCTGGTACTTACATGGCTGTTGATTCTTCAGCATGATGGCCTGGGGGCCTTACAACAGCAAAGCCATTCTGTAAGAACAAGATAGGTTTTCAATTATCAGCTTGAAAAAATACTTGACTCAGAGCAAAACAGAGCAGCAGGCAGATGGGATTGAAATCTATTAGAGCTTCTTGAGCACTTTTTCTATCCAATCACTTTCATAGTACTGCCAGAAACAATACTGTTGAGAATAATGGCAAATAAGCTATACAAATACACACATGTGCATACATACATACACACACAACATGATCTAAAGAGGAGGAAAAAGGCATGATGATAAAGCCCTGTTATGAATTCTGCTGTTTAGAATTCGCATTTAAAATGCAGGTAATCTAAGATCACATAATCTTAATTTGCTCTATCTTGAGATGCTTCAAAACAGAACTAGTTTAAGGTATATATTTTACATGTTTAGCCATTGTTGACCTTACCTCTATATAGACTAAATGATAAATTCAGACCCACACACACACATAATTTCTAACAGTAGAAAAAGGATGACAATGAACATCCCATATTTCTGCAAACCATAAATTACACTTGGGAGCCTGCCATGCTTGCAAGTTAATAGATTCCCTGAAGTCAATTTCTAACACACTTTCTGGAACTGTATGTACATTTCATGAAGTACAGCACTAGGATCAGTGATGATCAAGGAATTTTTTTACCTCTGGAGTCACTGAACATAAAAGAAAAATGGAATTTCCATCCTTCCAGTGTGGGTAAGACAATTACCATATACATAAAAATAAGAAATTATAATCTGTACGTGAGATATCTGCCCATGAGATATCTTGTATTTTCACACAGCTTCACACAAATACTGGATGTGTATGTATGCCTGCATGACCAATCAAGCATTGTATTCTCAGGGAGGAGGGGACAGGAAGAAAAAGTTGTAATACTTCTGTATTTTATTCATCAATATCAAAGTATTCTAATTTTATATACTAAAACTTGACAAATGTAAATGTTTCAGTCTTCTCTTACCTGAACAATCATTAAACTTTCACTCACGCTGGTGTAAATACAGAAGAACATGGCAGTTAATAGTTACATTGGTTCCTGTGAATCTGTTATTTACAATAATATGATTGTATGGCTTGTGTGTACCTGTGGAATTGTCTACCTATGTTGCTTCACTGGCATATATTTATAAACAAATACTACCATGTTGTCTTATTTAATTTGCTGCTATATGTAATCCAAGCAGACAGCTGCCAAGTTTTGTGGAGCATGGCCAAAGTTCTATCAGAATACAGTAAACTTAAGTAAGTATTAAGTACAATACCAAGGGAGCGCATGTGTAACAGCAGTTCTTCTGGCCACCATTTAAAGAATCTGAGGGATTTGACATCATGACTTATTTTGTATTGTGTCCAAACTAAAAATACAAACCCAAACAAACAACACACAACAACCCAATAATTAAAGGCACAAAAACGATATATGTTAGTATTCATGCAGGCATTCCTGAAGATGGGATATAAATTTCCTATAGATCAAGCACACCAGAAAAAAAAAAAAAAGAAAAAAAAAAAAAAGGCAATATGGACTGCACTAATTTGCAGAACTAAACCAGCTTTAGACTCTCAGCTGAAACTGTATTCTCTATCCTTCTGAGGATTTTTTAACATTTTCTTTTCACACAAAACATGACTTAGAGAAGAATTTGGTAAAGAACTCTTTTGTAGCCCTTATGAAAAAACAAAGTATGCTGATGAATGTCGGGATAATGAGATGAATGTCGGGATAATGAGCTGAAAAAAGACTCAGCAAAGAGGGTATTACTAGAGAAAGAGCATGATGCTACCTGCATTTTCTTCTCTTGATATTTTTAGGCATTTGGAAAAAGTCCATGAAAGGCTTACAGCTGCCCCTGCTCAGCTAACAGCTCATTATCATCCAACTTTATCGGTATTCCCAAAAGATCAATATAATTAAGATGATTATCTCTAGGAGGATTTCATGGGGCAATATAGAGACAGAAAATATCAGCAGTGCTGTTTTTGACAATATGACAGTTCCAGTGTAGGCTTCTCTTCTGTTCTCTTTGCTGAGACTCTTTGGAAGCCCTGTTTTATTACATCTAGGTAATTTCTGGAATCAGAGCTTAACTCTTACAGTTCTCCATCAGCACACAGGATATTCACAACAGGGTTGTGACCACTTTTTATGAGTTTTATACATCACAAAAGGTTCAGTATTCACATGGGAAACTTTCTTATTTTGAGAAATACTGAATATTTTAAGAAATACTGTGCATATATTACACTGATGATAAAATACATAGTTGAATTATACCAAACACTGAAAACTAGTTACCACACAGAATTACTGGCAACTTTTGTGCAATTGATAAAACACTTAATTTCTCCTACTTTCAAACTTTGCATGAACACAGCATACATTACTACAATGTAACATTAATATTTTTTTCTATTTAGGCAGTTTTTAAATACCAGACAGTAAGCTCAGTAGACTGTAGGACAGTAGATGGAAAAGCAAAAATCTGCTTTAAAGACAGAAAGACTAACACAGAGCAATATGTTGAAAATGAAGCCAACACACATAAATTCAAAGCGTTTTTGTACAGAGCCTTATTTATAGTAGGATACAGACACCTTTATAAGTAGACAGAACATAAAACTGACTGACAGACATGAACATTAGAAAAACTATTCATGTCTGTGCCATTATGTGATTACCTTTATTTAAATTTGAGGATTAAGAATAAAGCCTGAATAGAGATATTCTAAAATCTGTGCATATTTGAACAACAAAGGAAGAGAAGTCTGCCCAGACTCAATTTACACAGAAGATCGACTGCAGATAAACCTGCTGAGTTGGACCTTTAATAAAAACTAAGAAAAATAAAAACTAAGAAAACTCTTTCATGAGTCTAAATAGGTAGATGGATGCTTGATTTCCAAAGAACAGAGGTGTACATCCTACTGTGGCCTTCTTGTCTTTGGTGGTCAAGTTAATCCCTTTCTCTAGTGTTCTCGGTTACAGTGTTGGTCTACATCAAGCTTGGGCATCTACTGTGCCTCTCAATTAACCTTTCCAAAACAAGTACTCAAGACAATACCATAACATAAGTGAACAATTCAGGGCTTAGAAGTGACCATCTATTGCAGAGTTCCACTGGTGTTTCTATTACATTACCTCCACACAGGAGGTAAAACTAGACGCAGACAATTTTTCTCTAGGCAATATGTGGTCATTGTGGCAAGGTGTGAATGATTCTTCCATTCACATGACAGTCTTGAGGAGCTTGTTCTGCCTAGATTCCAAGTGAACCAAGAGTTACCTGGACAGTCAGGTACTCCAGGTATGGTGAGAAGCCTCACTGGAAAGCAGTGCATAGTAGTTTCAGCCTAGTACTGCCCTAGAAAAATTATCTGGCTTTTTGTAGACTTTGAGAAAAGCCAGTGCCATGCAAAAAGTAGCAATAAACCACAGCAGGTACTCCAAGTGCACTTACTGAAGTAGGAGAAGACTCAGGTTCAATTTCTTGAACATGGGGATGAATTTGTAATCTTTTTTCCCACACCACTTTGTGTATTTAGATTATGTGGTCCATAAAATAGATATTGACACACATCTTTTCAGTCTAAGTTTTCTAACAATAGGTCTGGAGTCATGCTGTTCCTCAGCTTTTATTCAAACACAAAAAATTGTTAATTAATATTATAAACTGAAGGTCTTCTTGTATTTTAAGCTGTAAACCCCTGTAGGAATTAGCAATGACATCTGTGTCATCTATTCAAGAGGGAAGAGGCACTGAAAGAGCAGAGGCTTCATACGAAAAAACCCTTTTACTGTGTGGGTGAGCAAGCAATACAACAGCTTGCCCAGAAAAGTTGTAGACTCTCCATTCCTGGATATATACAAAATCCATCTGGACATACACCTAGGCAACTAGCTCTCGGCAGCTGTGTTTGAGCAAGGGAGGTGGATAGAATGACCTCCTGAGGTCACTTCCAACTTCACCTGCTCTGTACTTGAGAGGGAGACCAGGTAACTAACTGGGGGTCTGAATTTCACACTTGAAGCTCAAACTTGCTCCTAAGGTTAGGTGATGGAAGTTTTTAATTTCTACTTGTCTAAATCCCTTAACCTATCTCACAGTTAACTCTTAAAACTACCAGTGCTTAAACAAGGCAGTCTTGGGCATGCACTTGTTTTTAATGGAAAGGTTCTATTTTTGCTTCAATGTGCACGTTTCAGAATGAGAATTATACAGAAATGTATAATACATCATTATACAGATATGTATGTGTTTGTCCTGTCAGAATTTACATTCCCCGAGTTATATATATATATATACACATACACACTCGTATCCTTATAAAGTCATATAAAAAACCAATTTCATTATATTTAAAAAGTGGTCCATAAAGTGTAGCTCACAGGTCTAATATCTAAAGTGGCCTTAGTGCCATCCTTACCTCTGCCTTCTCTGGTATAGTCAAGACCTACAATAACAAACATCAGGGCTGCTTTCAGTCTTGGCTGCCTACAAGAATCCACTTGCAATTGCTACCAGGAAGAAGAGAACCATATTCTTATCAGTGCCACAGCCTGTAACACAATCTCAACATGCTATGCCATCCATCAGGGAGGGTAAGCATGACAGTGAGTGGTGTAAGGCTGAGACAATCCTTGGGCACCTGTTTGGGACAATTTTACAAGCTACTCATACAGCCAGAGCAGGAGTCAGCTCTTGGCCCCGGGGGTCTACGAATGCAGTGAAAAAGAACCTGTGATTTAACACAGCAGTAGTAGCAGGATGTAGATTTGCCAAAAAAAAAACCACTAATGGACATGAGGGAATACTATTTTGTCTTGCAGAGGAGGCTAGTAGAGGCTGAGTACACAGAAATGGACATTAATTTTGGACTTAAATGGACACTAATTAATGGACTTAACTTTGATGGAAACAAAGAGCTCCCTGTCTGCTTTCCTGAAGGCCTAAGTGGATAGCATCAGAAAATACACATGAAAAGCTGGTGCTTGCAGACTAGCTCAGATACAACCATGACAGACTGTTTAGCCACAAGTAGTGTTAACTATATTGGAGAAGAAAGCAGACAAAAGAGTTTTAGTACAGAGTGGTCATGGAGGTAAGCCATGTACCACACATATAATTAAAGTTGTCTGATTATATGAAATAATAACAGTCATCCAGCTATAAATATAACCATAATTGCTGGGATACAGTATCTAAGAAATGGTTTAATATGAAATTTTGCAATTTTTCTAACTTTGTAAAAGCAAATACAAACTACTATCTAAAAGATTTCATTGGTAACTTTGATTGAAAGCTTTTATCAATCATATCTTTAACAGTAGTAAAATAAGTATTCATTTGTTACTGTTTCTTACACGCAGGCATTGTTCAAAACGCTGTGGAAAAAAGGCCTCTTTTTGTGGCTGTCTCACATCACTCAGAATTTTTTTTCAAGCAAAGGGAGATTTTTATAGGGCAGAGGGTGAAAAGGTAGAAACAAAGGTAGGGAAGAGCTTGCAGGAGAAATACTGTCCAGGAGGCACCTGGGCACAGTGGACATTTCAGGAAAGGAGATTTCTGTAGGCAACCAAAGGAGCTCTGTGGGGTTTTGTGTTGCTGGCCTAAAGCTCCACTAGAGGAAGGACACTATGGAGAGAAGGACACTAAAGAGACATTTCTTTTCTGCTCTTTTTGATTATTTTGTCTTTAGAATGATAATTTTTGTTGTTGTTGTTGTTTCAAGAAAACCTAGCAATAGAGCTGTGAAATATGGCTGAAAGATTTTTATTTAGAATAATTTTAAAACTAGAAAACTAAGAACTTGGGGGGAAGAGGAGGCTGATTAAGCTAATTCTGTTTATCCACTAGATTAGTACTACTTACCACATGATGATTCCTCCATAGCCCTGGGTGACAAAGGCCTTGAGACCAGTAAAAACCAGGCTTATTTGGTATGATAGCTTCAAGTTCAATTTAAGTCATCTATGGATTGTACAAAGACACCAGAATAGCAATGACCAAATTCAGGAGGTTAATTTTGGTATTGATTCAACCTGACATATCAGAAAGAACAATCCCAAGCATGTATCAGATTCTGGTTCAGGGGAAACTCATTTCAATTGCTTTCATTCTGTTAAATGACCCTTAGTTACCAACAGGGCAAATTTACATGTTTGTTTGTGTGTGTGTGCATGTGCACACCCACACATGATAAGGTAGAAAAATGGCTTTTGCTTCACTTGATTCAGCCGAAATGGATACTTACGACAGACCATACTTTTAACTTATGTGCCTTTCTTCTTGAGTGTTCTTTTGAAAAGTTGCTTCTTAATTCACTCAATTTTTTTTTTTTTTTTTAAGCAGGGAATAATCACACAAATCCTACCAGCTCTTGACAGTATTTTGTGTAGATCTCTTCTGTTTCAAGTTTGCCACATTAAAAAAATATACAGCACTAAATGTTTCTATCATAGAGAACAGTGCTACCATCACCAAGATTTACATATTTAAAGGATATGCAAAGTAAACTAGACAGTAATCCTTATTCTGTATTTAAAATACTTAATCCTACCTTATAATAGTACTGAAGGGGTCATCTGAGGCTGAAGAAAAATGTTTCAGCAATGTTCCTTTGTATTTTCAACAGCTACATGTTCTGCTCTGGCAGTGAGTTATCTATGATGATTGAAAGTCATCTCCCACTGGGAGAATAACTCCCATCTCCCATTTGGTAACCTCTTCCAAAAAGAGGTTTTTATTAGGTATACTTTTTTAAAATTATATTTTTCACCTGTATAATTTTTATTCCTGCCAGTCAATTTAAAGATATTGAGAACAGAAAGAGAAATGCACAATTTGTTATCAGAAAATAAATTAAAACACATTTAATGTTCACAAAGCAACACAAAATAAAACAACTACCACAAGAACAAATAAAATTTTGGAGGACTTAATTATTCAATGAAGTATCATCACTGCAAAATTATCATACTAACCTAACTGAACTCCAGTTTTTTAAATGTAGCATTAACCACTTCATAAACACCTAATATGCAGCAACAAAACAGGTGCTGGCATCAACATGAATAATATGGTTAAAAAATGAAAACATCAGCAACCTAAACTCTTTCAGGAAAAATAAAAATCAATTTCACAAGCTAAGTCCTAAAGATAAGATTCTTTGCAAATTCTAACAGTTACAAATGAAATCTGAAACTCAAAAGACCACAGATGCAGAAACTCTCCTTATTTTTCTCCAAGACTTGTCTAATGTGTGGTTTGGAGAACCTCTGTACTTGTCCAGTTGGGCAGCAGGAGGGATGTGCCTGCTGTGTAGAGGCAGGTGACAGATGCAGAGGCAAGGGAAGAGTCTCTGGTGCACAGCTGCTTGTGAGGGAAGTAGCACAGCAGCAGGGAGGGAAGGTGCACTGAGCTGAGCATCACAATGGATGCAAGGGAAGCACAGGGCCGGGCAGCAAATGAGAAGGGAGGGCAGGAGAGCACCTTACAGTGCCACATCCTGCAGCAAAGAAAGAGAGCACTGGGACCCTCAGGAGACACTTCCAGGAAATAAATTATCTCTGTCTGCATCTTTTTGGGCCCTCTTTCCGAAGGTGAGGTCATTAAGTAGAGGCTAGAGACAATGATTTCCAGGTTCATGAGATACACTGCATGCAAGAAATCATATGCTGGGCACCACCTCTGTTTCTTCCACAAGCACTAAGGAATGTATCATTGGACTTCTCTTATCTGATAAAATGATTTATTGGACACAGCTAAGGACTGTGGTGGAATTCTATTCATTCAGATCCACATACTCCCCTCTTCTAAAAACCTGTAGTCAGGCAGCAGACTTTTAGAAGTTTTTGACATAAATTTGTTCAGGAAACGAGAAATGACCAAACATAGATTTATAAAAACAGACAGGAGAGGTGTGGCTCTTATTCCATATAACATAAATACCTCATTGTGCATCAGCAGCTTTCCTAATTATAAACAGCTCAAAAAAAGGTAACCTTCATGCAATAATTAGGCTCATCTCCTACTGTAAAATTGCCAAGAACACATTCATCAAACATGTAAATAAATTAATGAAAAAAGGAAAAGCATAGCATTTGACTCAGTATAACATCACATTTATAGTACTATATATTTCAGTAGTGGTGTGATTCTTTATTCTCTATTAAATACTACCTCAAAAGTATATCAAATGGATATGAAAGACTGCTTATTATATTATTAAGCAGATCCACAGAATGCTTTAACAATTGTATATAATTAAATTTTAAAAATCCAGATTAAGACTTCCCAGAGAAGCAACAATTTGTCTTAATTTTAAAAAAATAAAAACAAACCAAACAAACAAAACAACAACAACAAACCAACAAAAAGCCCCCCAAAACCCCACACCAACCTCCCCTGAAAAACCCACACCACTGTTAATTACTATTGTGGCTATTGTTTTACATCCCTAGTACTGCCATACTGATGTTTTTCCCAGTGATCAAGGAGATCAAAGAAATCTGATGTCTCACAAGGGGTTTGAACTACAGCAAAGAGAATTCCTCTTAATTCCTTGTCAGTTTTTGAACACTGTTCAAATCAGATGAACAACATCTTGCTGTTCTCAATGAGACTTGTGTGCAATGGGACTGATGTCTCAGGAAATTCAAAATAAAGTAAAGAACTTTTTGCCTTGTATATGAGTTTGTCTCATGCCCAGCTCTGTAATGAATCTCCCAATTGTTCTGCAGACTTTCATGGTTTATTTTTCAGTCTCATCTCTTTTCTTAGCAACATAGCTCCAACCCACAACTATCACTTTGTGCCATAGCAAGCAATATCAGTAGAGACCATGGAATAAGCATAGACATTGAAATGTCCTTCCTGAAATGAACTTTATATGTCAGATCCCCATCCATACAGGGCACTTGATGCTTGTTTCCACACTCTAGCCCAGCACTGTTGTAAAAAAATGTGGGGTTTAAATTGACTGAATTGACGCCAAACTGCCAGTACACCATCTGATAGCAATCCACAGTGGTAAACATCCAGGGAACTACTTTGGTGTGCTTCTCATCTTGCTGTTAACATGTTGTAGAGCTGTTACAGATTGCATGCAATTCTTGGAAGGTGCTTTTTCTGCCATCCAAAAATTCTGAGACTGTAGCAGATCATTCCAGATTCCCAACAGAGCTTAATCCTCCCACTCTGCTCACAGTACAGCCCCCAAATGGTTGCTTCACATGCATATCTGCTCAATGAATGCACATGAAAGTAGTCAAGTTCATCTTCTTCCCCTTAGATTTTCAAAAGCACACCACAAAATTGGTATTTTCCCTAACATAAACATCTGATCAACTTATTTTTCTACAGATAAAATGCAGGAAGATGGAAAAGGAACAAGTAAAAGTGTAGACTGGAACACACAGACTCATATTGGTCTACAGTCATATGGAGATTGTAGAAACTCCAGAAACAACTGCAAAACCCTCCCTAGTGCAATTTACGATATGAGAGTATTGAGAGCAACCTGGTAGCAAACCCTGGGTTTGAATGGATGCAGACAATGCACACAGGAAGACTGTGCTAAAATAGCTAATGTCAGGACTGTTGCACTTACAGAACTTCTGCTACTATGCTTTCCTACTGACAGTCAGGCATTAATAACCTTTCCATAGCCTTGAATGAATAATACCACATGCAGATTGATAGTTCATACAGATGCCATAGGCATGTAAATCACTGGCCTTCATGCTGGAAGTCTAGGAGCAGGTTACATAAACACCTACAAGGAATGGCAGGAATATTCACAAATCTCTTTCACAGCAAATCTCTTCCATTTCTGTTTTTCTGAAGATTTGGTTTAAATCAACTATTGAAAAATTGCCTTTCCTATGTCTCAACTTGCAAGTTGCATGAGACTTCAGTTCTCTGCATTGTAGAAAATATTCTATTTAGATCAACAATAATGTTACATTAAACTACAAACTAGTTCTAAATATAGAATACCTAGTACTAAATATAAAACATTTGTTTACAGACTTCTGCAACACCAGTAGCAGGACAAGTCTCACAATGGCTGATTCTCTTCAGCTGTCTATCACACACTTATTTAAGCAAGAGCATTCACACTGTGTGAGGCACATCACAAATGTACAGAGGTAAGTGGTAAAGATTCTGCAGGGGACCTCGCTCATGTCAAGTGCACACAGGACATATATCAGTATTCTTACCAAAACATGCTTTTAAATTGTCTTAGACATTGGTGTGTGTCCTACAGTTTCTAAAGATAAGAACTAGCTAAAAAATCCTTCTTCATGTTCATTATTCCTGTGTGTGGAACAATGCATAGAGAGTTACACACTTTACTATGCCCAAAAAATCTTAAAAGGGATGAAGAACCCATCAGAAAGGATACACAACAGGATCCCATATAATGCACCCTGCCCCTGATCTGAGATTTCAAAAATTGTACATTTTTAGTGATCCCTGGCTAATGATTTCAGTACTTGAACATAAAAATTCAGATAAACATAAAAACATAAAACTGCATTTTATTATTTCAGAGCTATAGTACTGAATTTCACCTGACTGTGCTCTCACTTATACCCTGATACATTCTGTATCTATCTAAATATATACATAAATATATGTATCCATTCCCAAATAAGTAGCTAACATGTTTTGATTGAAATAAGAGAAATATACAGGAAGAAAATTTTCCAAACAGAATTTGTAATTTTAAAAATCATCATGCAGTGTTAATTTAAAAATATTTATTTCCATCTTGATTCTGGAAATAGGACTGAATCCATTAGTATGTGGACTGGAAAGCGAATAAACAGTTTCATTAAGGAGACATGTTAGCTCCAACAATGTTTATTGGGGCAAGCCTGCACTCTGGCTGCATATGGTGTACCTTTAAATAGGGCCGTTAAAATACCAAATAAAATGTCAAAGTCTGTCAGGTCTGGAGCTTTTATAAATTGTTTAGACTGGGGATAATTTGGGTTTCGTACATCATGCCTTGCAGATCGGCGGCACGGAGACAGGAGCGGGAAGGGGCCCGGGAGAAGCAGGGGTACGGGCGGGCTGGCAGCCGGGCACCGCCTGCCCATCGCCAGCCGCGCCGCCTGGCCGCCCCTCTCGCTGGGTGGTATCCTGAGATTGCGCACGTGACTCAACAACCACATTTAAAAAATAAAAAATAAATAAAACTTGACTTGAAAGGGAGCGCCGGGGCCACTGGCCGGAGATGTGCACTAACTTCACCTCGGGCTGCAGCTCCTCAGCGCTGGCACTAGCCCGGGCCGCTGCCGCCCCTGCACTGCCACACCTTCGCGGACGCGCTCCCGGCTCTCGTCCCGCCGCCCTCCCCGGAGCCGAGCGCTGGAACACCGCCGCCCTGGAGCCCCCCGCGCTCCCGGCCCGCCCGGCGCTCCCACCCACGGCGCGGCCCGGACCTCACCTTCAGCTCCCGGGAGGCCACGCGGGCCGCCAGCTCGATGACACAGCCCACCGCCATGCGTGCCGCCCCGGCCGAGTGCAGCTCGTTCCAAACGGTGTCACTGTCCACCTGAGCAAACAGCCGGCCCCGGGAGGAAGGCGGCGGAGAGGGGAGAGGGAGAGGGAGAGGGAGAGCATGAGAGAAAACAAACCCGTGAGGGAGGGCTGGCAGCGTGACAGCCCGTGTACAATAACATCAGTCTTCCGTGCTGGCCAGCTGAAAGGCCTTCTGGACATGGCTTTGCTTATGCTTTTTCTCTGCACGGGCTTCTCCAATGGAAACACATTCCTGTCATGCCTCGCTGCCATTCCCTGTTTAGATTTCTCATTACAAACAGTGTTACATCGGCCGGGCCCGGCCTGCTCGCCAGACGCTCCTCAAGCTGGCTGGCGAGGTGACGGGGACCTGCCAGCATCGGGACCATCGGGAATAGAACTAGCTAATGGCCGTCGGGAATGGCCGTCGGGAATGAAGAGCCGCTGCTGCCGCAGCAGAGGCACGGGCGGCCCGTGCCACCAAATGGCACATCGATGGCCCTTTTCTTAAACAGAGTAGTAACCCTTCGTTTCTCCTTCCCAGGGGGTTGTTCATAAGTGACTGAAATTGGAACAATTAATTGTTTTAAATAATTTCAGGAGTCACTCTTGCCATAGACAGAAAATGGAATTACATATAGCAAGACCCTTGCTGTATCTCCTGTTTTGAGGAACAATAAATTTTTGGCTGGAAGGCTTTATTTTGTAACAGAAGAACGATGGATTTTGAAGTGGAGAAAGTTATCTTTTGCACCTTCTAAATGAGAAAGTGTGATGTGTGATACATTGCATTATAAAGAACATACTGTAAAGGTGTCTGAGTAGCACTGCTCTACAGTTTCAATCAGTGTGCTAAAACTTTACTTTTGAAATCTATTTTTAATAAGTATTTATTTACAGAAACATACCAAAACACATAAGTGAAATGTTGTATATCCCTATACCTATTACGTATTATGTAAAACAGACAAGATGGTGTTAAATAGTCTGAAAAAGTTATCCAAAGAGACAGCCAGACTTCCTTGATGCTGCATGGGAAGTGCATTTAATTGTAGCATACCGTACAAATTTATCATGAAAAGAAAAACGTTTAGAAGTAGACAAAATACTGTGGCAGATGCTATTTGGATGACTTCCAAGCACACTGAGACATGTTTTCAGTTTGAACCAGAAGCTTCTGTTCCTAATTCCATTAAGAAAAAAAAAAAAAGGAAAGGAAAGAAAGAAAGAAAGAAATCAAGTAATTGAAAATGGATGCAACTGCTACTTGACTCTGAAAGTTCAGAGGAATTTCTCTGATTAGTCATTTGAAACAGAAAGAAGCTTGATCTAAGCTTGATCTTCTCTACACCTGTCAAATGTCTTTGCCATTACTGTTACAATAATATTATATTTCAAGCTATTAAAATTATCTTAGTTTTTCAGTATTCTGGACCTGATTCTTCTATCATTTTGATCAGTTTTGTGTGCATGCAGCAGAACTAATGAAAATAGTTCGTATTTGCAGTAGACCTGAATAAGAAAACTGGATTTTGCTTGCAAAGTTTAGAATAACAGTAGAGACAGCACACTGTTTTCATCTGAGAAACTCAAATGTGTGCAAGCACAATTAAGCATCATCAGCTTGATATGGGATGATTCATTGTTCTTGATTTGTTTATTGGTAGCTTGAGATTTAAAGAAATGAAAGTAGGTTTTGGAAAGATGCATGCTGATCAATAGGTAACAAGAAACAAGAAAGAAACCAAGAAGTAAAAAAGTAATGATATAAGTAACATTAGGCAGACCTTTAAGTTAGCTCTCTGTTGCTTTAGAGGAACTGTGAATCAAATTTCACTTTTAAAGCTAATCAGGAGATAAATAAGTAGAGGTCATTGGTTAAATCAATTTAATCAAACCATAATAAAGTTTGAAAAATACTGTGCAGTATTTTAAAAAAGGAAGTATCAGCAAGAGAGGTGGGAGGGAGTACTTTCTTACCATTTTTATAGCCAGCAAATTAAGCTTAATGTGAAGGAGTGGCTGATGAAAATGATTCAATGGCAGCTGCTCTGTACAGCAGGGCATGAGCAGGAGCAACCTGCATCCTCAAAGGGACTATGATTCATTTCCAGGAAGGCTGATTAAGTTAAAATTGTAACCACAGCTTGAGAGTACCCACCCTTAAGACAGTTGTCTGCTCTGACACATGAGACTGCAGTCTCTCCCTCTGCTGAATGCTGAGCATTGGCCAAGGTACAGCATATATCATTTTCTGCTTTCAGCTGAGTGTGAGGAGACTGAACTGGGACAGTAAGACCAAGTATCTCCCACTGAAAAATTTCCCTCAGACCACTTGAATGACTGCTACCTTAATTTACCTGGACTGGTAAATGGGCAATCAGGAAACAGAACAGTGTTTCCTGAGAAATCAGAAAAAAATGGGCAATCAGGAAACAGAACAGTGTTTCCTGAGAAATTTTTCAAAAATTACCACCTAAATGAACACAGGAAATTCAGGATATTTTAGCTGATCTCTTGGGCATGGTACCTGTAATGAGTGGTAAAGTCTTAAAGCTATGGGTAGCCAACTGAAGCCTCATACTTTCATGTACTGTTACTATAATACAAGAAAAGCAACATAAATACATGAATATTTACCTTGAAAAGGCACAGTATTACAAATGTAGGTGTAAATACTATTTAATATTCTTGCAAAATCAAGATTGAATTTCTGAGGAACATCTCATGATGAACAGCCCAGAAGAACTAGCGTCACACAGCCAATGCTTTAGCTGTAACGACTACAAAATGCCATCTCACTCCATTTTGTATCTCTATTAATTGTATGTATTTCCTTAAATGTTTCAGGTGTTTAAACAGAGATTTTCTTTTAGTGTTACTCAGTGTTTACTTTGTAAATTGCTGTTGAAATACAGTGGTAAAAATGGCAAACCCATTAAAATTACAACTACTGGCTGGCCCAGTTGTCAGACTGTATAGGAAATGAAGCTCTAAAATCCTACTGATATGCTTTTCTATATTCCTGTGAGATGAAATGGTTGGGTTTTGTACAAGTAAAGGGAATAGGATTAGACACTGTGGTTTCTGGTTCTAGTGCATGTATATATCACATATATCTGACAGCTCATCTATATGCTGACTGTGCATGAATTTGTGACAAATGTGATGCTTTCTGAATCACAGACTATGACGAAGTCAGATGGAATTTTATAAGCGGTTATTTTTGTTCAAGTGCTTTGGAGCAGCCAAGGAATTCAGTGAAAAACCTGTCTGGATTAGGATCATTTTTCAGACAACGTTAAACAAAATTTACAGAAAATACAGCATTTTTGGCTGAATTCTAACCCAGAATCTTAGCCTTTTTTCTGTTTAATTATGTTTAATATTTAAATACTTTTTTTTTTTTTTTTTTTTATTTAGGAGTGCTTTAAAAATTGTCAGGATAGGAGAATGTTCTGAATTGAACCGAATGAAAAAACCATTTTTTTAAAGCATCAAAAGGTCAGTGTTGAACTATGAGCATACTGCACATTTTGTTACCAAAAATCCTATCACTGCTACAGCTCTTCAAAGCAGAATTGTGCATGATAGCGCCAAGAGCCAGAGGACATGAGCCCCATGAACGCTGACTTCCTAACACACATATGGATTTACTTCACTCCCAGTTTCCTGAATGAGCACTGTAGGTTGCAGGCTTTTTCAAGCACATCTAGTGTAGCTCAATCATTGGCATGTGTAGCAAAGCTAATACTCTGCAAAGCTACAGATGATAGAAATTAAGCTACCTGTCCCTGAAGTGGATGTGGAGGCATTAAAGAGGAAGGGAATGACTTAAGTGAAAAGAAATGTAGGTAACTTCTCCTGACTGAATGAATTAATATTTCAAGCCCCGTATCTAAAAATTCTCTTCTTTGCACTGCAGAAAAAAACTTTATATGAATGCTTTGTGTAAGAAATATCTATGTGATAATGCCACTTCAGCAATGAAGACTTTAAGCATACTCAAAGCAAGCTAAGAAAGAAGCCTTACAGCAGAGATACTTCAACACATAGAAAGCTTGTACTATAACCCCTTTTGAGCTGGAAAATTTAATTTTAAGGAAGACTGGCTGTAAAGTTTGAAAGTTACCAGCTCCTTATGCTGTGCTCAGGTTGTGGCATATGTGAAAATGGTGAGGAAAGATACGGCAGTATACCTGAGGGAGAGGTTCCTTCAATATCTTTCTGAAATCACTACAGTTGACAAAACTGTAAATGTTCCTCGTCCTGCTATTTAAATTTATCTGCAACCTACCTCAGGGGGGCAAAAAAGGAGTGTGATTAATAATGCTAAAGCATTTCTAAGATAATAACTGTGTTTTGTTTTACCTGTCCTTCCTGGCTACAACACCTCTTTACTCCTCACCTTCTATTTCAGTTCTCTCTTTTCCAGAAATCTCCTGGGATCTGCCAAGTGGTCATTGTATCACAGAGATACCAGAAATGCTGCTCACAATCTGACGAACATTGCATTGTTTTACACCCTGCATGATGTATTCATCTGTGCAAGTTATCTTTCCTAAATTATTGTTAACTCTGAAGTTGACTTGAATACATCCCCACTGATGACAATATAAAAGAGAGCCTAAGCTGCTGCTTTGGGATGAATTAAAAAAATCTTAGAATTTTTCTCTCTCCACTCCTCCTCCCACCCACAAACACACAACTTGGGATTTAATGTAAATTCATTTTCTGGAGTGGAATTCTGATTTTACTCCTGAGAGGAATTAAAAGTACACTGCTCTGGATTCTCTGCACAGTTTTTGCCATCATTAAAATCAAAACCAGTCCTCAAAAAGATACCACACATCCCCACAAGAGATACTAATTTTCTGACAACAGGCCAAAAATGCAATTTGTCATCTAGTTGTTCATGGAAACTTTGACCTGTGATGCTCCTTGGATAGCAGTCATATTCTATGTGTACAATATTCTGGACAACAAGACGTTCTTTGCAGTAGTTTGAAAGGATTCTTTGCCTTTTAAAGAGTAGAGATTGGGCTCAACTGTTCTTGGATGGAAGTTGTGCATTTCAAAAGGATATATTTCAACACCAATCTAGAAAAAACAACTCTGTTAAAAAACTTCTGTCCTTTGATATAAGTGGTTCTAACACTGAGAAGTAAATGAAGTCTGTTCAGCTTGCAATAGTGTAGCTATATGCAGTAAACAAACTGATTAAGTATTGTAACAAATAATACTGGAGAGTACTGGCCTCCTCAGTGATACTGAATTAAATTAAAATTTAGATATTTCAGAGTGAATTCCTGTGTTTTACCTTTAAAAGCATTCAGAGTCTTACACTCTTCCACTTATGCCAGAGCAAATGTGTTTCCATCGCTGGATTTTTTTAATATACTGGCGTGAAAACAGAAATTAAATATTTTTCTGAAGCGTTTCAATATCTAAAAATTGTGTGGCATTTCAGTATCACTTCCAGCAAGGAGTCTGTCATTCTTAGAGAGTTGGTGCCAGCTAACGCTACCACATAAGTTTGTAATATTTTGCTCCTGACCGTGAGCAGTGCATCTTCCCAGGTGTCACGCTCATAGCTCTCACCTCCCACTCTTACAGATGTCCTGGTGATCATTCATCACCTCTGTGATTTCCACCAGGAAGCAAAGGTCCTCAACGTGCTTCTCAGCTGCTGTTTCATCTCACCATGACTAAAGAAGGGAAGGTGCGCACATCATCTCCAAGGAACAACTTCTAATGAATGGCCTGTCAGCCATGTCACTCGTTAAGGAACAAAGGAGAAAAGGTTTACATGGCTGACGTCTTTTCCATAAATTCCAGATACAGGAAGTGTGTAAAAGTGTACTACTTTAGGAAAAATATGTACAGTGAGCTTCCTTTATTTTTACTGCTATTGCAGCTGTATGAAAGATTTTTTTCTGTCAAAGGCATTTCCAACTATTTTGATGTAAAATGCCTACCATAAAGAGTATCCAGAATAGCAGCTTTACATATTTTCTTGCCTACCAGTGTGATTTACAAGTAATTTGTGAAGAGTATGTGATCTTTAGGCTCCAGCAAGATGAATAGTTCAAACAACCACCACAAATCATTGCTTAAACAAAAACCATGGAACTCCCTTAGTCTTGCATTGACTTTTGTGTTTGAATAATTCTAGTAGGAGAATTTATCAGTGATAATATTTATGGAAAAGGACTTCTAAAAATAGTTTCATAGGCTATTAATTCTGACCCCAAAAGCATCGTTCCAAGCTTTCTTCAAGAACAAGGAATGTGAGCAATACACAAACCGGTTGTATGTAGAATACGTAATGTCTTTCAAGTTCTACCTGCCAATAGTGAAGTGACATGAAAAGCCAATCAAAGTCAATTTTCAGAAAATATTCAGTAAAAAATTTAATTATTAATTAATTATTGAATGCCTAGCAGAGTTACTGATGTCGGTAGTCATCCCGTGATTTAAATGCAGCATCACCTCTGTAAAAATGAAATTCATCTTAAAGTTTGTAAAAAAAATTATATATGCGAGGTCAGTATTGGAAAAGAAATAGCTTTGTATTCAAAATGAGACGCAGAAAAACATCAGGTTAAATCAAGCTGAAGCCTGAATACAGAAATATCTCAAAAAGAAAAAGTTTTACTTGGTTTCTCTCTTAAACTAACTTTTATGACAGACATCCAGAATCTCAAGGTCTCATAAAGCATACATTAGACACTGTAAAGGATCTCAAAACCTTAGTGAAACAGTGATGTGTGGATCATTGTTAGGGGCAATGGAGGGAGGATAGCATGGATTAGATGTGGATTAGATCTTGTTTTTAGAAAAAACTCATAAATAAAACACTTAGGCCCAGATTCAAGTCTCAGATATGTGGCGTATATCACCAGATGCTTGTAAAAAATGTTACTGCACTTTCAGGCCTAGCCCTAAGTAGTCTATTAATTTAACTTGACATTTGTTTTAGTATTTAATGGGTTAGTGTGTGAAAATGCTTGTGCAACTGCCTTCTTATGTTTGATCTTGCAGTTTCCAGGAGTTTGTAGACAAGGAGATACAATAATGTATAGTTGGTTGCAATGCATACAGTTACAGAAAATGCAGCTTCTTTGTGCAATATTCAGGCCTTAGTTTTGAAAAGTTTCATCATTTACAGCTGAACACATTTTTATTAAAACATAACATTTCAGCTTTCCCCCTGTATGTAGATGATCTTTATGTTAGAGGCCACTGTGGGACTACACTAGAACCTGATGTTCATTCAGATAAACAACACATTAACATTTACTCTTCAGGGAGCCCTTCTGTCCATCCAGGGCTTAAATTCTGTCAATGAACACACAATATGTTTTTAAAGTGCAAATGTGAATTCTTCTTTAATTACGGAATTACTGTCAAATGTCAAATGTGTGTATGTGATAAAGTCTGGGAAGAGTAGTAGTAGATTGGATATGATACTAGTCCACTATTTACATTTAACATACCTGTGCATATTTGTCTATATCTGTATCTATATCAATGTTTTCTATTCTGGCAAATAAGAAGGTTCTTTGCATAATATTTGCCTTTGGCAACACTATAGATATTAGAAAATGCAGAAAATTAGGTAAGACCTCTAAAATTTTGGCTTTACAGTAGTTCATTGACTTCCCAATAATTTTCTGTGTTCCATATAATGTGTATTTGTTTAAAAATCTAATCTGGTTGAGTAGCAAGGGTCCCATCCTTTGAGGCTACCTGCTTGAGTAGCAAGTACCATCCTTTGTTAAAAAGGGTAAAGAAAATAGTTTGAGAGACCAAATTGTGTATTTGACATGTTGTGAGATTACCACATCTGAGGTTTTTATCCTTGCCTGCTGCAAGTAAAAGCAGTCTGGGACTATTCTAGAACACTGCATTGTGCCTGCAGCAATATCAAGGAACCATGTCTCTCAGCTAAACAGTTTCACCTCTCACAAAACATCAAGCTCTGTGGTAGCTGGCACAGGGCCACATCAGTGCCATGAAAGAATAAGAATGGGATGAAGTATCTGCCCTGTAATGTGAAGAATTTTTTTTGTGGCCATGGTGTTGATATGATAAATGTGGCATTCTCTCCCTGCCCAGGAGACATGGATGCACTTCCCAGAATCAGAGATGAAATCTGTGTACCTCAGTAAAGGAAGGCTGGCTGTTTCCTGCTGTGATCATCAAGATTCACCTTATCACACTTGTTTGGTTTTTTTCTAAAATCAATGTGCATAAAATTTGAAACTTAGTTGTTTCAAGTCTCTGTCAATAAAGGAAATCAAGGACCTCCAGTCAGTTCTTCTGATCTTAGGTAGAATGACTCCTGCTCTACTAATGAATGTGGCTTTCTAATGCCAGTACATAAAGCTGGACAAGGGAATCTTCAGAGATCTGTTGTTCTGGACTGCAAGTTAATTAAATGTTAATTAAATTAATTCTATCTATTCACTATTTTTTCTTTAGACAAACTCCCAGTTCAGCAATGGTTCCATCCCCAGTGGCCTTAAATTGCCTTGGGGTGGAGAATGACTCCTGCTCTACTAATGAATGTGGCTTTCTAATGCCAGTACATAAAGCTGGACAAGGGAATCTTCAGAGATCTGTTGTTCTGGACTGCAAGTTAATTAAATGTTAATTAATCACCCTTAAGGCCTTAAATTGCCTTGGGGTGATAGCAGGGTGGGCTTATTGATCACACATTTTTGTTGACCTCTGTAGAAAATATTACAGTCAACACTGTGTAACTGTGAGTCCTAAATAGTCTGCAAAATATGTCAATTGAAGTATAATTGGCCTGGTCTTTTGATTAAATCTTGGTATTTCTTTAGGGGTGGTATAGCTGACAGTTTTAGGAGGTAATCGAGTCCTTCATTCCTGGGAGCCTTCTGCAGTGTACTCCAAAATGTTGTAAAGATATGTTGTACTGGCAGATTTCAGTAGGTTAATGAGTCAGGTAAGTAACTTAAAGTATTTGGTGAATATATTGGCAGCATGGTATATTAATGATTTCGCAATGGAAGACTTAATATTGAGTAGATGAGCTTATAGGAATTACAGATTGCTTTCCCAAAACTAGGAAACAGACACACTTTTTGTTCAGAGGACTATGTCTATTGTGGTACAGCCTGGAATAGAGGGAAAAGGCACAAGTTAATTCTAACTTGTGTTGGGTGATGGCTCATTTGAGTGCCTAAACTATAGGCAGTCTAATTTCTTTACTGACAGATTTGTGTGCAGGTATAAAGAGAGATACCTAGACAGCCTGGAACCTACACTTAGCACAAGAAGGCAATGCCACTGCCAACATTTTCTTGATTTTTACACTGTTGTACCATGGTAATGGAACCAGTTTGGTGCCATTAGCTCTTACAGAAATAAGAGGAATGAAGAGTCATAATATGTAAAGGCTGAAAATTCTTCCTGGGCACAGACTCAAGATCAAGGGAAGAATGAGAAGCAGCAAAAACCAATTTGTTTCCTGGATGACTTACTAAACTTGTGTACTAGAAAAATCTTGCCTTTCTTATTGCTTTTCTTCCTGTGTGGTCAGGACAAAAAGTAGCACTGTCAGCTGCCACAGCAAGGAATGGCGGGAAGGAATTTAACATAAAGAAAATATGAATGTTTTGTAAGTTTTGTAAATATGTTGAGAGATTTTATAACTATAAAGTTCTTCCCTTAGTAATTACAGGCCAAATTGTTTTCTGATATGAAAGATCCAAGTTACACTTCAGTTTTCAAAACAAGACCAGCTTATCCCACCACAAGATATTGTCTCTCTTTGCTGCTGTAACAGCAAAATTAGAGGAAATGCAATGGACATTCCATATTAAGTACAAGCCATACTTAGCCATTCAGATGGCTTGATATTTAGCCCAGGAGCCACTCTGTTCAGCTCACTAAACATTAATTCTTCTGAAGTCTGATTTTTTGCAGGACAGTGTTCTCCCCCAGCTCCTTCTCTTGCAATTTTAAGTTCTGACTATGCGTTACAGGTTTGGAGCAGTGTCTTTGGTGGGGAGGATGGGGGGAGAGCAGGGGGGATTGGATAACTGCCCAATTTCATATGATAAAAGTGAAATTCTCTTCTGTCTGCAGGACAATCCCCAGGGAACAACGTATGAAACCCAAACTTAAATAAAATCATATCCTGTTTGCAAACATCATATTCCCTTTGCTTCTCAGTAATCTGGACCCATAAACCCCAGCACAGCTTGAGAGCCCATTCCTCATCTAAACAAATGCCATAAGCCCCTTTATACTTTTACAACCATGTCAGAAAATAATATTGACTGCCAATAGTGATGTGATGGGAGTTGCCTCCTCTGAGCCATAAAAGAAGCAGTCTGTTATCAATTTCTCTAAATGCATCAAGGGAATTATGGGTCGGTTCAGTTCCAAGTTATAAATGACAATTCAAAAGCCGCAGAAGTGTTTGAAGCTGGGAGCCGATGATGACATTATCATAAAAGCCTGCTCTTCTTTGCTTTTGTGGGGTTTTTTGCCTATCAACTAGACAAAAAAATATGGCTGAGAAATGACTTCAAGATTTCTTCACACAGCAGCAGGTCAAATAGGCAAGAAAACAATCACTATTTTTAGTGACAGACTGAGACAAGGAGATGAAACTTACTCCCATTAAAAGTAGATTTCTGCTTCTCTTATTGTCATTTCACAGCACAACAGGAGAGGAATTGCAATAGATGGATACATTGGTCAAATGATCAGTTACAGCTCTAGTGGCTGTTTACAGATGAAAAATTGTGGAACGGTCTGACAATCCACAGAACCAAAATGTAATTTGTGATTATTCTCCCCATTTGGCCACTTCACCTGCAATCTACCCACCTCTCCTGGAAAACTTTTCACATTCCAAACCTCTGACCAGCTGCAAGAAACCATCTCTTTTTATTAAAACTGCTGGCCATAGAGCTGCTAGTCTCTCCCCAACACAAAGAATTTCATCCCCCTGGTATTAGAATTCTTTAACAACAGTTGGTTCTGGAACAAGGTTAAGCTTGAAAGGAAAAAAAAAAAGCCATAAAAAGCATTATTGCAGGAGGGAGATCCCATACTTCAGTGGATTTTGTACTCCTGACCCTGGATAGTCCTTTGATAAAATATTAACCATCACTGAAAGAAAACCTGTTGTGGGCAAATTTAGGATGCTAGTTTAGACAATTTTTTTTGTCTCTTTGTGAGATATGTTCAATTTAGCTGTACAGATGAAATAGATTTCTGCTCTTAGATAGGAGAGCTAATTACTACTTACATAGTTCTTTATGAAACTAAAAAATTTATTTGATTTCTCCTGAAAGCATAACATATACTAAGCCAATGACTCTGACATAAGCAATCCCTAGCACTACTTAAAAGAAAATTCATATGGATGAAAAGTGTTTACAAAATGAGTAAACTGTAGTTTTACATATTTTTCATTGCTACAAAAGATTTAGTGGAGTGATGGCAAAGGATCAGAAAATACTAGTTATGGACACAGACTGCCTCTTATTTGTTTTTCAAAATTCTTGAAACAAACTTTCTTTCACTGTAACTGTAAGTAATGTCCAAAGAGGATGCCAGATGTTGGCTGAAGTTTTAGAACAGAGATAAGAAAATCAGTAATAGAGTGGAATTCAGGGTTACAGAAATTACTTGAGTTTTGTTTGTGAACAATATAAGCCCATCAAGTGATCATGTCTTCAGTGTTTAGGAAGTCCTAGCTTCCATTCCTTAATCCAAGAGTAGTTTTAATTATGTTCAGTGATTCTTTCACATCAAATTTATAAGCTGTTTGTGGAACAAGGCCTCAGAACTAGGTCTTGGCAGTATTTATAATGATATGCAATAGGTAGATCATAGCCTTAGATAGATGGGCTTTATCCTAGTTATGGATAAAGCCTTAGTTGTCCAGTGCTCTTTCCAACAGTGCATTTTTTTTTTCACTTCAGTGCATGTTGTGGGGGTCCCCAACGAGAAATAATATTTGATCTCTTGTGTGGTAGCAACACTCACTAAGAAATGGGATCTCTGATATTAAATCCAGCCTGGGAGTGGACAGAACTGAGCCTAAGTTTCCCATCCCCTGTATGAGTCGTTGAAACACTAATCTATTTAATGACAGAGCTGTGTAATAACAGCAAGGTCCCCGGATGGTTAGAAAATAATAGGATCAAAGACCTCTGAAAACCCTCACTCAAAAGGCAATCATAAAGTCTCCTGCAAGAATGGATTTTTTTCTTAACAATGTGTTATATTCTGTAGCAAATAAGTAATGATACAAGCAAGGAAGAAAAAATATACAACAAACATAAAAAAGATAAAATTCTTCCATCCTTCCCTGAAATCTTTACATGAATTACACTTCCTGCTTTACATTGATTACTGCTTTATACCTTTCATTTAAATTGAAAGCTACTAAGTAGCAATATTTCTTGCTCATTTCCACCATCATTTCTGAAAGTAAGCTTAAGAATTGTTTTCCACATAGTTAGAAGCAGCTCCCTTTCCCGGAGCTCATCTTAACCAATCGACAGCTAAATATTGCTGAAAGAAAGCTCCTAATCTGATTATTTACCTTGAAAAAGGTCATAACCCATTCCTTTAAAAGAGCCCCACAGCAAGCCTGACAGTAATCATATATAGAAAAGCAGACCAACTAGAAAATAAATAAATAAAAGATCCATTTCTACAACATGCTCTTTAATCCAATTTCCATGAATTTAAATAAGAAATAAATGAAACAGACTGGAAAAAAAAAAGTGTAGATGAATTTAAATGCTTAAAACAATGAAGTTGTACTGAGCAATTCTGACTTGTGTTAGCTTTAGAATGAAACATATTGTCATTAGTAGAAGCATTTCAAAGCACATCTCTGGTCATCTCTGGTCACAACAATCTGTTTCATAGAGAAGTCTTATCCTTTACTATTTAAATGCCATAGTCTATTTTAATATCCAAGGCCCTCAAATAGATTTTTTCAAGAAATTTACATAATCTCCTTTTTTACTCAGGAGTCTGAACATCCCTTCTCAACTTTACTAATTTTTTGTTCAATTTTATCTGCATCAGCAGTGTGAAAATTTACCTTTTTTACACACCAGTGTGTGCATGTATGTGTGCATGCGTGCACACAGCAGTTTACAGAGGTGCACGTGCAAACACATCGACATGTCAATGTGTAATGTTAGCTGAACCACATATAGAAATGATACCCAAGTTTCCAGATTGGCAAGTTGCTGGTCACCAACTTCCAAATTTTAGGCAGGATCTTCAGCAAGCTAAGACCAAGGTGGAGGAGCTGGAATGATTACGACTTCCTGATTATTTTTTTTTAAACTCATAGTTCAGAAATCCACCAAAATTACAAAATACTGAAGGTTAAAATGCATTTTTTTCTTGAGTGTGTTAAAACCTTACAAAATTAATAAATATACTAGTATGGTGTGGAATCTATCCTTTGTGAAGAATAAAGGTAAATAAAACTGTATAAGGTAGCAGCGAAAGTTGACCTCGAGAGATTATGCCTTTATGTCTGCTCAGACTTTTCAGAGAAGACACTTGGAGAATTCACTGAGAAGCAGTAAAAGGGAAGTAAAATATACATCAACCATCCAGCCCACTGATATCTAGAATATTACCATTTCACTTTGATATTGGTGACATTAGTAAATAATGGATCCAGCTGGACCGAAAGCATGAAATACTTTTGTGTGAAAAACTCATTTATGTGAAAATTTATTTCTCCTTGGCATTATGTTCACTACAATTTAATAGGAGCATGATACCAGTATCAGTAGAAGTCCTACATGGTTTTCACTAATTTAGCTTTACTCTTTTATCTAGTGTTGCAACATGTTTCTTTCTGCAGATTTTTGTCTACTGTGTCCTAATACAAGTTTGTCTTTCAGGATGAATCTGTTTCAAAACAAGGGCATAAAAATGCTCACATAATTCATTATTTTAGTACCCAAGTTATTGGCTAGCATCTAGTGAGCCCTTTTCATGCTAAATGTTAGCATTGGCAACTTTTTTGTCTTTCAGAGAAGTGTGGAAGCATATTTACTTTTCAAGAGTACATGAAACAGCTTCTCAAAAGCTCATTGTGCTATAACAATTGTGCCCGTGTTAACTTTCCTCAAGAAAAGAGTTCATATAAAAAATCCAAAGTGGGATAACTAGAAATGGGCACATTTACACAAAATTTGTTCCTAACTCTTCCATATGCCTCTTGTAATGTCTTAAAACACAGTGCAATTATGGCTCATGTTTCATCTCTACATTTTTATCAGCTTCTGAAGACTTTGAACTGATAGTGCTAAAGAATTAACCAGAGAGCCCATATGTTGTGTGCTGTCCCTTTCGTGAAAAAACAAACATCTACTTACCCCAAGTCCCCCACACGGCAACAAGGAAAAGAGTTTTTGAGACACGTTTCCTATATATTAAAGAAAAAAAGAAATAATAAGCATCATTTATTAAAAAAGACATTTAAATACTGGAACAGTATTTCCTTATTCTTTACAGTAATTCAGATTCCAGTATTATTATCACTATGAAAGTGCCAGATAATAGTACAAAAAATAATCATAATACTTAGAAATCAAATCAGCCATGGGACTTTTAAGGTGCTGTCATGCAACAGTGAAAAATCTTAAGACTGGGAAATGGTAATTTCAAAGAAATATAATGATCAAAATTCCACAGAAGATCGCTCTGAACTAGGGTGACTAATCATCCTGATATCTATAGCTGATAAGCAGTTTGACTATGCTACTCATCTCAGCTTCTTTTCCAGCTAAAGGAGTGAGGCAGGCACCTCCATCCAGCTTACATGACTGATGGGATGAAATATGCTTGAGAAGTACCTGTTTCTTTTCACTGACAACAGAGGGAACTACATTAAGTTTACGTAAAACTGATAACTCATTTCTCAGCTTCTTGGCTTCAAAAGAGTTTCTCCTTTGAAAATTGCAGACTTAGTCTTTCTATCTATGTAAAAATGCTTTTTTCTTCATTTACATTACATCAATGATTGGATCAATATTTTGAAAACATAACTTGAAATACTATTTTTTCAGTATTATTCAGTAAATACATTATACTAAAGGGAACAAAAACTTATTAGGCCTTAGAATTTAATTTCTAGCTAATCTACTCTGTACATTAGCTAATATGATAGGGTTTACCTTAATATTTATACTCAAATTTTATTAATTTTTTTTTGTTTGGTTGGTTTTTTTTGTTTGTTTGTTTTTTGGTACTACTAAACTCACAGTTTATCTTGATACTGACAGTATGAAAACCGGGTGAGGATCTCAGGATTTGATGCAGTTCCTATCCCAGTGTGTAATCTGATCCTAAGGCAGCTGTGGAAGAGAACATAAGCTTTTCCCCTGCCATATCACCGGCTTTGTAACTTTGCCATCTGGAGGAAACATTAGATAGTGAATCACTGGAGTTACCTAGAGGAGTCACCCATTCTTATGGAGGGGGAGAATGCTGCAGTTACTCATGTTTAGCAGGTGCCAATGAAATGCATAAAGACAACTATAAGCCATCATCTTTGAAGTATGAGAGAGACCAGATTGCAAGGTCTGGGATGAGGAAAGTGCTTTACACTTTGAGTAAAATCCAAGATGCATTTTTATCCGACTAGAGGCCTTTGATCAGTTTGCACAGTGTGCGAGAGAAGCCAAACAAAACCTCCTGTGGAGCTACCAGGGGAAATGCAGGTGCAGCAACTATGCAGAGTATTCTCATACTGTGAGTCCTAATGGCCCCAGACATGCAAGGAAATGTTGGCTGCAGGAGATTGTCAGAGGTGCAAGTTGGAGTTTCCAGATCTTGCTAAGCAGACCCAGGGACCAATTTTTCACTTTTTACTATGGGGAAGATGAAAAAGTCACAAGCAGATAACTAAAAAAATTAGTGCTGTTAAAGTGAAAGAAGACATTAATGGAAACATAAGATGTAATTTGAGATAAAAGAAGGCATTTTAGATTATTGAATGACTAGACATTTTTTCTTAAATTTCATGGCAGAGTTGGCACATAAGAGACAACAGATGAATTCCCATTTTTCTCCCTGCAGCCAGGCACATTGTGCATGGCAAACACTATTAAAAACAATAAACATAAAGTAAAAACAGAAAAGCAAATGGTAAGGAAGGACACTAAAATCAATCAGAAGATAGTACTAAAACTGGGGAAAACAAGCATGGAAGCCTTTTCAGTGTATCAAGAAGCTTGCTGGAATACTCCTTATTGCATGATGGCTTAAAAAATTGTAGTTGCCAAACTCTGAAGAACAAGAAAAACATTGAGATTTCATGCAAAGAACAGAGGGGAAATGTTGGACTAAGAGAAAGTGAGATCATTGCTTAGCTAGCCTGACGAAAAAGGAAAGCTCATAACAGCCTGCCATAAATGAAAATCAATAGCAAAAAGCTACTCTGAAAATGAATTGGAGTGAGAATTTCCCATGGTGTTTGAAGTTGATGTCCCAGAAGATATTATGATACTTTAAGTAAGGTAGAAGGCAAAGTCTAAATAATAAAATTTTTTGTGCTAGGGCAGAGTTTGTAGTCACCAGCACTTTAAATTCAGTACAACTGTTTACTGATAGAACTAGAAATGTTCCAAGATTTATATTCTAGAATATCAATGCACAAAGGCATAGAAGCTAGTTTGTCAAATTAGGTGCTGAGGCACCCATCACTGACTGAGGTCAGGCCCCTACAGAAGTCAAGGAAGTTGATTGGGAGATTGATGACTGGGGACTAAGAGTCTGATAAACTGAGGAAAAATGATGAGTAAAAGCTCACTTTCAAAAGAAAAAGAGCTTCAGAGAAGGCAGATGCACTCCTCCAATAAGGAACAGGAAATACAAACATTTTCTGGAGCATAAGTGGTGAGCAAATGGTGCTTCTGTCTTTTTGGATGGGTAGAGCAGTAAAGAAAGAGAGGTTAGGTACTACTTTTCATTAGGATGCAAAGCCATCATTTGATGGATTTGATTTCTACATGTTTCTGTAGAAAAAAAATTATACACTTTCATTGAAATAGAAATATTTTCTGAGAAAATGTTGTTTTGATTACATTTTTTATAAAAAATATTTTCTTTAGGTATGTTTCCCTACATGTATATTGAATTTCTGTAATATACAAAGATGTTAATTTTAATGTCAGGATAGGTTAGGTTTAACCTCAGCTGAAATGGGAACAGGAAAATCAGGACAAAAATGTAAGAGACAATTAGTTTCCTTTATCCAAGAGTCTGGAAGCCCAAATGATTAGAGCTTCCAGCCAGAAAACAGGCATATGCAAAAGCATGTGGGAAGGGTGTTTTATTGACTTTTGTCTTGGTAAAAGGCCATGTGAGATGCAACAAGAAAATATCCTAGAAACAGAGAGAGGAAAGGGCAGTGAGCCAAGGATACACTCGGAATATGTTCTAAGACTGTGATCTTGATATAAACTTAGAGAGTAAATGTTTTGGACTAAGGGTCTAATAAAAAAGGCAAAACATGTCCAGTAAGAAACTGGGCCAATAAATGGTTTTCTGAGATTGGATAAACAAAGCTTTCTGCATTCTGAGTAGATCAGCAGAAACACAGTCAGGTCCATTCCTTCTTAACCTTGTACCTGCAACTGCACACAGCATCCCAGAGGCTGCTCAACCACTGAGATCCTAAATTGGAACAATATTTTGTATCAATGTATATTATATTAAACAATCTAAAAAAGAAAATAAAAGTAATTAAACCCAACAAAATTTAAATTAAATGCTATGCTGTATCAAAAAGGAACAATTTAACAATGTTGATGAAATCAAATAAAAATGTTTCCAATTTAATTGGAAATTTAATTTAATTGGAATTGCAGGAATTTAGAACTTTTTCTTGGCAGCATCTTTATTAAAAGGAGGATTTCCTACTTAGAAATTCAAGCTCTTGAGAATCTATTAAACTGTAAATATTTTTCAGTTTTGATGTTGTCTTGGCTAAGAAAATGTATAAACCTATATAACATTATGATCTTAGGACTTCCTGAAGCAACAGTCTGTCTTACAGAAGAAACCGCATAAGTTTCCAAAGCAAAATAATTGCTGTGTATTACTAGAATTGTGGCAGCAATTTCTTTTGATGGCTAATGTTATTTTTGTTTGGGTTAGGTTTGATTACATTTAGGAAAAGCTCCACATCTTATAAGAAGCGTTATAAAAATAACTGAGAATTAGAGTGTTGCATCCAGTGTGCTGGGACGTAAAGATTTCACTCATGGATTTTCATGCACTAGTTTTTTGTGTGCTTCTGACAAGTAGACTTGCTTCATGCTACACTAATGGAAGAGCTCATTTTAACCCTAGTTTTGTGTTATAAAAGACATACACTGAGCATTGGCTGGACATGAAGATATTTTACTGTCAGTTTTCTGCTATTCTGTACAACCATAGGTGCATTTAGTATGTTAATGTATCTTCCCCCATGTTGTTCAGAAAGATATATCCTGCATAATGAGAAGGCATTAAAATAAAGTTCACTTATTAGCAAAACTTAGGCATAGTATCTGCAGACAGGGCTGAAATAGTTAAAATAAAGCAAATGAGAACAGCAAACAAACAATTCTGACAAGCAAGTGTATCTTAAATTCCTAATTTCAAATCAAAGAATACAAGGAGGTAGAAAACCAGCTGTGTTCAAATTTACCACTGACCTCCAGTGGAGAGCAAGTTACAGTAAAAGGTTAACACTGATGATTTTTGAAGCAAATGAGGAGAAACTCGTATCGCTGCTTTCCAGCCGGTGGATTTTGCTAATCTATATTTGGCTTCCATTGTAACATTCTCCTTGCACATAGCAATGCATTTGGAAAAAGTGAATTTTTGTCACACTGCTTGCCAAGTGTTTTAAACTGACACCAGCTATGACTAATGACAGTGCTGGAATGTGCTGTTCTCAGTAGAATAGAGAGGCCTGTACAGACCTAGGAGTTTCCTGGGGTCCAGCTTCTGTCTGTTCAGTGGGCTGGTGCCATACAGCAGTGAATGATGTTCAGAGTGAACCAGCTGTATTTCCTCCAGACTGGCTTTTCGACCTCGAATTCGCTGAAAGAAAACAGCAGAGGCCTACAATATTCCACTGACAATATTTAGGGAGAAAAAAAAAAAAAAAGTAAAGGTCCGAAATAACACTTAGTATGATTAATAATGGGTTGAAATTGCGTCATGCAGGAATGTGACACTGATTTGTTTATTAAAGTAATGCTATATGAAAAACAAATGCGTATGTCCTTTATCACAAAATGCTTCACTTTAACTTTAGGAGAGTTATCTTAATACAGGGTTTCACATAAAAGAAAGAAAAAAGATTCTCTTTTCTACATAATTTATTAAGAGATACAAACCAAAAGATGAAATATTTTTAAAGTAAGAAATCTGGCTAGAAAAAAACCTGATTTAGATAGCAAAATATTTTTCACACCTGTAAGCTGCAGATGTGTTTGGAATGAGGATTAATGTGTTTTGCATCATTACTGCTACTTGTGATTTATACTGCTAGGAGGAACATGATCATAGTGAGGAGAGACAGGGAGAAAAAGAAAACTAAACTTTAAATGCTTTAGTAACATATTTGTGTATGTTTTAAAATGTTTAATGTGTGATCAATACCGATATACACACTTGTGATCATGTGTGATTAATATTTTTGCTGTTACACATGATGACTCGCTTTCTTACATTTTTGTAAGTGAAGTTTGTCTCGTTAACTGGGTCTCCAGCCTGTACTTGCCCCATAGTAAGATGTAAAAAATCTGGGACCTCTTTCTAGAAATCAGTTTAGGAAGGAAGAAAAACAGGAAAGGAAAGATAAAACTAACACTTTCTTATTTGGCATATCTGTTCCTTGTGTGTATTTGGACTTACAGCATATCATAAAAATATTTATTTCTCTTCTTGTGCTAGTGCTGCACAGCCTTTGCAGATACAGCAACATGAATCACATTTTCTTTAGGATTGGGCATAATAAACAGCACTGTCAAGAAAGTTCTGGACCCAATATTCCTGTTGACCTTGGATAAAGTGAAGAGAACACATCTTGATTGTAAGGTCTTGGACCCTGTTTGCAGACCTGGTCCTTATGAACACTGAGAGCCATCTCTCTCAGAGCTTAGACTGGGTCTGTCTGACTCTTAAGGTCTACAGATACACAGGTACAGCAGTTATCGAAATAGACTACCCACTTTTCAACTAGACTGATTTATCTTTTGCAGAAATGCATTTAGTTCTAGTTTTCTTGGAGGTTAAATTCTTATTGTATCCAATACCTGGTCATACACATTGGAAAGCACCAACCTCTGCACTAGGAGAGGAAAACAATATTATGACTATTAAAGAGAATGTGCACTGCAGAAAAGAGGAGATGCCTGGGGGATGGAGGGTCAGAAGAACCATGCCCAATTTATATTGAGTTAAGCAGTGGGAATTTTTTCTGACTAATCAGGAAAAATATCCTTTGAGTTAGAGCTAGATGACTGTGGAACAAGCTCCCCCTCAGGGAAATGGTGGAAGCCCTATTTTTCGCAGTGTTTAAAACTTGACTAGACACAGCAGTGGAAAGAACATTT
Organism: Pyrgilauda ruficollis; assembly: GCF_017590135.1. Taxonomy (NCBI): domain Eukaryota; kingdom Metazoa; phylum Chordata; class Aves; order Passeriformes; family Passeridae; genus Pyrgilauda; species Pyrgilauda ruficollis. The sequence continues at coordinate 8,924,783 of NW_024519206.1, read as the reverse complement.
TAGGGTATGATCCAAGAACTAAATGATTTAATAAACCCTTTTTCATCTCTAATTCCTTCAAGCCTCTCCCAGTCTCACATGAGAATTTGTAGCAGTGCACTCACATCCTTTTAACACACAGTTGCACAATCAAAATCAGCACATTATGTTACTTCATGGAGTCAGTAAACTCTGTAATGGTTCTTCTGGGTCAGATAAAATATTTTTCTTCACAAGTGAGGTGACTGGTAACATTTATTCCTTCATCCATTCTCATTAAGGTCCATGTTTCTAACAAGCTGCTTTAAAATGTATATACCCAATTCTCCACGGCAAAATTGGGAAGGGAGTCGGCTTTTAAGACAGATAAAATAAATGCATAAGAAAAGTAAAGAGGAATTTTATAAAGGTCATGCCAAAGAACCCTGAGCAAAATACTCTCTGGCCACATATTTTCTACAAAGTACACAAAAACTCTCAGACATGTTTAAGACAGTTAATTGTCTGGCTTTTTTTTTAAGTGTTGTTAAATGGAATGCCATATCCCTTTAACTATAACAAACCACACAGCCAATTATTTTTACAATGGGTGCTCTGCAATATCTGGTCTGGAAGTGGTCTCCCAAAATGTTCTGCCAACATACCTCCTACCCAGTATCACCAGTCAAATTCTCTAGGGTAGAAACAGGTCATGCAGAAACCAGTTTGGTGCAGAAATCAAGTAGCACTGAGGAGGACACCCCACTGGGGCAGCTTTCCCCAGTGAGATCCTTGGAATGTAGCCATCAGCTGGGCTGGCAGAGCCCAGAGCTGCTCTTTCTCCATGGCTTCTCCAGCTCTAACATCAGCAAGGACATTTACACTGTCGATGGCAGGAGAAAAGGGAAGGGTAAACTGTGCACATGTCTATGCTGTTTCTGCATTCCCATCTCCTCATTTCATGTTCCTTTCACCCCATCCTTGCAGTATCTCTGCATATCAATCTCAACTATCTAAGGCTCTACACAGAGGGAAAAAAGTGCATTAAAAATTACCTGTAATAATTTCTAAGAATAGTTTTCACACAATGATGTCAGGATTTAACAAATCTACACAAGCTTTTGTCCTAAGTCTGTTGCCAGAGTCTCTCATGTAACTTCAGTTATGCAAAGTGCTCACTTTTGGCTCTCACTATCAGAAAGTTATCAGAAAACAGAACATATGCATTTATATAACTTTACACCTACACTTCTAGCCACATTTTTTTTTTTTTTTTTAATTTGGAAGTGTCTTTCTTAATTTTCATGGACCATGGTAGTATCAAAATTATAAAATGTAGCAGAAAATTGGCATAAAGCCAACAAAAAAGGAGAACTAACACAGGAAGACAGATTAACAATATTTGTTTCATTACAGAGAATTTGAACAATACATCTACCCATCTACTACATCCTTAATAGAAGGCAAGTCATCCTTTTCTAATGTGTATGACAATTTGTTGGCTTTGTTCTCTGACATATGTGGTTCCCTCATGAACAGAAACATTTATACATCTCAGGAGAGCAAAACACTTGCACCTGAGTGCTTTGAAAACGTCAGTCTAAAACTAGAAATCCATTGTCCCCACAAAGGGAAAATGTTTTCACCTTTCACAGAATTTAAGGTCAATGTCTGATCTTCTTTTTAAAAGAGACTATTACATTTTCACACAGACAACCTCCATTAACCTGAAGATTTTGGTTAGACTATCAGCAGAGTAAACTCATGCACAGACAGAGATTCAAAAGGACAAAAGTGATGCTGGCTGTTTCTCTCTGCTAAACTAACATGAATTGTTACACAGATTAAAGCTATTTCTCACTTGGGTCTCTTAGTGTACTGTGTCCATTGCCTGTATTGCAGTTTTTTGTATGAAATTCCCTTAGGCTATCAAGTTTGTAAACAAGGTCTCCAGATCTTTTCCTGCTTTCGTGAGATTTCTCATAGTTGTTAAATTTTCTCTTGTTTTCTCACAGATAACATGTCTTGTGCCAGTCAGTATACACACATCGCTTGCTCTCTCTGCACCATGTGGGAATTTCAAGCATGTCTCTGACACACATGCACCCACATAGAGATGCATTTATTCTCTTCACGTATTTTGGTCATCTAGTGCCTAAGACTGCTAAGACTTAGAGTGATTTAGAACATGTTAAACACTCTAAATATTTTTGCTCTTTAAAAAGGACAAACTTTTCCTGCATTATTTTATCTTTAGTGGAAAATTGAGGTTCAAAGAGTGGAATTTTTCAAATGTTTCAGTTTATGTGATCTGGCAGACTCAGCTTTAAATTCTTTCCTTCCCTCCCCTTCAGTCCATGAGATGTGGACAGCAGGAGGTATAAGATGCCTCCCTAATCCAGAAAACTAACAAAATTCAGAACAAGTTCTAGGCGGAAAAGTGTTGCTGGACCACAGTCCCTACAGGAACTAAAGGTGGGGCCACGAAGCAGGACCATGGCTCCATTTTCTTTTCTCTTCTGAAAGTGTGCTGATCACTGCAGCCTAATGTCAGTCATGTGTGCATAAATTACAGCCCCCAAGGAGTTATTTGAATACTTCCTCTCCCTAAAACAAGTGGAAAGTAGGCACCCCTACCAAAACATAATTCAGTCCTTTTATTGTCCCAAAGGTAGGGCAGACAGGCATTGCTGTTTACCAAGGGAAAATTGTAAAAAAAAAAAAAAAAAGCCATAATGGAGGTTTTTATACCCATCTTCGCATCTTTTAGCTGCCCCTGTCTGCATTTGACAACTGTCAACCTTTAACAAACACCAAACAGGCTTTTCATCAAACATATGTAAAACTTTGAAACTAATGCAAAAATATTGTGTATTAATTTTGTTTTTCCAATACATACATACCAGGACTATAAAAAAGTTCACCATGGATATATGTGTGGATGTGTGTGAATTACTCCACTCTCCTGCCCTGAACTCAGTCAGGGACCGGTCTCTCAAATCTGCCTCTCTGTGACTGGCAATGGTCTAATGTATTTTTTCCTTGTCTTGAGGAATCCGATTGGAGGAATTAATCTATCTATTTGGAAGTAGGATATGATTTAAAAAATAATCGGAGAGCTAAAACGAATTTTTTGATTTAGGAAAAGTCCCCCAAACTGTTGTTTGAATAATTCTAGAGTACAAGTACCTATGGCTAGAAAGACAAAATACAGTCTGGAAAAGCAAGTCCTCCTGGCTGTGTCTGCAGCAGTAAACTAAGCAGTGCCAGGAAACATTCCCAGGCAGAGTAACACAATCATCTGTACTATTAAATAGCTAAAGTGGTCCTTCATACTGTTTTGGCTGAGCAGCAGCTAGCACTCTCCCAAACAACTCCCAGACATGGTTTGGTCACTGGCATGGGCCAAGAAGCATTCCTGGTAGTATGAACATGGGCCTTTCCATGCCAGTTGGCTGCAGGGGTAGAGAAAAGTCTCAGAGACATTTTATTTTGTAGCAGATCCACAGCTTGTGTACCCCACTCAAACCTAGTTATTATTTTGCCAAGTTGTAGTTTAAAAATAATTTGGGGTCAGCATGAGTAATATGTGCAGGTATATATAAAGGAAATATATTAAGCTTAAATTAGCCAACCTAAATTAATCTATGAACTGCAGCAAGCATGGTGTTAGCCTTGGTCTGTATGACTTTCATCATCCTGTGCCAGGTTAGTTCTGAACACTCAGCCAGTCATTTCTCTATGGCCAAAGACCTGAGCTGTGTGAGAGGACTTAATCCACACTAAAGGATTTAGGAACCACATAAAGCTCCCTGCTGTAGATAACAAGGGTCATAGAGATACAAGCTGTTAATTTTCATACGGGTTTCTTGTTAGATTATGAAAACAGGGAGGGCCCCCGAAACAAGCCTGTGCCCATGTATACATAGAGTGCAAGGTAAAAAAAAATTGAGCTACCTCTGACTGAACTAGTGTTGATCCTAAAACTCCTTATCAGACAGAGTGGGACTGCAACCCTCCTGTGGGACTACTGTTTTAGTTAGAAAGAAAAAAAAAAGTTCACATTAACTGCAGAGGATTTCCTAAGTGGCTGCTGCAGGTTGCTGTTGCTAACGTGCCCTTTAGACCTGGGGTATGAGGTAATGCATGTGGCAAAACCTGGCCAGTGATCTCCCTACTCCTGACAAAAACTATGGGAAATTATGCTGAGAAATTATATTAAGAAATGGTAGTATCCATGAAGGGGCATTCAGAATTCAGCAGAAGTGATGGTGAAGTTGCCCATGATCCTTTCACTACGCACTCCTGGTGTGGTATATTTCAGAAAGCAACTTGATTGTAGCTTTTTATATCTTGGATAATGCAATAACCACTCCTTTAGTGACACAAGTTATCTATTCAGCTGAATGATTTTCTGAAGAAACAGAGCACCAATTAAGTGCATCACTGTAGCCTTTCTTATTTTGGAAATTGAGCAGTTTTAAGCACTTGTTTGATGTCAGGCACATGCTAGATAATTTAGTGAAACAAATGACAATTTGCATCACCAAATATAATTCTGTCTCTAGCTACATAAGAGGATCTAGATAAACACCAGATCTATGCACCAGCTTCACACTGAGACTCCTTAATTTTATCATCAGGGTTTACATTTTGACAGCTCATTTCACATTCCAGCCTCATTTCAAAGCACACAGTTGGGGTCAAAATTAGCTGAATGCAGTTCAACATGAAGTGACTTTTTTCCTCTCTCCCCCCTCACTTAATTATGCAAGACCTAATAAGCTGTGTTTCAGGTTTTGAAATTTTAGAGTTGCAAGAGGAAACTAAATAATCCAGGAAATTCTTACGCTGCATGCATCTCAAGCTAACACATACCACTTTTTCATTTTACACCTTTCACGGAGCCACACAATTTACTGTTCAACAACAGCTGTTTGTTAGTGAAGAAAGCAGTACATAGTAGCACACTGCATTTTACTTCTTTTTCCTTTTTTGTCTTTTCTTATAATATGGAGTCCTGAGTCAAGAAGGTAACCAGGCTTTGTTTTAGTAAAACACTCAGCTGCATGTTTAACTTAATCTTGAAGTATGTGATTCCCCAGTGAATCCACTCTTGTGATAGGTGGCCTTAAGGGCCTTGCTGAAAGAAAGTCTTCTTGAGCACCGAAAAAATTATCTAAGCTAAAAAAGAGAATTAGCCTGTTAGAGTGCTGCCATCTAGTTAGATGAGTGTATACAACAAATCCATTTACAGTGCTTGCAATATCTCACTGACCAAGACACTGAGCTACCTACAGAAAATCTTTAGGGACAGTCATTAATAGCTATTCAAAGGGATCTATTGAACCAGTTCCTTGGGGTTTGTAAAAACGTAAGGATTTAAAAAAAAGTAATTAAACAGAACATGAGAGCCATGGAAATTTTGGGATCCTGCAGAACACTAGCAAATTTTTGCTGAACTTTTTTAACTTGTGCTGCAGTGCAGTAAACACCTGTGATTGCCCCAGGCTTCTGAAGTTGACAGTGCTTCACAATTCACAGGAAGCAGGGATTGGTAAGAAAAAGCTACCTTTAACTAACCGAAATCATATATGAGCCTCACAGACCATATTTGATTGAAGCATCATTTAATATGCAATTTTTTGAGGGAAATTATAGCAGAAAAAGAATTGCAAATTTGCTATTACCTATAACATTGTTCTTGAATGTCTTGGGGCTTCACATGGGATCTATTGAGTACCAGGTAAAGGATCATGCTATGAAAACAGACTTTAAAGTCTGAAGAAAGACAAGATGCAATATGCTTACAGAATGGTACAAACTATATTTTGAAAAAATGTTCTATGCTACAGAAGTAAAATCCTTAGCTGCTTGAAAAAGTTAAGAACCATTCTGATGGGAGGACTGCACTTACTGTTTGACTACTGCTTGTCTACATTCCTTTACAAAGGTGAGGAATAATCATGTCAGGGTTTTATATTCTGATGTATGTGAATGCATGAGACTGTGTAAATTCTTTATTTTCTGATTGGGAAGTGTCTTTTCCTGTAATTCATTATTTTAGTATCATCAGTTAAGACCAAATAATTCCTAAAACAAATTACTTTCTTATTGCAGAAGACATGTTTTGGAATTAATAAATTTGCTATTTACTTTAGCAAGTCAGGTATCTGGTCTTAATTTTTAATTACCTCACATTTGTTTAGCAACCCAGTTTCTTGCAGCCTTGACCAGATGCTTTGGATTCTTCCAGCGTGTTCAGGGTGATTGGCATAGTTCCCACACATGCACTGGTGCTTCAGCATCAGACTGTCATACACAACACCTGCAGCACAAAGACAGCACAATAAGAAACAAATGAAACAAATGCAAGTTATACTGTTCCCTGTCATGCATGCTTTAGCAAAATTTGGTTTTATTTGGCAATTACAGCAAGAGGAAATTCCTACTGAATTATTTGGGTTGGAAAAGATCTCCAAGATCGTTGGATCAAATCTTTGACATCTCCACCTTGTCAACTAGACCAGACCACTGAGTGCCATGCACAGTTGTTTCTTGAAGATCTCCTGGGATGGTCACTCCACCACCTCCCTGGAAAGAAATTCTTCCTGATGTCCAACCTGAACCTGAACCACCCCTGACAAAGCCTGAGGCCGTGTCCTCATGTCCTGTTGCTGTTTGTCTGGGAGAAGAGACCAATCCCCACCTGGTTAGAGCCTTCTTTCAGGCAGTTGTAGAGAGCAGTAAGGTCTCCCCTGAGCCTCCTTTTCTCCAGGTTAAACACCTGCAGCTCACTCAGATGCTCCTTATGGGAGTCACTTTCTAGACCCTTCACCAGCTTTGTCACCTTTCTTTGGACCTAAATTTCTTTTTCCTTTGTGAGACTCTGAATTTTGATTTATGAGATGAATCTTATGCTAGCGATAAAGCAAAGATTATTTCTCACGAAATTATATTAATATATACAATTAACTGTAAAGAAGAAGGAGAATTGGGTGATGTCTTTTGAAAGATTTTATGGCTAGGAAAAAAAAGTCTTACTGAATCACTTGTTTTCTCTTTCTCTAGTGGGTAAAGTTAGTTAAGGCTGTTAACCTATATGCAACAAGAAAATGTTATGCATAGAAGTGTAAAGAATATAATTTAGAGAAACCTTTAAAAATAAATTACGAAATGCCAGTGGCACTCAGCAGTTTTACTGCTTAACTAATACTATATTAATTCCAGATCTCAAAGCAAATCAAATGAATGTTTCAGACAGTCAAAACAGTGGCAGCCAGAGTTTTTTTTTCATGAAAAAGAAAAGTTCCACCCACTATTCAATTAGGGTCAAATCCTCTTGTTTGACTGCAAGTGCAAGGTACCTTTTGAATTTTCTATGGTTATTTATGCAAGAACAGAACAGCTTTATACAAAAAAAAGCTATCAATATCACATTGCTCTGTAGCTGTGTATTGGGAAAAAAAGAGAAATTTTAGTGAGTAGGCTCAAGCTAAATTCAATTTTCAAGGCTTTCAAACCAAGTCTGAAACACTGAAAAATGATTTTCTGTATTTACTTGTTCTTTGCATTTCTCCTAGACATGTCTGGAACAAAAATTATTTTCCTTACCCCTATGTGGGCCATTTTCATTTGGGAAATATTTTGGCCTTTTTCTTTCCCTTGCAGTTGAAAGGGACTCAAATTAACTATTTCTCCAAGCTGCAATACTTAGCATTCAAAACATCTTATGTGCCACCATTACTGGGGATGCCAACACAGTTCTGGGAAAATTGTATTCACCTGCTACTGAATACAAAATTTAAGTCCAGATTCAACAAAATTCTCAACACCAACTTTATTTAACAAAGTCCTCTAATGGGTATTGAACATCAATAAAGTCTTTAAAAGCTCTTCTGAATGAGAGCCTGTGTACATCGTGGGTGATTCAAAGTTAAGTTTCTGAGATAATTCAGTTAGAAGCCAGCCAGAAGTTATGCTGCTCTAGAAATATTTATGCTGCCATATTTCTTAGCTCATGCACTTTAGAACTGATCCTTTGGGATCTTGGTATTTAAGCCAAAATGAGAATACACTTATGTTAAGCGTAAGGAGAACGCAAATATAATACCTAACTGCAGTATGACTAAGTTTATGCTAAATGATTATCTAGCAAACATAATAGTTCATTAGCAATAAATTTTTTAATTTACTTTCTTGTCTTGTTTTCTTTTAAAGAAAGAAAGAACCAGTGAAAACCTGGAGCTAATAAGCTAATGCAGCTTAAAATATCTGCTGGCATTGTCAAAGCAGTTAATAATTTCCCTTCTCTGCTGTTCCTCACTGCTCTATCATCAGGTTTTGTAAGTTACTTGGAAGCATGCACACAAAAAAGGGCATGCTCACATACCTCACTTTCCTTTTCTTGGCACTCACAGTTTTAACTTTTGCAGTCTGTTGGCTACTCAGCCTGTCCAGTTTGGCAGTGGCCATTATACCAACAAAAAAGAAAACATTTCTTCCCATCCCCCTGACCCACAGGGAACTGTTTATGTGCCAACTGTACAGGCATCAGGACTTTCAGGTGCTTTCAGGTAGGACAGGCTGTTATATCAAATGGATTTGAATAGAAATGCTTGTTAAACATTAAGAAAAATTAGCTGAAAGTTGAAAGTTGCTTCTACCTGCCAATCTTTCAATTAATTTTTTATTCTTCTTACTTGAATAGTCCAGATAGCAAGTAATGGGAATGATATTAATAAATAAAAAACATATTACTGTGTTTTGGTTATACAGAGTCAGGAGTAATAATGACACTGTTTTTACTACCTGTATCAGGGTTGCAACCAATTTCAAAGTGAAACACTGAAACTGTGTATTCAGGATGCCTCCTCTGGTTGACATAAACTTCTTTTCTTAGCACTTTTCCAGAAATAGAGTACAGCTAAAAGTGTAATTTTATTGTATGTGAGTTAGTTTGTCTGAATCAAAAATCAGTTTAATAAGGCCAGGTCACTATTGCATGGCAGAAGCATCTGCTCCAAACTTTTAAATATCAAGATATTCACACCACTGAGTGTAAAATTTGTTTTTAGGAGGATTAATTGACTTAAGAAAAGACTGAAATATATGTTTTCATTTATTGCAAGCATTTAAATTGATTTAGGATGTGCAAGTGATTCAGATGTATGGCTGCTGGTCATACAGCACATGTGCTCGGTACAATACCAGAATGCAGCAGTAGAGCTTACTGCTAAAAATAGCCTGTAGGATTTCCCTAACAGGATTCAGCCAATAATCTCCCCACTCCCACATAAAAAAAAAAAAAAAAAAGAAGAAGAGAGGCAGACAACTGTTTTCAATTGCAAACTGCTGTGAAATATTAATAAAAGATGGTTATTCTGTCTCTCCAGAACAAATGCCTACAGCCAGATTCTGCTCTCAGATTCCTTGTGTAAATCTGAGCAGCTCCACTGAGACTGGTGGATTTATTCTGGATTTACACCAATATTACTGAGGTCAGAATGTGGCCCTGAAGACAGATGGGAATGGTGCCACCACTGAACCATATAATGATAGGGGACACAGGACAAAAGAAACTGAATTTGCTTTAAGTCAGTAAAACCGAGATTTTCCTGGTGGGGACTCCCTAACACTCATTCATTTCCAAAATACTTTATTCGGGTCAGTTTCTTTTAATAATATTTTAAACAGAGGGGAGAACTAGAGACCTAAAAATCATTGGCTAACAGCATGCTTTGAAGAAGATTAATTGCCCTGGAGAATAACAGTACCAATAAGAAAACCCAAGGGAAGAATATCTAATAAATTATTCCAACAAAAAAATCTGAACTAAATAATGACAAGTATTCTGTAAACTGCCTAAGTGAAAATTAAATAGACTTTCTTTTTTTCCACCTTTAACTCATTATCTTGTGCATTTACTGTGTATATATTGCTTAACTCTTGCAACAGTCACTGTTCTGATTCCCTTCAGATATTTGGCTAAAAGCATTTTTCTTGTGACTCACAAAAATATAGGCTCAATTTGATGCCCCTGTAATAATCTGCTACAACTGTTTTCCTCCTAACTTTTTTTCTCTTCCAAGAACATATATTGTCTTTAAATAGGGGAAAAAAAAAAAACCCTAACAGTAAATAATAACTCAAGGCAGGGACATGTTATTACATTAATTTTTAGAGTCTGAATTTGCCCTTGCTTTATGGTGGACCAGAATTTTCTCCCTTTCCACACACCCATTCCTTCCTTCTGTGCTTTTACAAATGCTAATGTTGCAACTGCTGTAGACAATTGCTGGTTGCATCTTGTGCTCTCTTAAGGGAGAAAATCACAGAACCATAGGATAGCTCAGGTGGGCAGGGACCTCCAGAGGTTTGTAGCCCATCTCTGCTTAGAACAGGACTTTCATCCTAAAGGATTTTCTAAAGGCCATATAAGAATAAATTAAAACCAGATCTGAGTTTCTTTCTTTCAAGTGATCAATGAATAAATGATATGGCATCATCCAGATCCAGGAAAGAGCATGCACAGATAAAGTCATTCTATACCATAACATCAGATATGTTAATAATACACAGATTGGTTTGTTTTTTTTTTTTTTTTCCTCACAGACACTGTATTAGAACTGTTGGTGTTGCAAAGTTTCTGTTCATTGTCACTCCAAAGGTATAAATCTCATAACATAAAAAATAAAAATCTCTATTTTTTATGCACTCAAAAGCTGGAGTGACAAGGTTATATGTGTAAGTCTGTAAGCCTAGACACATGTCAGGGAAATAGATTTCTTTGAGCAGAAAGGAAAGGCTTAACTGCAGAGCTATGTGCTCTGCAAGACCTGGTCAATCAGCCAGGGGGTACTGGATATTAGCATAGATACAGCTTGCAAGCAGGTACAGCACCACACTGCCTGTACCTAGAGGATATAGAAGCACTGAGAGTACAGAGCAGAGGTGGAGAAAAAGAAGCATAAAGTTGTACGGCAGATGAAAATAAGAGGATTTAATTTTTTTTCAGTAATAAGTAGAGCTTACCTTGAATGAGCAGTGAAGGGAGGGAAAAAAAATTCAGTAAAACAAGAATCAGGGATTCAAGAAAAAGATGTTTCATATTTTGAAAAAGGAATTCAGTGGTCTGATAATCTCAGTTGCAATAAGTTGGCCTTCCTTCCTTCCTTCCTTCCTTCCTTCCTTCCTTCCTTCCTTCCTTCCTTCCTCTCTCTTTTTCTCTCTCTCTTTCCACTGGTGTTCATGTATCAATTACTAAAAAGGTAAATTTTGACTCTCTGTCCTTCTTTCCTCTCTCTTTTTCTCTCTTTTTCTCTCTCTCTCTTTGCACTGGTGTCCATGTAGCAATTACTAAAATGGTAAATTTTGACTCTCTACCTAATCTGACTGTCTGCATTTCCGCTGCTGAACATATCGGGTTTCTCTGTGTCACATCTCGAGCACTTTATGCCAGGGATGTCCTCTTCCCATCACCATCTCCATTCTATGTTTGTTGTACACATTTTCATCCCTTTTCTCATTTTTCCATCTCAACTTCACACTTTCTTTCTTGATTAGTTCCACCAATGCCACAAGTCCACAGATCTATGTAACCCCCTTGACCCTACTCCCCTTTCTGGGGATTATAAAACGAGGTGTCAGTAAACCTTAGCAATTAGGCTGAAGCAGCAACTTTTTGAAAGGGACTGCAGATTTTTTTTTTTTTTTGAAACTGCAGATTTTTGAAAGGGACAGTGAAGTCTACACACAGTGAGCTCACTTTTGATGTGCTCTGCAAATCAGAATGAGTTTACAATGTTTTCGGGACTCTATGAATACAACTAGAAATACAGTGGTCTGGTTTAAAAATCCTGTCTATACTTGGCTTTTCTTTATGGAGAAAGTCATGGAAAGTGAATTAGTATGTTTGTTTCTGTACAACCCAAATGTTTGTTACCCAAAAATAATAAAACATTTTTATTTATGCCAAGGTCACATTCTGATTGGAAAGATGGGAGAGAACACTGTCTCACACAGCTACGTACAATGACCATTAAGGACTCCATCCTTAATAAACTCATGGTCATGGCTTGAAAAAATGCAGACTTTCAAGGCATGGGAAGTTCTGCCAGCTGAAGGAAATATACTTCTGGCATAAATCTTCATAAACAGTAACTGCAAGTATTTATTTCCCCCTCTTTTATTTTTCTTTGCACACAAAGTGAATCTTCACTTCTGGCCATGCTCTAATGTGATACTGACATTCAGGCTTTTAAAAAGATGGACCCTCATGCAAGGTTAGATTACCCACAATAAGAAATGAGGTTTCTGTGGTCATTTTCCTTCCTTTGACTGAAGATTTTTGAGGTTCTAATCACTTTTCTTTGGACAGTGCATTCTCCCTGAGTGACTGGAATGCCCAGCACCTAAGCATAAAACCTGCCTCTGTAGACTCCACGCAACCATTGAATGACACAGAAGTTGTAGCCATCAGCACTTAATCATGCCTACAGCTTTGCTCTTTCTGTAGAGAAAGAGACCTTGAAGCAAAGACTGCTTTGTCAGATGAAGACATTGAGAATTACATCAGTTTTCCTCCTTACTGGTGGTCTTTCTTCAACGTATTGGTGGTCTCTTTACAAAACAGGCAACGAGAACACAAAGAAAAGAACCAGAGAATAGAGAAATGAAAGAAAAAGCTATAAATGACTTAAAGGTACCAAAAATGCACCTGTTTCTGTATTGCTAGAGCTAGTCAATGATAATAATTTATGACTGTGTGAATATTAACCCTGTGATTTATCAGCTGCACTGGTTGAGTTGGTGCCAGTATAGCATCATAAAACAGAGGAGCAATAGGGCTAAAACTGAACACATTGCTGCAGGAGCTATTTGAGGTATTTAAGTCTGTTGATCCCACATGAACAAATGCATTTGCCCTGCCTATTAAAAGCAGTCTTCAGGGAACCCTACCAGTTGTGTAGACATGCTGGCTGGGCTGGTCCATGTCTGGGTGAGGTAATGTGGAGTCAGTGGGGGAAGATGGGGTCCTGGAAAGTGGTCGATGTTTATCTGATCCTGCCATGCCAACTGTAGCCATCTGAGCCTGGTAGATTTGCAACTGGTGGACATGCCGATGTGCCAGGAACTCCTGTTTCCAAGAAAACAGCACAGTAGAAAGAAATGTGAGATGGGATCAAGTAAAACACTGTGGGAAACATGTCAACAAATTAAGTTCATTAGGTCAGGGCTGTAATAAACAGTGGGGACCCCCACCCCCAACTTGTACCTAAGACTCACTCAATAAATCCATTCAACAGATGTTTTCACGCTGACAGTGTGGGCTACTGACTTTGCTGAAGAGTAGGTGATGGCAGGCAACCTGTCAGTTCTCCCTGACAGGAAAAACAGCTTCACATGCAAAGGCTTACAAAACACACAGTTTTTCTAATATATTGAATACATAATATGATGTTAGAACATTAGAATTTAAATTTTAGAATTTTATGACTGTACACAAATAGAATTTAAATTTTCTCACAGCACTGAAAGTGAAAAGTGGTGTTCTTACTACTCAGTACCAAATGCACTGAGAAACTGAGAGTCAAGTTTCTGCAGTTAACTCAGTTCCCAGAGCTCCCTGGAAAGTAGCAATGATTTGCATATAAGTTTTCACAAATCATTTAGAAATTCAGGAATTGTTACATGAGATCCCACTTAGGAACCATCTTTTTTTGTCATAACTGCTGATGGCTGTAGGCATAGGCAAACACTTCAGGGAAATAGGCATGTGTGAAAAGAGTATAACAGAGCAGAAAAGAAGATTTTCTCTTCTGCTTTGTCAACACATGGTCACTTTTGCTGACATGACAAAGGCTAAAACCCTGTGAAGCCAGTAGGAACCTGGCTCACTCCACAGAGTAGGATTGCTTCTCAAACCCTTTTCTTTCTGTTTTTCTTTTTTCTGTGCATATAGTCCCAGAACCTCAACCAAAAATGGATGCAAGAGAAATATTTTCAAACCACTTAATATGAATTCAGTTGAAATTCACACTTGTGACTTACAACTGCAGGCTCTGTTTATCCTCACCTGGGCTCAATATACATAAATGCAGGAATATATATATACGTGTGGCTTTTTCTTTTCTATTTTTTTTTTTATAAACCCAATAACAATTAGCATTGCTGTGTGTGGTTGCTTGGGACTGCAGCTCGGAGGCCTGGCTTGGTCAAGGAGAGATTTCTGGCTGCTTAGAGAGGTGAAGCTGAGTTCAGGCTGTGTGGGAAGGCAGGTGGGAGTACCCCAGCCCATCACACACTGCAAAATAAATCGGCAGCTCATAGGATGTGAGAATGTCTACCCTGCATGTAATAAAAGAGGCTTTTATGCAAACAAGTGCTCATCAATAACAGCTGAAATGAGAATAAATGCTTTAAAAGGCAGCACCAAAACCCACATTAATATTTAGGGTCACTACTTTGGTGAAATGACATAAGGTCATGGGAAAGGTAAATCACATGGGACCTTGTCATAAGTGACTAAATGACGAAAAAAAGTATGAGTAGGTGAAAAGAGGTTTTACAAGAATTGTCTTGGTTTAGAGTCATTGAACCATTTTTCTTCCTTTAAATACAGTCCCCAACTTTTCTTATTGTTTTTTTAATGTTCAATTACAGGATAATGTTACATATTCCAGGAAATATCTTGAGCTATCTGAAGAGGTCTATGTATCCATCTATGAACATAATAAAACTTAACATTCAGGAATTTTTTCCTGAAATCTCTTTTTGTTTAGTTTTGCTAATAATTTTGATTGTGTTTAATTTTCAGAGGAGTTTTTTTTGTTTGTTTGGTTTTTTTTGGCCTCATAGGTATATATATATTTTACAACCTTTTCTGGGAGATTGTGTGATTGGAGATGAGTGAAGAATGCATGGACACTATTGTGTTGAATATTCTTCCTATGGAGAGCAGAAGTAGATACATTCCTTTGTGAGAATTTACTATTCACTTTCCTCAATGCTGGCTTAGTGGTCAATAAAGTAGACACAGGAGGTATTTTGCTATCTGTGGCATGATTACTCCCTGCATCCTAGGATCAAGTGATGGCAGCAGTCTGTCTGATGCTCATGTATTCACAATCTTCTACCTACTCTTCTAAACTCCCAGCTGAGGAGTTTGGAAGAAGCCAAACTCCTGCCTGCAGGACCCATTCATGGCACAGAATGTTGCGTTCAGACAGGAAATTAGTGGAATACTGTTATTTCTGCTGCTCTCCTCTACTTAATTAAATAGATGCTGTCTGTGTAGATCTTTGAGCAAGGGATTTTCTGATTTTTCTTTCAATGTTCATGCTAACCCTTGATAATTCATTAATTGAGTTCACTTTTTTGATAATCATTAGAGTACAGAAGGATTTGTTCCCTATTGGCATGTTCTTCAAGCTAGTAAAGGTGCATCAGTGGATTGTGGTAGTCTTCTTCAAATATTGTTACTGTAACAAATTTCTTAAAGAAGTCTTGGAAATTCAGTTGTCAGTGAGGGCAGATTGATGCTATCTCTGTTAGGACTCTTCTCAGTGCTGGTTTACTCTGAGCTCTGAGGATTTAGAGCTGCCTTGTTTGCCTTTTACTTCCAGACCTGAACTTCAGTTTTGCAATATCTGCACTTTTTTTTTTTTTCAGCAAAGCTGCAAGTTTGCCATTCAGTCAATATCTAAAACATAATCTTTCCACGTCTCTGATGTAAAAAAGTCAATTTAAGTGGGCTTTTGGTTTGTTTGTGGATTTTATTGTTTGTTGGTTTGGTTTGGTTTTTTTTGATGTTTTTGTTTTGGTTTATTTTTCTAGGTTGTTTGTTTGATTTGTGGGTTTGGGGTATTTTTACAGTGTCTTGAAGAAGAGGGAAAAAAAATTCTGGAACATCACATAACATAGATAACTTTGGAAGATGTTCCTGACTTTGTTTCTAAAATGATTTTGTGTTTGTGTCTACGTAGTCAATAGTAAGAATATTTTTCATGCAGATGAACAAATTGAGAAATCTTTTTTAAGATCAATCAACCTGTGTGAACATCACCTAAACTAGACATCTATTTCAACACTTTGTTGGAGACCAGGAATACAGCCTATTCTTTCTCTGCTCCATTTACAGGTTAAAGTGTGTCCTGTTTATATCATTCTCCCCTCCTCAATTGAAACCAGGCACATACTGTGTTTGACACATGTTTGTCAACATAATCTGTTCAGGGAAGAAGAAGAAATTTGTGGAAGGTTCCATGGACATTGCATGACACCTGCTTTAATTTCTGAGGACACAGAAAACATTTGCATGTGAAAATCTTTTAAAATTTCTTAAAAGTAGTTTGTCTCACGAGGCTTACACCAAGGCTTACATCCTCTCATGGCATCCAGATCCTTTAACTGTAATATTACAAACTGTAGACATCAGCAAAGTTTAGACTTGTTTAGATTTTAGTCAAAGTTTTAGGCTAACTTCCTGATTAGGTTTTATTTTACAGACAACAGCCACTCATGAAATACATATATTTTTTTCTAGCCACCTACATATTTATGCTGTGAGCATTTCTGGTACTCTGAGTCACAGACAAGTGGATTAATGCAATGAGTAATGTGGATAATCAACACACTTATCTGGCTCCCCAAATGCCCACCTGGCCTCTGGAAGGGATTAAAGGAACACAATGAATTCATCTTCAGGTTTTATGTGTTACAGCCCTGCAAACACATGTCCATCTCTCCAGCAATATGACAAAAGCAGTATTTGCACATCTGCAGGGCTAGTGATTTGTGTGAATATATTTGGAGCATTTCTTAGGTAACCTGAGCCCTGTCTGCCCGGCATGGAGCCTGCTAGTTCCAGGTGCCTGAGATTAGTTTATTAGTAGAGGCAAGCAATTAGGGCCTCTGCTGGAGCTAGTGGAGGGCCATCCATCCCCTTCCACAGAAATGAGCTCTAGCCCTCCGTAATTATTTTGGGGAGGAATTTTAGAATCAGTATCTAAAGAGAAGATGAGCCTTTTGGGAGCATGGGAGGTAAATATTTGTTGTTCTCCTAGTATTAGTGTAAGGTTTGTTTAGCAGGGCTTTGAATTCATCTGGGTTGATGTGAATATTCTTTTCATGTAGATGTGTGATTTGTACATTTTAGAGCATGACATTTTGTAAATTCTAAGGATTTTAATGAGATCTGTTTACTTATTTTTATTGGCTGTGAGACCTGATAAATCATGAGTACATTCTGTTGGATTATTAGATGGTCAGTGTTGGAGAATAAAGCATAGGTGAGTTGTATATATATTAACAGTCCTTTGAACTGTTATGTTTTGTGCAGAGGAAAAAAAAATATGTGGGATTCACCTATAAAAGCTTTTTTGCCTCTTAGCAGTCTGTTTTTTAATTTAATATGTTAATATTTAGTTTAGTCACAGCTAAATAAATCCAAATATTTGTATTTCTTTACCATAATCCTGCATGTGTAAGGGCATATTCACACCTCTCTTCAGGGTTTGTACTTTGGCTTTTTTCATTGTGGTAGAGAGCTTTTTTTTCCTCCTAGGGATAGCAAATTTTACATTTCTTAATAATAAGATTACTACTCTCATATATTTGTGGCCAGGTTTATATCCCTCTGTTGTTGTGCCTTTGATGCATTCTGCTGAAGTGTGTGCTAATGTCTATTAACTGGTAAAAGTTATTCATGTTTTGCCTGTCTCTCCCAAAAGACCTTAAGCACTTCTAATCTTAGAAAGCTTTTCCTCTCAAAGCATTTTTGGTGGTCTCTTTGCTAATTTCCACATTGTTTTCAGAAAAATTACCCAAAGGATGGGTAATTTCCTGAAGGGGAAACCTACATGCAAATGCCTAAGAAAGTTTTGCCCTAAGTAAGGATGAAAACAAGACCTGCTGCCTTTCAGACCTTCCTCTCTCTCCTTCTTTTGAAGGATATTTCTGATGCCTGCTCTGCTGCCTCGTCTCACCCCATGGCTCCTGCTGGAGACCCTAGTCCTCAGCCCTGTCCAGACCACTGTAGCAACATGGGAGCAGAGCAACTTCAGATCCTGCCACTTGTCTTCTCTACCACCCTCCTAGGCTTTCCACCTTCCCAGTGCAGTTGTAGCTGAATGAATCCAAGGGCCAGCCAGTGACTGCATCCAGCAAAAAGGGCTCAGCTTGCAACAAACAGAGCTCAGTCCTGCTTTAAGGTCCCTGTGAAGGCAGTCTTGGCCCAAACTAAGACAGCATCATCCAAAGTCTGACTGAGTCAGAAATTCTGGTCTCCCAGAAACTTCTCCTTCAACGCAGATGTAGGTAGTTAACAGTCCTTCAGAAATATCATACAATATATGATATAATAGGCTAGATTAATAGGCTTGACCTTGATTATACTCAGAAGTGACAGAAAAAAAAAAAACATAGAAAGCAGTGAATGCATGTACAAAGGAGTTTTGTTCCTTGGGATAAAAAACTGTGGGTAAGTGGATTTTTTAGCAATTTTCACACAGAAGTTTTGTGAAGTACTGTTTTGCCTACTGTCCTCAAACAGAACTATAACTAGTTGCCTTCAGAAACCAAGCAAAAATAGGTCCTGAGGTCTTCCAAAAAAAAAAAGTGTGTGAACAAATGTGAAAGTGTAGGAAAGGTGTCTCTGTCAATATATACAACCTAAAATAGAAATTGGTCTGAGATATCCTTGAAAATGAATGTGTTGAGACATATTTTAACTGCTCTGTCACTTGGAGAAAACACATCACCAAGAAGCCCTACCAGTTTCTATTTTTGACCAAATCACATGTGCAGCCACCAACTTCCATGGTCATCACTTTCAAAAAAACCCCAGTATCTCCATCTGAAATACAGTCAACCACAAACTCAGAATCAGCATTTTTATGAAAAGTAAGTAAATTACTAGTATGGTTGCAGACACATAGATTGAATAGGTAGAAATGGATTTAGAGCAAGCAAAAGCATAGATGGGAAAAAACAGGACAGTTAGCCTTGAGGCATCTGGATATATTAGGTCACATATTATCAGGATGTTTATAGAATTTGGATTTCTCTTGCTGTAATCCAAGGAGGACAGTATTGACTACAAAATCAGTAAACAGAAATGAAGTCTTATCAACTGAATCTTAGGTGCAGATACAGAGCAGTGGGATGGAAGCTATAACCCAAAACTGCCTGGAGTCCCAGGCAGAAATTTGCCTTTGCTTCTCACAGCAAAATAAGCCCATGCCCTGTGTCTTCCCCTTCCCTTCTGAAGGACTGGGGAATGGCTTATTCCAGCTGCTGCCAAGGTAGAGCTTAGTACTTAGGGGGCCTTACTAGGGCTGGGTCCTGCTGCAGTGACAGCCCAAGGAATGGTTATCGCCCTCAACCAGTTTTGTTTTCCCCCTCCGTTCCTGGAGCTGCAGAGCTGCTGCTGTAGAGGTCCCTGTCCTTCTCCTACCATCCTTCCCTTCTAGCGCAGGAGCGCCTTTGGGGTGACAAAAAATGTTATAAAAACTACAACAATTTTAGGCCATGAAACAGGGGAAGAGCAAAGACTCCTAATGGGATAACCAGAGCGTGCTCCTTTATCGAGGCACATGGGAGAAGATGCATTTTGGATGTGCAAGTCCAGGCTGGAGTCACACCCCTTGCCTCTGGCTGCAGGATGTCATAGCAGAGTTGGGACCCTCCATTTTACCTCTGCTGTTGCATGAGGAGGTGGATGGGCTGCTGACCTGTGTTTTTAAAGGGAGAGAGGTTAAAAATTACCTCTCTTGGACAGAAAGTTTCCAGAAGCCTGACCATCTAAATGTGATCCATGTTGGTCCTATGTAAGTGAGGAATCAAGGTGGTCACAGGGTTTGAGAAGTTTTCAGCTGTCTTTGTTAAGAAATATGAACCAAGCAATCATTATGTTGAAGCCTGGCTTGATTAAGAAGAAAGGAATTATAGGAGTGACAGAAAAGGTTGCCCTAAAGTCAGAGCACTTCTACTGAAGGGAAATTCCAGGAGTCCAACTGAGCTTCTGGATTCACTCCTGGTTCCTGCTCCTGTGAGACCTGCCTTCTCTGCTCCCGACATTGGCAGGTACTTGACTTCTGTCACTCCTGGTAAAGTGCTGACTGCAGTGTGCACAGCACTCATCCAAAGAAAATGCAGCACCTCCTCAAAAGCTTCACTCCTGGCTGAATCTCTTCCTCACTTTTTGACTCTCCCAGATACTTAATACAAATGTATAAGTAATTGGGGGTACAATAAAGGGGAAAACAGACCACCTGAATATCTTGCGGGTCTTTTTTTTTTTTTTTTTTTTTTTTTTTTTTTTTTGTTCTTCGAGGAAACCTCTGAAGAGGTTTCTTGTTACTTTATTGCTATTACTGAAAAAACATGACTTTCCAGAAGTCACTTGGTGCTTTCCAAAAAAAGAATGCAGGGAAGAATAAATGCAAAAGGAAAATACAATTGTTCACGTCTTGCCCCAGCTTTCAGAATTAACAAGTATTTTCTTCTTTTACTTTCACATAAAGAATAGGTAGGCTCTATAATAACATTTAATGGTTACAATCACCTAATCCTAGTAGCTTTCTGAAATCCATAAGTTGATATGTTGGCCAAAACTAATTAATGATAACATCACCTGTCCCACATATTTCATTGCTCTGGGAAATGTCACCCAACTCTCTTCAACAGTATTGGCAAATCAGTTTGGTGTTAGTTTACGCAGATCATTTCAGCCACTTCCATTTTTCTGCTCTTCAACAGAACTACTTTTCTTAGCAGACTTGTATGATTTAAGTGAAGAATCATTACTTTGGCCTTCACACAGAAAAATAATATTCTCCAGGCTAAATTCATTAGCAGTTCTGCTGAAGATCTGTGTTTTCTGCATATTTCAACAGATTCTGCTTTGGCTTTATAGACAATTCTTCTGAGTTCATGTTTTATTGTAGAATTAATGAAAATTACTTGGATCTGATATATAAGGAGAAAATCTTGGAAAGCCCTGCTCTTCAATATAGAGTTGAGACACACTAACACATCAGTGCCTAAGTATAAAATCATGAGGGTGTATAGATGCCTCCTTCCTTCTGTGGAAGTACAGTGAAGTCAGAATGGGGAACACCAGTGGACCATATGGTCAGTAAACATTAGAGCCATCACTGGGGTGTTTGACCAAATCTGTTCTCTCTCTACAGAGCATTAGTGCAGGTCCCTGTGTCTAATGCACAGGGCTGGGGATGAGCAGATCCAGAGCAACCCTGCCAAAAAGGACTTGGGGTGCTGGTGGATGAGAGGCTGGACATGACCCAACAATGTGCACTCCCAGCCCAGAGAGACAAATGTGTCCTGGGCTGCATCCAAAGCAGTGTGGGCAGCAGGTGAGGGAGGGGATTCTGCCCCTCTGCTCTGCTCTGGAGAGACCCCACCCACAGTGCTGCATCAGCTCTGGGGTCCCAGCACAGGAAGGACAGGGAGCTGTTGGAGTGTATCCAGAGGAGGGCTGCCAAGATGATCAGAAGGTTGAAGCCCCTCTCCTGTGAGGAAAGGCTGAGACAATTGGGATTGTTTAGCCTGGAAAAGAGATGGCTTCAGGGTGAGTTAATTGCAGCCTTCCGGTAACTGGAGGAAGCCTACAAGAAAGATGGAGAGGGACTATTCACAAGAGCATGTAAGAACAGCAGGGAATGGCTTCAAACTGAAAAAAAAAAAAAAAAAAAAAAAAAAATTTTAATTTTGTTTCAAAAAGAATTTAAAAAAGAAGGGGAAATGTTTAAAAAAAAAAAAAAAAAAAAAAAAAAAAAGTAACTTTAGATTTGATATCAGAAAAAAAATCTGTACTGTGAGGGTGGTGAGACACCAGAATAAGTTGCACAAAACTGTGGATGCGCCATCCCTGGGTGTGTTAAAGGCCAGGCTGGATGGGGCTCCAAGCAATCTGGTCTAGAGGAAGAAGTCCTTCTCCATGGCAGGGAGTTTGGAACTAGATGACCTCCAAGTTCCATTTCAACCCAAGCCATTCTGTGGGTCTGTGACTTTTACCTCTCTGAAGATTTCAGAGAGATATATTGCCAAATCTCACACCTTATTTCAGTGTGATTAAAATGCCCACAGACTTCCTTTCTCCAACACATACGTAGTAAGAAATAAGAGTTTCTTAGAAAATTGTATATGTACACATGCATATCTGCAGATATCACAAGATATTTTAAAAACATTTTTCTCTCTTCGGTGCAACACTTTTCAGATTTTGGAACACAAGGAAATAGGGACATGCAAGGAAATGGTGATATAACTTGAGACTACAGAATAAAGGATTTGAATATAGGAAGTATGCTGCAGATGGAAAAAGAAACTGTCACAAAAATCCTTTCAGATCTGTTCTATATACTTAGAGTTTTACATAGTTGTAGAATGCTCTATGCATTTGTAGAATAAATATATTTCTGCAACAAGTACAGCTTGTATTTTTTTTTTTTTAGTTTTATTTGGGATAAGATCCATTTATTTGTAATTTGAACAAAAATTGAACTGAACATCAAAAGTTTACTTACAAATATTTCCCATTTTGTTTTCTCAGCCTAGGGTTTGCTGCTATTAACAAGTGGGAGAATTGCCAGAATGGGTAGATTTAAAATGGAGGAAAAAATCCTTATGTTTAGTGATTTAAGAACAAATAGAAGGTTAAAAAGAAAAAAGGAAAATGTTATATGCTAGCATAGCACGGATTGTATAATGCAGACTGCAAGATAAATTATGCAATTTCTTATTCCTTAAGTAAACCTCCAAACTTAAAGTGCAAAGTAACTTTCAGTAGATACCATATTACCTGTTGTGTTTCAGGGGAAGGATAAATTTTGTGCAACTAATTCCAGTGGATCTTTTATTTTTTTTTTTTTTTTTTAAGGAAAACTGCTTAGTATTTAGAATTACTATCTCTTTGTTTTAAAGGCCAGCTGAGATAGTGGTGTCTCAATTCCTATGTTGGGGAAGGCAGCCCTGAAGATCAACTCCATGGCTGGTGAAGTCCCTTAAAGCACCTCCCTAACTGTGGTCTGAGGGCAGCTTGGGAGGACATCCATGTGCTGGAAATTGTCTTGGAGTTAGTGGCTGAGCAGGAAGACCAGAAGCAGTGGGGAAGAGGCAGATGAGCCAGCTGGGATGCACAAATACAGCATCCTGAGAACTGTCTGGGTGCAGTCCTCGAGCAGAGGCCTTCCAGTAACTCAAAAGGAAGGACCTGAGAGTCAGTGAAGAAAGCAACCTCCTTCAATCATAAGTTATAAAACATCCAGCTCTGTTTTGGATTATTTACACAGATGTAAGTGGATAAACTAAAGGGGAACCAAGAAATTTATTGTGGGTTTTCACTGGGATATCTGAGAGAAGGATTTGTCACTTCAATAACTGCATCTTAAAGCATTGCCCACAAAGGAGGGAGACAGAATTCTTGCAGCCACACAACACTCATAAAAATATATATACTGGAGAATATTGCACCAAATAAATAGCCATAACTTTATCTAGTGAAATCCAGGAGAACAGAGTGGAGGAATCCTGAGAACCAGTCAAAACAAAATGTTAATTCTAATTGTTGTATTTAGTTGGCCTTGTGTTGTGACAAGTTTGTTATTATGCAGATTTCCTACCTGCCACCTTCTATGGGAGGATTTTACCAAGTGAAGTTATGCAGACAATTCCCCTTGCTTCTTACCTCTTTATTCGTAATTATGTTGGCCCTGTGTTCACTCAAGATAACATTATAGCTGTCCCCAAATGCTCTCCATTTGGGGCCTGTGACAAATGAAATCTTTCAGTGCCTGGAATAATTTTTTTCCCTCTCTTGCAGAAGTGTAGCTATTAACATGCTGAAAACAAAGCCGTGCTTGTTTATTGTCTGACAGTGGGTTAGTAGGTGTTACAAATTTTCTCTGATATAATTTTGTAAATGTCCATTTTTTTCTTCAGACAGATTTATAATGTAATGTATTGTCCTTAAGATTTTTTTTTGTAGTTTTTGTTTTTGCTAGGAATGTTATTTTTCCTGCTCAGTAATAAATTTGATGTATATGATGCATATATAAATATACCTGGCATGATACTATCCTATTAGAAGTTATAATGAAAATATTCTGTAATTCATCTGCTACATAGACAGTATTCTTGTGTGGAGAAGCTAAGGTGTAGACATTACAGATCCAAAGTGCTCAAGGATTGGAAATCCTGATTTTTAAGTCCTTTCTTTAACTACTGGATCAGTAATAATTGCATTGTATCTATAATATTCTCAATTTCTGGATTTCCATCTGGTTTAATTATGAAATAATGCAGCACTGTGGCTTTCTGTGTTTCTTATTACAACTGACAGCCGTGGAGGTATGGTCAGAAGCTGTTTTGGTTTGATGGTGCTGGATTTGACAAAGGGTAGGAAAAAGAGGTTGGAGCAATTGTACAATAGCACAGCTTTTAGGTACTGCTCAGACAAACTAAAGCATCCCTACTCTAAGTCTTTAAGCTGGGTACAAAAGGGCTCTGAGCAGACTGGGTGAGGAGAGGGAGGCTGATCACCCCTATCACCCACAATGAAAGAGCTCATGGAACTTCGCAGCTTCTGTGTCTTTGGGGTCATTGTGGTCCTTAGTCTTGCTGGGAACATCCAGTCCATTTTCTTACCAACCTCTGGAAGCATTAAACCTACTCAGAGAAACCAGGAGGAATGGCAGTCACATAAGTGGGTGCACACATCATGATGTGCGTGCACATCATGCCACAGCCAACTTTTGGGGTCACTGCGAGTCCCAAGAGATATGCCAGGAAGCCCTGCTGGCCACAAGGCACCTTCTGAAAAGGAATGGATGCTGTGAATATATCTCAGACAAATATATATCAGAAATATATCTCAGACCCTTGGCAGAGCTGCAAAGGTGGGCTGAAAGCTTTGAGGCAGGGCTCAAGGCACTGGGTGCTGCCAGCCCAGCAGTTCCTGTTGGATCTCTACAAGACAAGGCATGTTGAAGGTTTCTTCCCAGGAACCACAGGGGTTAAACCCGACCTGATTGCAGTATCAACAGATATGCTAAAAATGAGAGATTTAGCCCTGAGCCCAGCCACAGAACCTAATGCTGTCCAGAGGCCCAGGCACAGGCAGTGAGCTTCTCAACTCCTTCTCTCTCTCCCTTTCCAAATCCTCTTCTGACTATGGGTATTGGGATTTCTCTTTGCTACTCTTGGTACAAAAATGTAATTAGAGCAATTAAACAATAGCAACATTCAAAAATATGGAGAAAATATGTGAGGCTGGGGCCGAGCTTTTGTCTTTTTCTGACAATTTTAGAAATATCCCTGGTTTTCATCATAAAAGTTCAGATTCAATATCCAAGTTGCTCTTTGGCCATTGAAATTTACTTTACATTTGGATATAATTTAATTCATAAGAATCTGACAGCTGCTACCTGGCCTTCTTTGCTTATTTTTAATCAGTCTACAGAAAACTTAAAAGGCTTTTAGTGTACAGTTGGAAATAAGAGACAGGATTGTTTTTCTCATGTGCATTGTGAGGCATCAATCTAACCTATGACCAGGTTCTTTTTTTGTCTTTTTTTTTTTTTCCCCAGCCTGGATTTAAGCCCTGGTGACTGTTTCTTTCATATAGCAATATTCACCAGTGTCATAGTACAGCACACCCTATGTGTTATTGCACCCTTAAGAAGTTCCTGGGCCTCATTCTCTCTGGGAGAAGGAATCATGAAGTTGCAAGACTTGAGTATATTTTATATAAAACTTTTAATTAGCTGGAGAATTGTGATTTTAGGTACATCCAGGAGTTTCACCAGATACAAAACCCCAGAAAATGCTTTGAAAATCTGGTTTCAATATAAATTCAGGTAGAAGCATCTGCTACCTCATTTAATCTCCAGCCTTTTGTGTGTGTGACAGTAAATGGTTACTGAGCTCCCTTTCAGAGCTGGATGTATTTCTGGGCTAATATCTGTAAAACCTGGAGATTCGACGTGGTACAAAATGTGTTATGTAGAGTTACCCAAGTTGATATGGCCAAAACTCTTTCGAAAACAGTTTTGTTACTTGTGCAATGATTGCTAAGAGCAAAATTCATCATGTTACAATGTAAGTCATACACTCCAACTTCATGTGGTAGGAAGGAAAACGCTGTGCTAATTTATGAGTAGCTGCCACCAGAAGGCAGTGAGATTTTTGGCCCATTGAATCAAAAAAGACCGAGGGAATACCCAAGGCAAAAGCTAGTTATCATTACATTTTAGTTTCCTTCACTTATTTAACTGTTATGATTTCAACCAAGGAGTTTTATTTTTTTCCCCTGATTTCTCTCCCATCCCACTGGGAAGGACTGAGCAAGGAACTGCGTGGTAGTTAGTTGCCAGCTGAGATTAAAGCATGACAACATCACAGGCATCTGTTGGTGCCTAGGTAACCCTGGCCAGGAGAGGGAATACCGACTGTCCGTGCTGTTGTGGGCAGCACATTCCCATGGAGACAGCTTGGGGTGACCAATGCACATACTCTAAACCAGAGGTGTGAGTTGTCTCACCTAGTGTTTGTATTTTAATGAGAAAGAAGGGAGTGAAAAGCCCTGAGCAGGGGCCCATGGCTGGCTCTTTGCAGCTGTGAAATGTTAGTGTCCCTAGGGGCTCTCTTCTCCCCAGGGGCACAGGGGGTGTGAGAGCCTCTCCTTTTCATTTAAGAAGGGTTACAGGGCCATGCTGCCGAAAGAGCTGCACCAGGGCCTGAAAGTCCCGAGAGAGGTTTGGGTCAAGTTAGGTTGCTTTGGGAGGATTTGGATCTCTGAAGATGTTTTGTTTTCATTCTTTGAATTAAAATTTAATTTAAGTAATTAGAATACATAATCCGTCTCTGAGGAATGTTGTCCTGATCTTGTCTCTTAGAAGAAAAAGCAGGATTTTCAAATTTTATCTGTTACTGATCAGCTGCATGAGCTAACAACCAGTCTTCTAATGTCTCTGAGCCTTTGAGTCACCTTATCTCATCCTGGCTTTATCTCTTCTAACCATGGAGATCTCAGGCAGTTCTCACTTTGCAATGAGACAGTTCAGTGCTCAACACTAGGGATGCTTGACTGCAGTTGTGGAGTTAAGGCACATAATACTTAATGAAAACTTACCTCAAAAATTCTCTTCCTTACCAAAGGAAAAACTGATGAGTTTCTTTTAGTTTGTTTTGGCATAGTATGTATGGGTCCAATTACATTTCTTATTAAAAAAAAAAAAAAAAAGAAAAAAGAGGTAAATAAAAGGAATAAGAGCAAAAGGAGAAAAAGTGAGAGAAGGAAAACAAGATGGGAGAGGTCTAGAGAGAACAAGAATCCAGCTTTAAAAAGACAAATCATAACTCAGACTGTGGATCCAGGCACCAAGATTCTTCTCACCTGGAAATAGAGCACCACAAGTGTGGGTTTTGGATATGCATACAGTGTGATGTTCAGTTAAGAAAACTCTGATGTCACTGTGCAATGATAACTTCTATAAAAGCTTTTAAATTTAGATTACCTTTGTTGTAATATGAAAGCTTTTGAAATCTGTGGTTGCTTTGGAAAGCTTTTGTTTACTGCTCTAGTCCACTATAAAGCAGTATATTACATACCCTATTTATTCAATTCCTCCCAAAACTCCCCAGAAATGAATTACTGTAATGTGTGGTTGTGGTAGCCCCATGGTCAGACCAAATCAGCTGAGAAAGCAGGGCTGGTTGTGCACCAGCTGCAGCGCCTGCCCGTCACCGCCACAATCACTAACCTTTTTGGGAAAAGTCACTTCCATCAGTCAGGCCACTACAGGGCAGTGGCCGCAAGGCAGCAAAACACTGGTTGGAATAATTCTTTGCAGATGCCAGGAACCGGAAGTTTCAGGGAGAAAAATGAAAGCCATTCACTCTTCCAATGACACAAGCCTTTGATACAACAAAGTCAGTTGGACAGGGAGCTCCAAGGTCAGGAAGGCACGTAAAGATTGGTGATTAGAGAAATACTATATCAGCAAAGTGTGGCAAGCTATTAAAAGAAACTGTAGCTTTTATGATTGTGCTGCTGGAGCTTCCCCAGGGCTATTTATATTAGATATTGAGTTAAGCATAACTTACTTAGTCTCAGCATTCCAGAAAACATTTTGATGTCAGCTACTGAAGGAAAGTAAACACAAGGAGGAGGAAACAGGGCTGATCCCAAACAGATAAAAATTTTGTAATTTAATTTTGTGAACCCATGCATGTTAGAGCATTAAGAAAGAGGAATTTTTAAAAGCTTGATTTGACTTAAAGCTTGGTTGATAGAGGTATTTAGTCACTGTGCAGCTGGGGGAGGATGGGTGGAGAAACAGAGATGATTTATCACCTTGAGTACTTGCTACACCCTAACAAAGCATGAACACAGTTTTCTGTAGGCATTTTCATCTAGAGCAGATTTTATGCACATGTGTGGTTCTCATCTAATGCTGTGGGCTTGTGTGTATGTTAAGCCAAACTATTTGCTTAGCTGGGCTGTTTGCCCAGTGGATGTCCTGATGGCTGGTGACAGGGATTTGCCTGCTCTGTAGCAAGCAATTAAGAGTCTTTGGGACTGTAATTTAGGAATTGCTCTATGAGTCTGGACTTTTGATCACTAAGCGAAGAATCAAAAATCTGATCTAGATGCTGGTAATGTCTGCACAAATACAATCTCTCAGCTCAGCAGCTCCAGTGAAGGAATCAGGGTTCTTTATTTCTCTAAGAATAAGTCAATAAATCCTTTGGGTAGTTCTGCTCATGAGCTGCCTATTCTCTCAGAATAACACTGTGGACCTGAGGAAATTACAGGTATGAATGTAAAGTCATGTGTGGTTTTCTTTGATTTGCCAGAACGAACTGCTTATTTAAGACTGAGGAAGTGGGAGTGCTGAAACCTCAAAGCCAAGTACAGCTCAACCCCCTTAACACAGGGGAGACACCTCAGCAGCAGCTCCTTGCAGAGGATTTTTTTCCTGCCATCTTGACTGTGCTTTGATTCATAGGTTTATTTTTTAAAGGTGCTTTTAGGTGTAGAGGTTAGCACTTCCAGCTTTGTTTGAGTTCTGCAGAAAAAAGAGTGTGAAGGAATATAGTAGAACTAGCATAATGTTAGAGATATAACTCAGTAGATGTTATCTGTCCAGAAATACTGTCCAAGAAACAACTTGTACTTCCTGCTACCTTGTTCTGACCAGGTGTTTTAATGTAATGTCATTTTGGATTTAGGCAAGATACCAGCCCTTTCGTTTTCCTTTATCTGAGTAAAATATATGGTTTATAGATTGTGAAGACCATACTTTTATTGATTAGCATACTTCCCATTCCATGACCTCTTATTACTGATAAAGTTTTTCATTTAGATTGTGTAATTCTGCATTTCTGTGTTTGAGTGAAAGACAACTTCCTCTTCCTTCTCACCTTGCTGTGTATTTTTTGTACTAAAGAAATTATTCACTACCACAGAAATATCCCAGCTCTGCAGGTTGCATATTAATAACCACTTCTCCCAGACAGAGGATCATATTCCACTTAGAGTGCAAATGTTATGTCTTATATCTGCTGGTTACCAAACATCACAGAGAGGATTTAGCAACTAAGGCTTTATTTGCATGCCCTCTGCCTGTATCCATACTAGTTAATACAAAAACTTTCCACAGATATATTTTTTCCCCTTAATTACTCAGCCTTACGTAGTAGTCCTAGTTCTTGGCATATTTAATAAGAGGATGCTGGGCTATAAATTCTTTATCTCTTAATTTTCTGTAAGTTACCACTTCATTGCACTTTTAGGTTGTGTTTAACAAAAGTATTTTACTCAGGAATACTAGTGCATTTTGCACGTTGTGAAGATAGATTTGAAGCTTTTTGGGACCCACAGCTAAAAACAGAAAAGGCTTGTGTTGTTGGCTATTTGGTTGATAAAGATAAGATAATTCATGGCTTAAGGAAAAGGAAACAGAAATGTGTTTTACCCTAAAGCTAGATAGAAAACTAGTACACAAATTTAATCGAAGAATCTAAGTTTGGCTATGACTGAAGGAAGAGATGACCCTCAGATTTATGATGATAAGAACATAAGAAATGCCTTATTGCATTAGGCCAGTCTATCATGGCCAATAATGTCTCAGACAATAGGAGATGCTATTTAGTGAGAGCACATGAGCATTGTTACTCTTTCTAATTTATTCCCCTCATACCCTCCCAGCATCCAGAATTTCTAAGTTGTAGATGTTAGAGGCACATCCCTCTTTCCTTGAATATCTGCTTATGACCCTGTTGTCTGTGAATTTGTCTAATCCTATTTTGTACTGCTCGTTCTCAAATCTTCCATGGCAGCAAATTTCAGAATTTCACTACTCATGGTGCAAAGGAAAAAAACCAAAAAACCAAAAAAAAAAAAACAAACCTAAAAAACCCATCACACCAAGATGTTGCATGTTTTCAACTGATCTCCTCATAATTTCAGCAAAAGTTCTCAAATCTAATATAGCAGGATTTGCTGGATAACAGTTTCTCATCCACTTTGCCTGCTGCCCTCCTGATGTTGTGAATGTCATGGTATTCTGTAGCAGAGTTAGACATGTTTACCCAGCAGGGTCTGTGCACTTTTTCAGCCTCTCATGGTGATAATGTGGCCTTGGTTCTTAGTTGTACAAGCTACCTTTCTGCTCAGCATTGTTGAAAATGGTCCTTTGATTAGTGTTTGTGCTGCAGCTGCCTGGTAGATGACATGCTCAGTGGAGAGAGGACACTGCCAGCTCCTGCCAGGCTCCCTTGCCCCAGCATGCCCCAAATCCAACATCTCTTCTCCAGGCCTAGGGGAGGCTGGCAATCAGACAGGAAAATCTTACTGTTTAGGTGATATTCCCTAGGAGAGCATTTGAGAAGTGCATTTTAGTTTTATTTAAATGTTTAAATGTTTCTGGTTTATACTGCCATGGGTTTACCTGTATAAAAGCTCCACATTCAATCCAAAGTAACATATGAGTTTTCCAAATTATTTCCTCTACACTTCTGCTTCTATTTTTCAAATTCTTAATTTTGTCTTTCTCTTCTTCCCTATTCTCTCCACTGGGAGAGGATGGTGTATCTTTGCACAAGTCATTAGTGTGCCTGCATCAGTACTTGCAAGCAGTATGCACTAAAATATTGACTATAATGTAGTTTAGTCAAGAAATAAGAGACAAAGCCTAAAGGCTGAGACCAGCAACAATGTTAGTGGTTCAATATTAAATATATTGCCACTTTCTAATATTTTCAACTAGAAAATAAATCTCCTTTCTGTTGAAAGATAGTTCTGCCTTTGAAGATAGAATAACGTTTACATAAATGTTAAGGCCTTCTTTAATGTAGCTTTCATTATCTCCTATGTTCCCCCTTTCTCTGAAAGCTGAAGTGACTGATGTCAAGATCAAGAGAGTCAATCAATGTAGATACACTCCAGGACCCAGATAGGATATAAATCACCCTTACTGCTAACCACGGTAGACACCTAACTGAAGGACAGAAGTTTACATACTCACCATCCTTGTGGGGGAGGCTAAATTTCCCAGCCACTTACCTCAGGGCACCCCTCATTCATTAACCAATTGGGGTGCTTAGTATCACTTATCAAATAGGCTAATCAAAGTTTGAGAGAAAACAGCTCTTGACCATTTCTTGCCCTTTGAGCACTCCAGGGCCACCTCCCGCCCCTCGACTTTTATCTAATTAAAGTTAAAGAGGGGAAAATTAATCCGTGGAAGAAAATGAGATAACAGCCACCACAGCAGACCATCCCAGAGCCTGGTTTGGCTTTCATCTACTGCTACCTGACAATTAACTCTTCAGCAACACAGAAACCCCATTTCATGGGAGCCGAATCTCTCCCTTCACACAATGATGGGTGTTGTATTTTAATTTCTCACTGCTCCATGTTGCAGTTCCTCTTCTTGTAATGGGTGAGGGTGAATTAAAAAGGTCATCCTTTGCTTTCCCTCTCTCAGGCTTGACTTAGTGCTGTTTTCACTTGCAGAATACAAAAGAGAAAACTGTAATTTATTACAATACCAGCAATTCAAGATGTTTTGCTTGGATCCTGTGCTTGCAATTGGTTACCAACATTCCAGCCTTTCTTGCTTTTGTTGGCTACAAGTTTATAACCCTCAATTTCATTCTCTAAATCTGTCTTTAAGAAGACATTTCACAACACAGGATTGAGGGGTTTTTTTTACCTAGGAAAAAAATGTGGAGTGTCCCTTTTGTAGATTCACTGCCATTTTTGTGGTACTACTTGTGTTCCTGTTTGGTGTTCTTTTGTTTTAAATTCTTCTCTTTTAAACCACCTGATGATAAACTTTCTGAATCCCAAAGGATTTTTCTTTAGGATCGCTTGAACTTTTCAGCAGCTGAAACCTTGGCACTGTGAATAACAGAAATAAGTTAACTCTGGTAACAGAGCAGTTGTTAGCTGCACTGTGAATGGAGAAACTGGTGTTTTATGGGGTACTTGGGAGTCCTGAGCTGTGACCATGCAGCAGCAGCAAGCTGTGCTCCTCCAGCTCCAACAGCACCTGCCAGCAGCAGCACTTTGGGGTGTGGGGGCAGCTCCAGCACGTCACCCTCGCTGGCATTTCAGGATTTGGGGCACCGAGGGAACAACAGCAACAAAGTTCAGGGTTTTTTTCTAAAAATACTCTGATACTTTAAAGGCTGCAGTTATACTACTAGAATTTTAGCAGGAAGCATTGGATTATAAAGTTTGTGGGACAGGCACATATGGCCAAAATTAGAAGTGCTGAGGAAATCCCACTTAAATTCTAGATGTATCAGTGTTGCAACTTGCACCTTGAGGCACTCAATGCTGGGCAAGTTTAGTAGCCAGAAGTAACCCCATTTGGACTCTTTTTTAGACAGTAAAAACTGTTTTAATTATTACATGTCTATTTTGCTTTGGAATGGGTCAGTGTACTGGGTTTTGTGGGGTTCTTGTTGGTTCGTTTGGGTTTCTTTTTTAGTGTGTTTTTGTTGTATTTTTTAAGCCTTCAAAGACTATGTACATCTATGACACTATAACCAGCAGTAGACATTAAATACCCCACAAGACTAACCTTAATATTGTCAGTACCCAGTTCCTAGCACTTCATAATGAGCATTCTGCAACATAGTTAATCACTTGCAAATGGAAGCTGTAAAAGATTATAGGGTTCAAACCTTTTCATTTAAATCAAAAAGAAGCCCTACTCAAGCTTCCAAATCTCTTCCAAACTTTGGGAAAATTTTAGTCCATATCAATGTCTAAACTAATATCTGGCCTTCCCTTTAGCTACCCGAACTAATCCATCAGCCTGACAATTTAGAACTATGACCTGCAGCTGTTTGGTTGTGGAAGGGACACTGGTAGGGCTTTAAAGAGGGATAAGCGAGGCAGTGAAAATGAGATTCAGTAATCCTCCTGTATTTCCAGGTATTTTGCACAGGGTGGGAAGGAACTGAGACTTTTGCTCACTTCCCCCATGCCAGGCAGCAGCGGGGGCTCTGGGAGCTCGCTGGGCTGCTGCCCACGCAGTGCTCCCATGGAGGCAGGTAGCAGAGGGGTGTTTGCCAAATTCCTCCTGCAGCTGCAGTGTCAGAGCGGGGAGTTCACCAGGACCCATTTAAACTCAGATATCAATTAATACCAGCAGCTTTACTCTGCAGGGTGGACAGGACAAACTAGGAACTGGAAAATCTGTGATAGGCAAATACATTAGAGGGAACAGTTCTGTACTGGCAGGGGGATAGGCTGCAAGGTGTAACAAATCTTTTCCATCTCTAGTTTCTACATATGTAATTTATATAGGGCACTGAAAACTAAAATTGTAGCGAACTTTGGTCACTATCTACAAGAGACAGATTTGATCCAGTGACCCAAAGGCAAAATGTTCTGTATTCTATTAGCAACCCCCTGCAAATGCAGTCCCTCACCAAGGATTTTATATCAATAACTAAATACCACTAACCTTTACAAGCTACATGGTAACATTTCCAGTCTCCTAATTCTGAGTCATTTCCCATTCAAATGGAAATTTGAGTTTATCTTAAAGATTAAAGTGGACTTTCTTCAACATTTTGTTGTTAGATATTTAGGAATTCAGATATTTTAGAGAGGAGAAGAAGAGCAGGCTGGATAATGACTGTGTGTTCGGAGTGTCTAAGAGGCATTGCCCTAGGAGAGCACATTGGGCACCACTCCTACACTACTTTCTCCACACTCCCTTGTGACTGATTGTGAGAGAAAATTATTCTCTTCCTTTTTACCTGCAATTGTACATCTTCTACTTTCTCACCCACTGGAATGTCCCTTGGAATTCCAGCCAGGATCCAGAAGTTAAGATAGTCTTGATCTTAATACTGGTGAAATTTGTAAGCAAGATAAAAGTACTTCCCACATATTATTTTGAGCATGCACAAAAATGTGTACAGACTAAGAAAATATAGTGCTATTTAATTTCTGTTAAATGTAAAAATGTGGAAATAACCAAAAACAAGTTACATAAAATAGCAGTTGGAGGTCAGTATTCATGTCAGAGGTGGTCTTGTTCTAATTTTTTTTTCCTTTTTTTCCTTTACCTAGAAGCCAAACACCACTAAGCCAGAAACCACCAACCAGTACAGTCTCACAGTAACAAGATATTAATAGCCCATGGAAAAATCAACATATAATTTTATATTACGGTACTTACTACAGTCCCTGTATCTTTTTTAGTTCTGACCTAACTGTGACATGAGAAGAGGCAGTGGAGTGACATGCAAAAGATTTGTGCTCATTTTAATTTATAATACATTCAAAATACTGTTGGTAATTTTTCATATTATATGTTTTTAAGGAACTCTCACTTTATTCTTTTGTTACAGAAGGGTAGGAATTTTTCATAATGATTTTAGTATTGTTGCTTCTTGTTTAAACAAATCTATCAACCTTTAATACACGGAGAACTATATAATAATCCTCAGTCTATAAAGTACCTTTGGGATAGTGATGCACCTCCACCCTCAGTCTGTGGGCCTGCAGTCCCCCCCAGCAGTTACACAGGCTCCTCTCAAACATGAGCTCTTTTGTTGTTGTTTTTGCATACTGAAGTAAACAAACAAATGTTTTTGTTAGATCCCAGAGAATGCATTTGCATCACCTGCATGGACCTCCGAGGTAGTGACCCCCACACTTACAGGCAAGTACGTGTCTTCAAAATAGAGGCCTGAGCATTTTTGTGGTTTTACTTAAGATTACTTCACAGAGGTTTCTGTCTGTTGTGGTGGTCAATGACCTGAACTGTGTTGAAGCACGCTTAATGCCTAAATTCTGCTTCTCCATATCCACACATGCTTTATTTTTTGCTGCCACATAATTTACCTTTGTCCCTTTTTGCACACATTCTCTTTAGTATCAGTGATTTCAAATCACTTATTGCTATAGTTCCTAATTCTTTTTGTAGCTCCTAATCTTCATACACAGACCACAGATTTGTTTGTTTGTTTGTTTAAATTATATTGATTAATCTCTTGATGTAAAAAATGCCAAATCCAGAAACAGGAAGAAAATTTTCTGGTTAACTTGAAAATACTTTAATCTGCATTTGCCTAGCCTGGTTTCCTTGTAGAGGTATGCAAACTGTTTAGCAAACTTTCAATCTGTGTCTCTCAGGCTTTGCCTCTTGGAAGGATTGACGCTGGTTCAAAAGTGCAAAGCTCTTCCCTGATTTCAGGAGTGCTAAAATAGCAGAAAAAACATGGAGCAAAAGAGAAGGAACAGAGACACAGCTCCTCCAAAAACTTTCCCTCTAGCAATAAAAAGCGAGCTTGAAAGGAAGAATCCACTCAGCAGGCAGGATTTAGAGGATAAGATGTTATACATATAACACCACTCTTACAGGCAAGCCAAGAGCTGCACTCAGCATGCAAAGGTAACACTTTAGGTCAAGGCAGAAATGTCAGAACTTTCCAAGAATTTTGGTCCAAGTGATGCCCTGGAGCCCGAGTTAATGTAAGTGCCTACTGGGGCTAAATTTCAGGTTGCTCCTAGGACTCCATGGGTTTTAAGGATGCTTTGTTGCTGTTTGTATTCTGATTTCAAAATGAGATTAGACACTTGGGAAAACACTGTGTTAATCTGCTCCACAGTGATTCATGCTGGTCATCAGACTGAAGCGAAGTCCTGCTGAAAAGCTTTAAAACTAGGCAACAATATTGGAAGCAGAGCCAAACCAGCAGTGTTATTTCTAAGGCTGAGGGCTCCATTCCAAAACTACTGTCTCCTTTTCTCAAGCAGCTTAGTCTTCAAAAGAAGTCCATTTAATACTAAAAATTACCATGGTTTGGGGGTCAATAAATCTTAATTTTTTAAATGATAGACCACAAAGTGCCCCATGAATTGATCTACTTCATGTTGCCATGGAGTTTGTCATCTCCTTTTTTTTTTCCACATACCTAAGTACTTCATTCTCCTCTCTCCTTGAAACTTGGAGGATTTGGGTTTCTCCCACTCCCAAGATAGTTATCTTTGGCCAGTGCATCAAACAACTTGTCTACTGAACTCCAGCCACAGAAGAAATACACCACCTACCAAACCAAAGGCGCCCTCTTCAAATCACAGTCCCTTCTGGCAGCTAGTTCCTCTCATACCATTATACCCAGAGCAAACGATAAATCTTTTGCCTTGGACTCTACTGGCTACCTCAAGTGCATAAAACCAGCTCTTACAACGATCTTGGTAAAATGAGCAACTGCTAGAAAGGGATTGTGCTGTAGATGTAACACATTTCACAGAAATAGTTTCATATAGCTCCAACTTTTATTTTTCAACACTCAAAAGCTTCTCTCTAGCAAGCTTGAAGCCATTTCTTTTTTTTTTTTTTTGTATCTGCTGATGTTTTTTCTGTTTCTGTATCTTTGCTTTTTTTCTTTCTTGATAATTTGTTGGTGTTGGTTTAGGGTTTTTTCATGGTTTTGTTTGTTTGTTTTTCCTGTGTGGTCTTTGACATTCCTTGTGAGCTAAGAAACATGCCTTACCATTGCAAGAAACATCACCACATGGTTCTACGTAGAGGAAGAACCTAACCATTGCTGTCTTAGGTAAAAAGTAGGTTTGAAAATGGCAGACAAAATTAATATCTATTGAGAACAAAATCCCACTGAATTATCATAGAGCTTTCTTTAATCCTGAATGGTGTTGTCTTCAGATTATTTTAAAAGGTGTGGGGAAGTAGTAACTCCTTCTAACAACTCCTTGCTATAAATTGCCTGAATACCTGTGTACAGAAGGATAACTTTTTTTTTTTTTTTCTCCTTACTGAAAATAAAACTGACTTCTACTTCACTGGTATATGCTCCATTTAAACCTGTGTTTCTGAACTACATTGCTCTAGACTATACATTAGAGTTGAGAGTATGATAAAGTCTGTAACATGGTAGACTTTTCTAATATGTTAGTATGGAACCAGAAGTTTCAGCAAGGCAATTAAAATGATAACCTGAATCCAGTGACTTTGGATTATGAGACCAGAGCTTTCACAGCAGCTGTCAAAAGGCACACTAGTGTCCTTCCAGCCATGAAGAAGCTTCACAACAAAGGTGTATTTGGCTGTTCATACCCTCCACCAGCATTTGCACTGCTCCAAAATGCTTGCTCCTGCTGCCTCAGTCACACATGTGAGTGAGAGAGGAGGGGGGACTTTATTAATATCTCATTTCCAGGGCTGTGCAAAGCTGCATAGGTTACTTTCCACTTTCTGAATCTGCCTCACATCCATTTGATTAGTCGCACACTTTGTACTTTGTTACTTTCTAGTTACTTGGGGCAAGGTATTTTTTCTGCTCCATGTCAGATCCAGCTAACAAGAATTCCTTTGCTAAAGGGCAAGAATGAAACATCATTAAATCATAATTTCTTTTCCACAAGCATAGCAGGTATAACCAAGCTGCTTTCCTCCTAAGCTTTCCCTTCCCAGCCCTGAAAAAGGGAAGAGACTAGCCCCAGTACTGCATTTCTTGGGTCACTATAACTTAAAGCCCTTTTGTCCGAAGGAGAGAACAAAAGTGCCATGAAACAGCTTTTTATCTCTCCCCCTTCAAAAGCAATACAAAAGTTCACACTGTGTGCTTTTATAATCAGACTGAGCAGGGAACTTTTCCCTTCTCAAGCAGCACATGCATCAACAGGGTGTTTTTACTGCAGCAAGCTCCAGATTCTGGTCTGAAGATAAGCTGCTTTCTTGTCTTGCCTGCTTTTGTATGCTCTAGCTAAAATTCCTGTAGCTCATGCTTAACCAAAAATATAGCAGAGAACTTTTTCCCTTCCTAAGCAGGCTTTGCTCAAACATATTCACTGACAAATTTAAGAAACTGTAGGAAATTGGTGAAAAAGAAGCAATTCACATAAATGTCCTGTTTAAATGAAATGTAAAAGCACCAGATTTGCAGAGGAAATCAAAGTCTGAAAAAGCAATTACACTTGTTTAGATTAAATGCAAGACAGCATTTTAATAAACAAGCAAAACCTTTGGCTAACATCTTACTTCTCAGCCTTTCTCTTATTTTATGTTTAAAATTAGTTATATTTTCTCCTCAAATCCATAATCCCCAATAAATTAACCTGTCTAAATAGCACATGTGCAGGATAAAACCATATCTTTGATTTTGATTACTTTGCTTATGGTTGCAATTTAGGTAGCCTTGATTCCAGCCATTGCTGTTTCTGTGGACTTGAGCATGCTTAAACTGTGGAGAAAAAATCTGAATTCTTCCATGGATCTAGTTAGGTTGTTGGCTGCAAACAGATAAACATATCTCTTTTTTGTTGACAAATTACTTAAAAACATAATTTTGCAAGTATAGTGCTGTTTATGGTATATTGTTACTCTTTTATAGGGAGCATGGACTTGTACTGTTGTAAGCTGGAAGAAATTACTTGTAAGTGGGAGTGGTTTTATTTGTAAATTCAATTCTAAAACATTCAACAGAACTACAGGAAACATTGCATGAACTGAACTATTGCACAGAGACAGCAAAACTGACACTTAAGGCCATGGAACTTCTTGAAACCCTACAAATCAGCAATCTGACTTCTGTATCTTATGAAATATACTTATGATATAACATAAATAGCTTATTAGCAAAAATACCTTCTCACTGATCTAGTGCTAGATAGACACTAAATAGACTTCGTATGACTCTAAAATGTCAGTACAATTTACTAGCAGTTTTTTGTATTAAAACAGAAAAAATAAGGCTAAAAAAATTAGTTGTGATAGAATTTGAAATGGAAATGGAGAAGGGCATAATTCCAAAGCAAGGAGTCTCACTTTCCCTGCTTCCAGAGCACCTTCAACAGGAGTACAGAAGTACATGGCTAATGCGATAGGAGATAAAGATGGAGCCAACCTACATTGCTACAGCTGCGGGAGATCAGGATTAAAATAGGTGGAAAATGAAGAAGATGTATAATATTTCACATTTAGATTATTAAACCAAAAAGTAATTCTTATTTTTAATTTGAATTTAGGTAGTGCATTGGCACACTAACAGTTGACAAACTGATTTTGAAGACAAGCTTTAGTATAGCCCTCTAAATTAATCTTTAAGTATATCACACAACACGTGTTAGAGTTATAGCACATATAGAGAAAATGGGTTATAAATCATTGAAATGAATCTTAAGAAAGCAAGATGCTTGTTGACACAGGCACAAATAAAAATGTATCTGAAGTGCTATTACTCGACTTACACATCCTCATGCTCTCTCATACATGCAATTTAGAAGCATAAATGTAACCTTGGAGGATCTGTTTTTCAAGTAGTCTGGAGCTTCTGGATTTCTGGAAATCAGGCTTTTAAAAACATGGGATTCTTTCCACACATCCTTCTGGAAAGTTCATTCTTCCTCATTCAAAACCGCAGCAGACGCTGCTTTATGGATATGCATGACAGCGCTTCTCTGTCTCTCTCCTCCTCACACTTTGTCATTTTGGGACTTGAATAGTGCAGCATACTCTTGCATGACTTCTCAGTGGGATATTTTTCTCCCTGCCCAGTCTTTCCAGAATCACACTACTAAACCCAGTACACTATCTTTTTTTGGGGGGAGGGGAGGAGATAGGGGATAAGGCGAATGTTGTCCACAAAGTCCAGCCTCTTAAGTTTTTCTTGGACTTCCTCTGATTTCTTTTATGTAGAGCTGTCATCGACACTTGCTAAGTTACAACAATCTAAAGATTCACACAGTGAGTTATGTTTTTCTTATAAATGCAAAGACACATGTGCTGCTTGTGTACACCTTCATGTACACACCTAAATACCTATGTGTATCTAAACAAAATTCATCAAAATGTATAGTAGTGAAGGTAATTCTGTATAATGTTCTTTTTGAAGTCCTTTGGTTGAGAAGTATGTGAACTTTACATGAGGAGACTGTGGATATGCCCACACCTGTTAAGTAAGTGGGAAGTAGTGTCATCTAGTGGTTAGCTCAAAGCTGAAGGGGACAAGAGCTGTAATTCAGCACATAGTAAACAACATTTTTAATTCTTGCATTGCTGTACTGTGCACCTTAGAGGAAATAAGAGTTACCTATTATATCTCATTGATTCAGCTAGAAAACAGAGAAAATTAAAGCCAGATGGAGAAATATCAGAACTAATTAAACTGTTAAGTGGACATTTTGCTTTTATGCAAATGTTTATCCCATGTCATCCCATGAATGTTACCCTCTGATGATGCAGACTTCTTCAGAGCATATTCATAGGCCATCTACCCACCCTCTTCCACATTATATAATTCAAAAACTACTGTGGCAGGATGCTGGCACACTACTGTTTAAAGAAGTACATTAATTTATTGATGTTAGTAAACATACTAACTGAAGTTTATTCAATGGTTTCCAAAAATATGAGTTGGCAAGTCGTTCTGTATCTAGTAATATGAAGGAATTTCTTTAAAAGATGGTTCTTATTCTTTCCTCTTCTGACAACATGATTTTTAGAAATAGCATCCTCATACAGACCTAAATACTTTTAGCATCACTTCTGGTTGCAGGAAAAGGTAGAGTACTCGCTTACCAAGTGAAGGAAGTGGTGGTGTTAAGCATATACTTAAAGCTAAGTGTGTGATTAATTTCTCTGTAGATTTGGGGTTTATAACATGAATGGAGTACTCTATCTGCTCTTCAATGTTTGACTAAAGACTTAAAGGTGTCACTTGCAGATATTTCTTACATAAAAATAACAGTATAGTGTTAACATAAAAGCTAACTTATACCTGGCTGCAACAGTACTGGTATAAGTATTTGCCATGGAATCTTAATTAATTTCACCCATAACAGTTTCATCTATTGAGATGAAAGAAACAAAAATCTACTGAAAACTGCTGAATGAAGGGCTAACCATATTAGAAAGGAGCAGTTATAAACAGGACTTTTCCAGCTGCCCTTGCTAATAGGCAATTCTAAAATAACAGTGATGTGTGTCTTAGGTTTCTGTTAACAAAGCTGATTTCTGACCAGAAGGCTAGAGTATTCTTTTTCATCTATTAAGCCCTGAAAGTGACAGTTCTTCTTCATATCCCTAATATTTCCTTTTCAGCTCACCAAGGCCAAAATGTCATCTTTTCTTGTAAAACAAAAAATCAAAGCCAAATGGTTAAAATGCAAAGTTTTGGTTAAACAAACAGTCAGTATTTCAGTGGTTTTATCTGCAGCCTGCAGAGCAACTAAACAAAGCCAAGATATTGTCCATCTCTTTGACAGACAAAGAGCCTCAGAGGTCCAGAATGACATGCCTCGGGCTGGCACGTGATTAGAGTAATTAAATTAAATAGCAGGAAACATGTTTTCCATATGCCATTGCCTGGCCACACACAAACTGTAACAGTAAATCTTTTATATTACATTGGTTCAGGGAAATGTATAACCATTCTAAAAATGCATGATGCCCACAAAAATAAAAAGGATATAGTAGCATATTCAACAGGCTCCCTGGTTTTGGTCACTGGTCTAAAGTGTCAAAGAAGTTGATTCCTTATTTATTTATTACTGAAGGTGCAGCTTAAAATGCCCTGAGCATGTGAACATTTGGGATATCTTACTGGATTTACAGTGGAGGGCAGTGCTGATGCTCCAAATCAGGGGAAAAAAAAAATCCTCCCAGTTAAGTGAAGTGAACATTTTGGTTATCTTCAACATTGAGATCCTAGCATATCCCTGTCAGTGTTTTACAAGAGTTAGGCAAGCTGTGCATACTAAAGTCATGCATTAAAAAGGAATTTTTGTTTCAGTTTTATTCTCCACAGCAGTATCAACTCAAATTTCTTTGTTTTCATGGCCAGCTGTTAGAAAAGCCAACATGTTTATCCATGCCATCATATAGTCAAAAGAATTGCTAGTCAGTGGGATCATCTGTCATCCTTGAATTTACTTGTCACTACACTATTAAGATCAACTAGAACATTTGCTAATCTATTTCCGACTCATCTTTCAGTGGTTGACAATGCCAAATCAAATCTCTGATATTTCTGCTGTGAAATGATTTTGTACAATAGGGAAAAGGCCACAAATCACTTTGGAAGAGCTGTTAATCGAAGCTGTTATTTAAATGCTCAATCCTCGGGATTTTTAGGGGATGACATACAGAACACTTCCTATAAATGAGAAACTCTGAAGACTGAAAAATGCTCTTAACATGAAGATTATTAAGAATTCAGAGAAAACCATTTCAGCAAAAAGATGTCCATTGAAAGTAAATTAAAAATGTAACTCATTATTTTCTGATGAAATATATATTGGATAATTTCATAAGCATTTTAGATATTCCATCTTCCCTGTATCTTTCTCCTTAACCCAGAAAATGCAGAGATGAAACAATGATAACTTCAATGTTTCTGATCTGAGAACCACCACTGAGCTATGGTATTAAGTTTATTAATTGATTCTATTCAATTAAATCAAAATAAGAGCATCCAGATGGAAAAATAAATGCCAATTTTATTTTTGAAAAGTAGTGTAAAAGATGATAAAGCATTGATACTCTTGGTTCAATCTTTAGCAGTTATGGTATTTCTCAAGTTATTAAAGTGTGATTCAAGATGTAGTCATAATGGAGAATTAGAAACTGAGACTTTTTTCTTCTGTTCCTTTGAATACACTCTTTAGTAATTAATTTCTGTTGTTTGATCAGGAAAATTTTTATTAACAGTGAATCTAATTAAAGGAGACAACAATGGCAGGACAGCAAAGACTAACAACTCATTTTGGTAGTAGCTGAGAGAGCTTTTTTTTTAACCATTCTTTAACTGTCTGAACTCTTCCCTGAAAGGATCAGTGCACTTCAACTTATTTCGCCTGGTTTCTATACAATGGGTTAAACCAATCAGTTAAAAGGCAAAGACGTTAAACCCTCCTACCATGCTGCCTTCTGAGAACAAGGACAATGGAAAAGTACTTTGTAGCAGGTAGAAATCTGGAGCCTCTGGCTGAAGTAATGTCATCCTTCCCAGGAGAGGACAGAGTTGCTCTCTGAGCGGAGGAGGGCTCTCAAGTCCAACTACCAGATGTCTGTAACATGTTTTACTGCTGCTGCTTCACCTCTTCTATCTCCCATCAGCAGTCCTCACCATGCCATCCCACAGCATCGCCTGAGAAAGGAGGACACCCTTGCATCTGCCCTCCTCACTCCACAACCGGCCTTTGGCCTCCAGTCCCTGCACCTTCCCTGCCTGGAGCCAGCCCCACCAGGGCTTGGCCAAGCACGTGTGAAGCAACGGTAGCTAAAGGCTCACAGCCCTTCCCTTGCACCTTCTGAGTGTCAGAAATGGGACAAATCTGGAGAACTTGCCAGAGTTCTGGGCTGGTACCCCAGGGGATTCCTACATGGATAGGCATGGGAGGGAAAAGGAGCTGGAGAAACTTCTGGAAGAAATGGGAGGGAAAAGGAGCTGGAGAAACTTCTGGGTAGGACTTAATCACTGAAGGGGAGAAACACTGTGGTAGCATTTGGTATAATTGTTCTTTTGATTTTGCAGCTCTGCCTTTCACCTTTTGGTGCTTTTCCAGCATTACCCCTTCTAGGGACACAAGCTTTATACTGTGAGGAGCCTCCATCCCTGTGAACCACCACAGCTGCTTCAGTGGCATAGAGGAGATAAAGCCTTTGGAGAGAGCTTGGTAGCATTTCTTTGCTCTTATAATGCTATCCTGTACTTAGACCTATGAAATCCAGTCCAGTGGATTCTGTCAACATTAAAGAAACTCAGTTTTGCCCTTGTCGATGCCCTTGGTGAACTACTCAGACCAAAGGGTTTGGACAGTTTCATTTTTTTCTGTTCTAGCTCTTATTCCTTGTTCCAAAGAGCTGCTGTAAGCCTTGAGGACCTCCTCCAGCACAGCACTTCTCATAATCTATACAAAACAGGGATTGAGCGCAGCA
Organism: Pyrgilauda ruficollis; assembly: GCF_017590135.1. Taxonomy (NCBI): domain Eukaryota; kingdom Metazoa; phylum Chordata; class Aves; order Passeriformes; family Passeridae; genus Pyrgilauda; species Pyrgilauda ruficollis. The sequence goes on along the minus strand of NW_024519206.1, from coordinate 8,880,366 downwards.
CCAGTATTGACTGCTAGTTGTTCACTGATGATGCCAGAGCACTGTAACAGAGATCTGTGGAGAAGGCAATGCCTGAGGAGTGAGTCTGGTTTCTAACAGGAGTCAAGTTGTGGTGCTGCTTTCCAGCTTCTCCTTTTGCACAGAGTACCTCTGCTGTGCAGTCAGCTGCATGACTTAAAATCTCCTTGCTTTGTTAGACCCAAATTCTTAGTTTAATGGATGAACTTTTTAACACAGAAGAGCAAAATACATACATACACACACACACACATATATATAGGTCCTTCTTGACATCAATTTCTGTTTCATTTACAGGATTAATGCAACTGATCTCAGTGGAATTGTGTCCCTACTTTCCAAATTGCCAAATCCTCCTCCAGTTATAAAGCCCTCATCAGAAAAATCTTTTCAATACTTAACATACATATTAAAGCAGAAGAAAGGAAAAAAAAGGAAATGTCAGAACAACTTCATTAACAAGAAGTTGCTATGCATCAAATATTAAGTGCCCTGTCTTGTGATTTCCTTAAGTACTGGCTGAAGTAATCATGCACAGTAGAGCTGATCCTGGTAAAACAGCTTAGTAAAGGTCTTGGTAAAGATACTGGTAAAGATCCTGATCCTGGTAAAGAGCTTCAAAACTTTTTCTTATCTAATATACCTAACACACTCTAAGTAGCTGTCTATTAGTTCATATTCAGCCTTTTGGGTTGACACTAAATGTGCACATAGTAAGATAGACCAAACACTCACTTCAATCACTTTCCAGCTAAGTTTCACAGTATCCTTTCAAACTCACCTGTCCTTTCGATGATCCACTCACTTGTTGCCTCTAGGATTGGGTTCTGATGACCAAAATTATGAAGGAAACTGTGTTGTGGAACTGTTTCTCAGTGGTGACCACCTGCATCTCACTTTTACAGCAACAGCTTCACAAATGCTGTGCTCCTGTGGGTCTGACATCCCACCAGGCTGAACCCACGCATTCCATGCCAACTGATTTTGCAGCCTGAAAGCATTTTGAAAGCCACTAAAAGAACAACTTGAGAATTAAAATGACTTGATGGGCTTTGAGTAATTTTCTTTCATTAAAAGATGGAGGGAAAGGGCCAGAGAGGTGAAAGAAAGGATTTATTCTTTTACAGGAGGGTCCAAGCTACTATAACAGTAACATATAATGGTATCTACTTGAAAGCAGTCAATGGACTTGGGAAAATGAGCAGCCTGCACAGTTAGTGCCTTATCCATCAACACAGGTGAGGAACAGTCCCCATGCTCATTCTGTCTTTTGCTGTGGGAACAGATCTTCCTCCTGTTTCTTTTTTCTTGCTGGTCCTGAGCTGCCTGTGTTTCTGTGTTCAGAGCCTGCCTGAGAAGGGATTGTTATGAAAAAAAAAATTGCTCAGAGAGCACAAAGTGTAATGCTGTGCATATTTTAAATGAATAATTAGCATTCATTTAAATGAATAATTAGCATAATTAGCAATGAGACCAAATTACATGCAGAAAGGGCCAAATCAGAACTATGGATGTCAGGTGTCCCTGAACTGAACCTGGGCTGATGGCACCTGTATTGAGCACTCCCATTTTAATTTCTGCCAGAAATGGTAGGAGATTTGAAGCTCTCTGTAAAAACAGAAAAAAGTCAGTAGCTTCAGAAAACTGAAATATATGCAGAAACTTATGGGAAACTATGACAAAATACCTCTACAAATTTAGATAAATGGTGAAAGCCAAGAAGTTTTAGAAAATAAGGAAGGTGCCAAGAGATGTGCTATTGGGTTTGGGTGCCTTTGATACCCTAAGACAAGGTGTCAAAATAGCTGAGAAATGAGGGAAAGCAGTCACCACCTGTCCCTGTGTGGAGTCAGGTAGTTGAGTGGTGGAATTATGGTCTCTGATGTGTAGTAACTCTTCAGGTTCTATTTTCAGTAGAGCAAGATCTAGGAGAACAAGCCTTAGAAGAAGCTTGTCTCAATAGGTGTCCCTCTGTGCACAGCAGGAGAGCATTTCCCAAGAGTGCTTCTGCCCTGTGCTCATTCTGGGTCTCTTCAGTAACAGAGACCTGCAGGCTGCCACCTAAAAACTATCATGCTGCTCTTATTGATGGGAGCAAAAGGAAAAGACTAAGGAAGGAGTATGAGACTGATTCCTCCATGCTGGACTAGCTGCTTTACAGAGAACCTGAGCAAAGCCTTCTCAAGCCCTTGATGTTGCTGCATTGCTGCAGTCTCATGGCTGTAACTTTCACAAGCCCCTTTGCTGAGGAAATACAGGATGAACAGAAACACTTCCTTGGTCTCTTGGGGATCTAAGGATCACAGGCCAGAACATGAGAGGAGACAGATTATGCACTGCTTTCTGCATTAGAGCAATGTCTGCAAGGCATTTGGGCTGAGCTGCACTTCCAGGACATTAAACAACGTAGCTGCATGAAGATTTAGCCAGCAATATACTGAGGAGTGCATTAACTCACTCTCGTATTTTAAAGGAAGGAGAAAAAATGAAAACTCGTGCGTGCACACATACAAATGTCTAACAGTGAGAAGCACATTCTGAGGTCAAACAGAATTCTTTCCAAAATGAAGCATTTAAAGAAGCAACCTTCCAAGAACACATAATCCTCTTCAATGACAATATTAATGAAATTCTGTGCTGTAGAACACAGGAAATTATAAATTGCCCAAAGGTTTGAAATTAGTATCATCTAACTGTCAAAATATGCAGTGAAAATTACTGGGGTATGGACTTGGAGGCTTTTGATTCACGCTAGTTATGTAGCCCTGATTAATGAATTTTGCCTAGTGTTGCCCCACTGACACAAATGTCCTGACATTTGCTTTCTCTGACAAATGGGAGCAATAAGAAAAGTATCAAGGTGCTATATCTTAAGTATTTGAAAGAGGAAAAGAAGCATAAAATCTTGGATCTAAAAATAAAAATAAAGAAGTGTCAACATTAGTCCATGAAGGTATCAATAAAATTAAATTTTAAATTTTAAATTTTCTTACACTCTAACACTACATATTCAGGCAGGCAATTCAGTTAATTAGTTTTATGATAAAATAAGTGTTGTTGCCTTCTGTAACTGGAAGTTTACAATAGGAGAAAAAAAATATTGGTAATTATTAAGGTTAATAGATTTGAGGCTTTCTTAAAAAAAAAAAAAATCATTTTCCCATCTAACTGGGAATGGGAAGTTAATAGATTTGAGGCTTTCTTAAAAAAAAGAAATCATTTTCCCATCTAACTGGGGATGGGAAAGTATAGTTACTTGTAATTATTCACATTATTGTGCACTTTCACATAGAATTAGCATACAAAAAATAATTATTCTTCCTGTAACACAGTTTTTAAAGACCACAGTTAGAAACTTGATAGAAATGAACAGGCCCTTAAGAATAAGGTTGAGAACAAGCAGGCTAAATATTAAGAGGCTTCCCTGCTTGTAGATAAATGAAAAATTTTCGCAAAACAAATCCAGCTATGCAGCACTCCACCTCCTTGCTCCATCTACACTATGTTTGATCCCAGAAATCACAGAGCCAGCTTGTGTTGTGTAGGAGTTATATTGGGACTGTGCACTCACAGACTTGAGGAAGGGCAGGAAGGTGCAAGGTTAGTGTCTCTTACTGGCTGCAAAGTTAAAGGAAACAGCTAAGGCAGCCTACAAAAAAAAGAGATGAAGTGAGCTAAGACTGCAGTGGCAAACCAATTTAGGTGGGAGGAGAGGGGAGAGCAGGTTTATTTATAAGTCTGACATTGTTCAAAACTTACATTTCCATTTATCCTGCCCTTCCCAGCACTTCTCAAGGGCAAAAATGCTGTAACCATCCTGGAAGGAGCGAGTGTAAAGAGGGATACTTTTAACATTATATCCTCCAAACCATCTCCCTCGTATTTCAGGGTTCTGTACCATTAACAATCAACACAGTTACTTCAAGACAGCTATAGAAAATAAAATCAAATGCAACAAAAACTCCATAACCACATTCAAATATCTTATTCAGTGAATTAAGGCAGTGGATCACTTACAAATAAGTATCTGGTCTGTCAAAACAACTCTAGTGACTAAGGCCCCCATTATCAAAGCAAATCACATTGCTGAATGATTTCAAGTTACTAAAAGGTCTCCTTTTAACTCTCAGCTGCTGCCTAAGTAATCCTTGTGTGGCTGAAACAGATGTGTGTACCCACAGGTAGCCAGGGAAGTTGTCCTGTACAGGCTAAATGAGCTATGGGGCCACAATCAAAACAAGCAGGAGTGTGACACTCAAGCTCAGCAACTGGGGACCAGAAACTGGGACATGCCTAAGGATGCACCTTCACAGTCCTGTGTGTGTGTGTGAGAGTGAGAGCATGGCTGAGAAACCCAGATTTTCTGCTGGCTAGGCAGTTTCAGCTAATCCCATTTTTTACCTTTAAATCTTAATCTAAATGAACCTGAATTAGAGGAGAAAAAAATAGCAAATGCAAAGCACAAAGCCTATAAAATAGAGCAGTAAAATTCCACAAAAATAACTTGTATTATTGTTCTAGCTCAGGGAAGATAATTTCATCCAGGATGCTTTTCTTCTGTTTGCCTAACCAGTAATTCAGCAGATGGTGTTCTAAACTATATTCTTCCACCGAGAAATGAGGTACAGAAGCTCCATTGCCACCCAGATGATGGGAACGGCATAAGGAAATCAGAAACTAAACAAATAAATGAAAATCAAACAAACATTTCTTAAGTGGATAAGTAGGACATGCTGCTAGCAGGACAGAATACAATAAGGAAATTAAGTCGGCTTAGCTAATTTTGGCTGCAAATTGTGAAGTGTTCATAAGGGGGAGAAATAAGTAAACAATTTTAGATTGCTGCTTGGGACTAATGTTTATAGATTTTTACCTCAGAATTCCAGTGAAGATAAAAACAGGGTATAGTTGTCTTAAGTAACATGGAGTAAGTCTTAGTGATCTTGATGATAATGAAGATGGAATGAAGATAGTGCACAAATGAGTTGTGGTAGTGTCTGAAGTGCTCGTGCTTTGGTGAGGCATTCAGCTTTTAATCCTATTTTTTTAATGCCAGAAGATGACAAAAAGGCTAATGTTACAGTATCTATAGTCCAGTAATGTGTGTCTGAGTATACAAATATTATGATGGATTTTCCTTCATTTATTAGCAATTACTTCTAAATTGTCACCTATCAGCTATACTGGCTTTATTTTTTGGGACAATGGGACAGAATAAAAGCATATGGTTAAAAAAACAAGAGTTGCACTTCATCCTGGGAAGAAAATAAGATATGTGAATTGTATTTTATTATGATTATTTTCTTCATTAAGGGTGCTTTGATGCATGGTAAATAATTCAGCAAAAAGAAATCTAGGTGCAGTCTCCTACACAGGAATGTTGTAAATTAAAAAAAAATTTATGGCTAGTCTTCTAATTCTAACACAGGTATTTAAACAAAAGGGTACTAAATAAAAGCCCTGTTATGAAAGCATGATTTACTTGAAGACATACAGTTCTAAATACACTATAAAAAATAAGGCAAGAAGTACAACCTTATACTGTTAATGCTTGTTTTAGCAGTTTTAATCCTCAGTTACAACTTGACCTTTTATCTATTTTTGGGGGTTGTATTACTGATGAAACATTACACTGCTGCTATAGCAGTGAAAATAATTGAATTTGATTTACAGAACTATTTGTTCTTACACACTTATGTTGTTGAAACATAGATTTTATTTTAGTTAAAATTATACCAGAATCAAAACTGCATAAAGCATTTGGAAATAAAATGAACAGTTATAAGAACTACAATGCAATAATCTTCTAAACTCTTTTGGTAGTAATAACTCATGTACTGTAGCAACAGAGATTGTTATGCACTACGAGCTCTCTCTCTGTAGATCTTAAGCAAAGTTCAGGAAATGTCCCGAAGTTATGTAACATCTTCATGGAAATTCTCTACATTGGGACTTCACTGCCTCATGCAGTTGCTTTAAAGTCTGCCAAGTTCATGGATTCCCTCTCTCGCAGCTTATTTACAGGTGGACTTTGGTTTTGCAAAGGTCTTCATGAATACCAAAGAGGTGAGTACAAGCACATTTTCAGATGAGGGGTCCAGGCAGGTTTTAGAAATGTCAGGTAAATGATTACAGTTTGTTTGAATTTTGGGTAATTAGAAGCTGAGGAACTGGGATTCACTTTTACCTTTCCTGTATGGTATGATCACACGTTCAAGACAGATGCCGTGATGGGAAAATGAGCATGCATCAATACTATTCCACATTCACTAAAACTTATAATGGCTGATGTAGGATAAAACAAGAGACCAAAAAGAAAGACTTTGTGTAATTATTGTAAGAATAGTGTAATAAAAAACCTTGCTCCTGAAAGTTTAAATTGTTTTGACAATTTGTGTAGCAAACATATTTGATCATACAAAGCAAAAGCACCACTAAGTTACCAAATTTACACAAAGTCAAATATCTGGAAGGGGATCTTTTAAAAAAAAACTTTATTTGAGAAAGGAAAAGACTTATATCAGAAGGCAAAAAAAGGGAACATACAAACAGAATATATTTACAACACAAAACGAGACCACCTCTAAGGGTGTAAATTATAATAAATACAGTAGATTTAAAATGTAAGAGACAATAATCAATTAGAAATGTGGTTGTTTAAACCCAGTTTTCCTTTTCACTGGTTCCAGGTAGTTTCTCTTATTTTAATTGTATCCAAATTTGAAAGATTCTGAAATTAAAGTACACTAATGTATCGGGGTTTCTCACCTGAATGACATTATAAAAATATCTTTTGTCTTCTGTGAATACACATGTCTTTCAAGTGATATTGTACAAAACTCTTCTCAATTGCAAATTTCTCCCCAAATGTATTTTAAAAGATGCACTATCCCTTTTTGATGAAGCTAAAGTCAGTTTTAAAAGAAAATTAAAAATATACAGAATGGGAAACACATATAATTTCACTTTTATAGCCTTCACTTTTTGAACGTAAATGTAATTTTTTTTATCCAGGATGGAGAAAGATTTCTCTTCAAATATGAAGCCCACATAAAAATCACCTGTGTTTTTCTCAATTAAATCTTTTTCTATCTATTGAGGCCTTTTATGTTAAAAGCAACTATTTAGAAGTTTGTTTGGAGATCTTCTAGGAAAAAGGATAATGTATCTTTAGAAGTTGCAACATTTTAGAAGAGATTGAATAGCATTGGAACATAATGTAAACAACACATGCTAATAACATATTTTAGAGCAATTTCTACATTTGGCAAAACAACTATCTCTTTTGAAACCGGATACTGCACCTTAAAATACTTTCAGCTTTAGAAATATAAATATTTTTAATAGAAAAAAAACCTGACAAGGAGTCCAGGTCAGTTTGGGATTATCCATATTAAAGGGGATCTTAATACAATGAATCTTTAACTAGCTTAACAAAAGTAAACCTATAAAACAAGGTAAACATATCAAAAGGGAATATGAAGGAAATGTTTCACTGGAAAGCTTCCTTAACAATTTCCCTACTCGCTTTGTTATTTTCTTTGACAATAAATCAATTCATAGAGTGCCTTTAAAAACAGAGGGAGCGCTGCCCCGTCCCCCCTGCCCCGCATTCCTCAGCACATGAATCACTTGGGCTTCCTGTTTCCATAAGGCATTTCCTGCCCCCCCCCTCCCAAAATCACTTTTCTGCAGGAGAACAGCAGGGACCTGACAAAGTATCGACTTAAATAAACAGGGCCTTGCACTGCACCCAGCCTTGCTCTGCTGACTCTGAGGGACGGGCCGGGATGCAGCTCGTAGGCTTTCACACGGCTGCGCCTTTCAACTCCACCTAAAGCTCCTAGACTAGCTGAACCTGCCTTTTGTCAAGGTGGCATTTAATGCACAGTTGTTATTTTAGGATTTGTCCATGAGACTGTGTTGTAAAGGTTATGCGATATTGCAAAATTAGTCATCATTTGAAAACAACAAAGAAGTGATTGGATATCAGATGATAACAATAAGAGTTCTGTGCTTGCCGTGCAAAGTCCTAATAACTGACTGGAACCACCTAATGCTGCATTTTGCTTCTCACCATGTACTTGCATCTGCTGCACTTAAGGAAGTCTCTGCGGACATTATCATCAAATAAGACAAAATGAAAAATTAACCAAGCAGTGCAAAAAAGAAAACAACGCAATTTTAAAACAGTGCCTTGCCTTGCCTCTTTATATCCACCTTGTACTTTTCTCTAAATTAACTTTATACACGAGCCTGAGACCACCAAGATAGCAGTCAGTACCTGTCTACTGGGGAAAAGAATACCCTAACATTAACAGTGTTCAAGACTATAGTATGATACAATATATACAGACAGCTGAAAGCAGAAGTCAGAGGATTCAAAATCAGAAGAATGTTTCATCAATCAGGTCTGGAAACTAATTCCATCAATTGCTGATCTCAACAGGCTAGGTGACACGAGTTCTCTTTCACTAGCACTAAGCGATGTAAGGTAATTCTGGGCTAATAAAACGTCTATCAGCTATTACTCAAAGATTTATGTAGCATAATTGGTTGCAACAGATATTTTCTCAATTAGTGGCCATAAGGATGAGCTTCACTATGTTTTCAAGTGTACATACAACACTTCTGCATTTGTTAAATTCTTCAAACAATAAATCAGGATTTCCTAGCTCAGTGAATCAAAACACAATTGCTTATCAAAGCCTAGAAAATGCATGTGATGTTCAGATAATAACCTTAATTACAAATCCTGGAGCTAAATCTTTGCCTATTACCTGTTGCATAAAAGCAGCTTGCTCCCCAGATTCCATTTGCTGGGTTTGAACATCCTCATCACTGTCCAGTGGCTCCTCTTTGACTTTCACAGCCCCCACCTGCTGTCCTATTCTTTCATCCACACCAGCACTGCTGCTCTCAGCCCTAATGCTGGCACTGCTGGCGGGAGCTCGCTCTTCCTGCATCGAGTGATCTCCATGAAGCTCTTCTTCAGCTTCCTCCAGGTGACTGCCAGGCTGCTTGAGCTGCTCAATGGACTTAGAGAGCATCTGGAACGAGAAGAGAACAAGTACTGACTCCTTTCACTGATGCCAAACATGAAGAAGTACTAGATCTGCATGGATGAAATGAAAGTGTCCACAGCATACCCGTGTAGCCGTGCACCATCAAAACACTGATGTATCCAGAAAAAAAGAACAGAAGTTCCTAAGCAAAAGGGCACTTCTTATTCTGCAGCAGAAAATGCCATGTTTATAGATAATGAAAAACATGACACATCTGTTAGATTGTTACAGCTGGTAAACTAGAGATATTAATCTTCCTTAGTCTTTCTTCAAACTTGAATGCAGAAATACCATCTTACAGTTAATTACCCACAACACAAAATAATAAAGGAACACTAAGCAAACTAGTAATCTGGTCAACATTTTGTTATAGGCAAATTAGAGAATTTTCACACAAACATCTCTATCAATTAAAGCATGAAGGCACTGAAACACAACAAAGGCAAAGTGACAAAGAGCAGGTGTCCGTCCCCTATCCCGTGGCACAAGGATACTACAAGCATGTCTGCCCATGACTGAAAGGACTACAGCCTTTGTGGTGCACTGTACAGCTATCCCAGTCCCAGCAGTGATGACATAACACAGCTCCCAAGGCAACACCAGCTCTAGCCCTGTAACTGCAATTTTAAAACTCTGCAGAAGTGCTGGATGCCTGAGTGTTGCAATCATGTGCACTTTGTGTTTTGCTGTTTGAGATGAAGCCAATGCGTTCCAAAATTCTCCAAATGTAGTCCAAAAAGTTAAACTGAAAAAAACCCGACTTTGTTGAAAGAGCCAGAAGGCAGACATGTGAGTAAGAAGTTGCAGGGTCCAGTGACTAATTATCATTTATTCAACTGGCCCACTCGATTTCAGTAAATACTGTTTTGTATCATTTAAATTAAATATTCTGAGAGGGGTAAAAACACCTTTTACCTCTACTCTTACATACTTTCTTCTTCCAGACCGAGTTTTAACTACTGATATATACTCAATTACTGAGTATATGAATGGCTGCAGGATGTCTGGTTTTGTCCCAAACCATGCACCATACAGTTTCACTCAGCTTGCTAATGCATATAGAAAAATGCTGGGTTGTCATGTAAACTGTGTTCAAGAAGCTGCAGCTGGATTTAGGAAATCCAATGAAGTCAACAAAGAGAGTTGAAAGATCAATTTATACAGTTCCAATTGATGCTCTGATGCGTATGCCTCACATCAGTGGAGAAACAAATTCCTCAGAGGAAACCTGTCTCGCCATTGTCACAGCAAACCTTCATTTCTGAGGTGTAATGGGAGTTTAATGGCTTACTAAAAAGAAACAAATAAAAAAATCCCTCTTCATTACTGTAGTAACTGGCAAATCACAACATGAGTAGCCTGCATGCTGCAGGTGGCATGCCCTTACTACTTCAGCTGATGTGGAGTCTCCTTTCGTTACGCAGTGTCTGAAAAATTTCTCAGATCAAACTTACAAATCTTTTCCAGTTGTTTCTCAGGGGATGACACTGACCAAGAAGGTACTAAAGCTAACTGCATGTAATCAGCTCAGGTACACTCCTTTCACTTGTTATTATTATCACTATTATTACTGTTAATTAGTTTACCATTTGTGGGGAGCCTTCCCCACTCCTCAGGCAGGAAGAGAAAAGCAGGTAAGGCTGCATGGCTGGCTGCAAGTGAGCAAATACAAGCTGAAACATCTGTGTGACAGATAATCATATAAACCACAAGAATCACTGAGGCTGATCCATCTGTAAACCATTCCCTGTGCCAGTTACTTGACACCAGGTGGGTTTTTCTGCAGGGGAAGCCAAGAGAAAATGAGTGCATCCCCACAGCAAAGTTAAGACACATATTTAGCTCATTACTGCTCTCCTTTCTTTTATGCTTTTTCACTTTTATGTCAGGCTCTTTCTTCTTTACACTGCTGTATGGGTACAGATCTGCTGCTGAGCTTTCTGAGGCAGCACATTAAGGACTGTAGTATAGAAATTATATATGGATCACCTTCAGACACTTCTTGCATGCAATCAGTGAAGAGAACAACCACACCTAAGGGGGCTGCAGAGACTTAGAGTGGATTTTGTGTGCATTTCAGTTTGCTGTTCCTGTTTTGGACCCTTCTCCCATGCTGTGGAACTCAGCAGACGATTTGCTCTAGATGTCAGCAACAGGAGGAGATAAGCAAATTAAATTTTCTAAAGCTCTGTGAAATTAAAGTCTTTATATATTTACTCAATAGAGTTTGTGCATTTATATTACCTTCTTTACTACAAAATTTTATTAAAAACTTCCTTTCCACTGTGATTTTAACTAAGCCTCGGGCAAGGGGCTATGAGGCATTACAGTCATGTCTTCTCATATGATGGAGCATGATCAAATTGCATGGATGGAATGGAGGGGACATGACCCAAAACCTGAAAATCCCTTGTATTGCTCAGACTGCAAGGCCACAGCTGACTGCTTTCTCTGTATCACCACAATGCTTTTATATTTGTTGACGTTTTATTTAAAGACAGCTTGGCCCAATCCTATTGCAGTAATTATACTAGTTGCATTACTGGACACTTCTCCTAAGTCAGACACATCTCATTTTAAATTATATCTCTTAGTGATACTACTGTATCTGGAAACATGTGAAGATAGCATTTTAGAGTCAGTACTTCTATCTTCTCTATCTAAAGATGGGTTACGCAACAGAAAATGTTCTGAATTAAATCCTGCTCAGGTCCTTTCACTGCACAGCTGGATACCTCTGCTCACACTTAATGTTTAAATCTTTCACTTTAAACCCCCACTTCCCTTTTTTTTTCTGGCTTTATCTGTAGCTACATGAAGGAATTCCTCCTAATTTTAATGCATCTCTTTTTATTTTAGAAAAGTAATTGCTTTTCCAAATCTGAGTTTTAGTGGGATTGTGTTTAAAAATAATAACAAAACCATCATTTATTTCCCTAATAAATTAAGGAAATTGGTTATATTTTACCAGTATACTTTACTGCTATTACTTATTCCAATTTAAGTGGTCACTAAAAAAATGTTAATGCTAATATAACCTATATATTTTTTGCTTTTATCCTCAGGAAATTAAGCTGTAAGGGATATGCGTGATTCAAAGTAAATAATATCAGCAGGAGAAGTATTTACAGATATCAACTCCATTGTATAACTGCAAGAGTATGATCAAAGAAAAAGACATCTAACATAACCTAACCTGCTTGGTTGTACAAAAAAAAATGGAAGACTAAATAATCTGGACACTGCAAAAGACCATTTTATATGTCCTTCATCTGCAGACCCTGTCATTTTCTCCTTTGAAATTATATGTCCTTTAAAATACAGTGTTTTAAATAAGATGTCTTTACAAAGAGACAAAATCACAAAGTCCTGCAGCAGCCAAACAACACATTTCCATCCTTGATTAACTGTTCATTTTAAATACATGGCAGTAATTTCTAAGAGCTCATGTATATTCTTACAAGACACCTTTTTCCCCTTCTCCCCTATGGCAGTCAGACTACCAGCTATTGTGTTGTATGTACATTGTTAGCTGCACTGAAAACAACTTGGCACTTGCTTTCTGCTGTCTCTGTTATTCATGTAGTACCAATATTTCTAAGGGATGTATTTATCTTTCAGAATCATTCTTCTGCATTATGACTTAAACATTAGCTCTCAATAAAGGAGAAATGCTCTGGGCGTTGTCCAGTTCCAAACAGACAACAGTTTTAGATTTTTCCCAAATAATCCCCTGTTATTAGAAATATTTGAAAGATTATCTCTCACGTATAGAAGATGCTAATCAGATTTGCAAGTTGTAAAGCCAAAACCTCAGTGTAATATGTTTAATGAAGCTAGATTGATTTACTACTGCTGAACCTGGTCTTCCACATTCCATTAAACATCATTCAGAGAAGTGAATGGTTAATCTGGGGTTAACGGTATCTTTTTAATATTGCTACTGGCAAGAAATAATACTTCTATTTTTCCATCAACATAAATTTCTTTATTATTTTTCATTTTTTTGTTAAGAGATATTGGTAAACTGAGAACACCATCCAAGTACTAATGAATATTCACTTCCTATATATTTTTTTACTTCACAGGCTTTCCTGATCACTGATTCCCTATACAGAGATGCTTTAAATCAACTGACATCCTAGAATGAAAACTGAAATTCAGGTGTTTCTTATATAAGCCTTACCATTACCCATATACCTCCCATACTTTAGACCACATACCAACTGCCCCATTATTTTACCCTTTACTTCTCCAATACAGAGAATTTTACAAGACAAAACAAATTGCCAAAATGCTATGAATACACAACTTAAGAACACAAATAGGATTCCTGCATTGATCAAATAAAATCTTGGCCCCAGTGAAGACTTCAGCTTCAATAGAGGCAGGCCTTATTAATCATATATGGCAAAAATAACTTCTAAAGATAGATGGCTTTGTTCATGTACTCTTCACAGTAGATTTCTGAGATTTTTCTTTTTCTGCTAGGGGCTTTACATTTAGATTAGTTAAATCAGTCCTCATTTTTTTTCTTCAAGTGGCTGGGTCAAAGCTTTCTAGATACAGATATACACAACAATATCAAAATTTTAGTTTTTTTTATTGTAGTAGTGGTCTTTTGGTATCCAATTGCACTAATTTTAACTGGGGGTTTTGGACTTTGGTCTGCCTTTATTGAGCAGAATGAAGATCTGCAATGGTGATCAAAGGGTGTTATGAAGAAATAAGCTGTCATTTGGACAGAAGTATATTAAAGCTGACAATGGCAAAGCTGGTCTTCCCTAAGACAAGCTGAGTTCAGGTTACTTCACATTCATTATTAATTCTGGGACAAGGGTTTTTACCTACTTTTGGAAGAGATGTCAACATTTGCAGAATGTTTTCAGAAGGTCAGTGTACTAGATCCCACAGGTATAAATGTCAGACTTCAGTGGAGACATATACCATTTCCCACATCAAAAGCCAGGCATCTGACAGCTGACCAGAAATAATCCTTAGGGGATCTCCTCTTTGCTAGTAAGGACAGAGGCACACCTTTTGGCAATGATTTGTTTCTTTTCAGAATGTAAATGATCCAGGGGAATCCTTTACCTCTGACCTATGTTAGATTTTGCTTGTTATCACCCTCACAGCAGCACTGGCTTGCTGCTGAAGTGTATTTTTACCTCACAAAAAAAAAAAAAAAAAAAAAAAAAAAAAAAAAAAAAAAAAAGAGAGAGAGAAATAGAAAAGTGGTTTTTGTTTTTTTGGTTTTTTTGGGTTGTTTTTTTTTTTTTTAATACAACATAAATACAAGAACAATGAGGTGAGGAAAGGTGGTTCTCTTCCTTTTTTTGTTGTTGCACCTATAAGTCAGCCAAAGAGATCAGTCCAAAACCAGTTACTGGTTAAACTCCCTGGAGTGCTGACACTTGCCTTGTCATCTTAGCTCAGGGCAAATACTCAAATTTTGGGTTCAGCTGAATACTAAGGACTTAAGTATTTGAAGACCTAAACACAGGAACCTTAAAAAAATCCTAAGGGAAATAGAAAACAAAAAAGAAGACATTAATTTGCTCTAAGATCTTGGTCAACTAGCATTTCACAGTCTTAACAGTTTAAAATGGTTCTGGTCTTTTATTGCCAAAACTTTTAGGGTCCTTGAGTATTCCTTATTAAATGAAACCTCTGCATTTCCCATGACTGAAAAGGCAGGACTTATATCTGTGTGCAGATTTCATTATACAGCCCATGAATAGTAAAGGACAGAACAACAGAAAAATCAAGGTCACTCCATACATGCCCAAACTTATCCTAAGTAATAAAATATTTAGCTGCTTTCCTATCTGGTCTAGAATATCTACTATTTAAAGGTTCAAATAACTATAACTCTGCTTTGCAGAGTTTGATTGTAAAGCTGTGCAAATTATGTAATGAAAAAATAACTTCAGCTGCAAAGAAAGGCAAGTTTTAAGACTGAACAAAGTATATTCTACCACTCTAGCAGAGTTCAAAAACCTTATGTAGTCACAGGAGTTTAATCTGAACCTTTAGCTAAAAGGTTAAAGAAGATGTCTTTAAATTTACTATTTAAAAACTACTATGTCTTTTTTCATGATCTTGTCTATTGGCTACCCTTAAATTCCAGTTTATAAATTCAGGTTCTGCAAGTACATAACAAAGCCCCCTGGCTTTCTGTGTGCTTGCAGAGGACAGACGCGTGGTTAGAGCATTGACATTTTTCAGTACTATTCTTCAAAACGGTTCTTCTGAGCATGGAGAAGAATCTAGATGCTCCAAACCTTAAAGTCTGATAAAACACATGCATCCTCAGAAAACCCACTGCTTCTCTGGCTGCAACATGATCTCATTCCTCCTCAGGCAGTTGCTGCTCTGAGGAGTTACTGTGCTCCTGAAAGCCTGGTTGCTCTGGGAGTAGGAGTAAAGGAGCCTGAGAAGCTCTTGGGGGAAAAATAGGTTATGGAGGTTCAAGGCAGAGAGAGGCCCTAGGGTAGGGCCACTCTGCATATCTATATGGACTACACTGTACAGAATAAAAGCTAGATTCACCAGTTTTGTCTCTTCATCACAAAGAACCATGTGAGAATGAATGCAGATTTCAAATATGAGAGGGAATTATCCTCATTAGAGTGTACTTTTACTGTAGTTCAGCTGAAAAAAAAAATTACTGAAACAAGCATTATTATGAATCAACTCCAATCTTTTTCCTTCCTTATCCCATCTATCTATAGTAAGATGCAACACATTCCTAGTCCTACATGACTAGAAATATACGGTTATGTGCCTCAAGTTTCATTTTCATGCTGGGGACAAACGCTTATAATGCCACATCACATACCCCCAAAGGCTATGGTAGAATTTATATGAATAACCATATTATCTAAGAAAAGTACGTCAGTGGGGTTCTTTGCTTTGTGAGGAATGCATGAATTGATGGGTTTGTAGTACAAAGACTCAGCACATTAGTAGTTAAAAAGTCTTTTTAGACAATTGAGGGAAGGTGAAATATTTTCAAAACCTGAGGCTACGAGATATACATATGCCATCTTGATTAAACATATGGAATGCATACTCAAAGAAAAGCCAACTGGAGTCCTAGTTGAGTAATCAAAACACCCAAGCTGAGAGGGGTTAACATGCAAGGATCAGCTCTGAACTTTGAAGTTTTCTGGTCTTCATTTTTCCTAATTAAGACAAGATTTAATAACCAAACCACTGTACAAAGTATGTACTTAAACTCCAGGTTTGTTTCTAATTTTGTTGGGAATTCTTAGTAGATTCCAAAGAATCAGTAACCCCTGGGAAATTCACCCAGTAAGTAAGGTGGATTGATTTTTTTTTTCCTTAGGTACAAAGACTGCATGTCCAGTTTTCATCTTTTCTTGTTTCACATTGCCTCTTATGTATAGTTATTGAGTAATACTTAAACAAAAGAAGAGAACTAAAGATATGTAATTAAATCTTTGTAATACTAGTGGAGCTTCAGCAAACAAATTTTGGAAAGCTGTGTACTCAGTGCAGAAAATGCTCTCCAAATAAAAACATGCAATTACTTGCATATCTTAACTTCAGAGCAGGTAGCAACTTGATTTTGTTGTAGAATTATTGCTTCCTGATAAATCTATTTAGAATCTGTTTTTTGTTTATTAATGGATGGTCCCTTTTCTTCTTTCCCTTGCCCCTGCTCAGAATAAGATGTAACTGTACAGGGAATCTTGTACGACACCATTCAACTCTGTGCCAGATACCAGCAACAGGAATTTTTCTCTTTCTCCTTATATGGTCATTTTATATCACCATACAGGTAAAAAACTTTGGTGTTACTCACAGGGAAAAAGTCAGTTTGATAAACACTGATTAAAAATTTCTCCAGATGTTTAGTAAGCTTCATATATAAGCCCATCAATTTAATAAGCTGATTTGGGTTCAAATGAGTTACCTATTGATGCAACATTCTAGTCCACAATAAGAAAAGTTTTAATACAATTCAAAAGCAGCAAGTGGAGTCATTGTTGCAGCTCAGAAGTACACATCAATTTTTAAGACATAATTTACCATTCAACAGGAAAACACCTGTCAAGTAAAACTGTAAGCAACTCTATTTTGTCGAATTGTAGCCTATTTCAGAACTTTAAAATTAAGATCCTTACTAAATGTATGAATCAACTATGCATAAACAAAAAACAAGATACTCCTGCAAGAACCTCTCTTATTGTCCATGATGACATGGTGCCAATAACTAATCTTCGTTGTTAGTTTTCACCATTAAATTTACTGGAAATTCTTTACTTTGGGAACTCACCTTATTCATGTGGATCTGCTGCTGGTACTGTTTCTGCTTCTCCAAAAATTGCTGATGTTGCTGCTGGATGACCAACTGGGCCAAAGTACTCTGAGGAAGAGGAGCAGACTGGGTTCTGTTCAGAGGCCTGTGACGAGGCAGTTTGTGGGCAGCTCTTATGCCCGGTGAGACTCTCTCCTTTGCTGCTAAAGGAGACTGTGGATGAAGAGGAACCGCTCCTGCAAAACAGGGACATTTCACTCCCCTGCGAAAAACAGCAAACTAATAGTTTTAACAGGAAAGAAAATTTTCAGAGAGAAGAGGGGTGTATATTGCAGAACTCTGCATCTGCACTGATGCAGTGGAACGTGTATCACGTGCCTCACCATGCTGGGAAGTTCAGCTGCTACAAAAGAATGTGATGAAGTAATCATTTTCTCTTTTCTGTAATCATTGAATTCATTCAGGCTAACAGACTGGAACAGAATCACTAAAAGGGAAAACAAAGATGCTGTCCTTTTGTCTTCCACCCTTCCACATTTCCCAAGAGTTAGGATGTGCGGTATTTTTATTACTGCATTTAGTTTAAACTGAACACTAGTGTCATTAAAAACATCTTAAATCAGTACTGCTGGAGCTTTGGTCATTACCAGTCACAAGAAGTTTTTGCTGTCTCATTTGCTCTTTCAGTAACAGATGCTGCAAGAGAGCTTGGTGGCTGCTGTTTGGCTTTCCCTCCAAAGCAATGTGAGGATGAGTTGATGATGGAGCGATGTTTCCTCCATACTGTCCAGCCAAGGCCACACCTTGTCTAAGTGGTGGGGTCTCCCCCTTCTGCTTTTCTTTGAATGACGTTGAAGCCTGTCAAAGAACAACAGCATTGGTAACTGCTTTCCAGAGAAGTAAGTGGCCATTTATAACTCTGCTTGATTAGATGGTCTCATGTCTTCATGAACACATATAGAAGGAAAGGTTAACATCCCTATCTTACACTTTGACCATGAGATGAAAAGGAAGAACATGCCAGTTAAATATAATGCTGTGAGAAACTGACTACTGAAACCAGTTGAAAAAAAGTCAGCAATAAAAGCCAAAGCATAAGGAATTACTAGTTAGAACATTACTAATACAAGAACGGGACCTGTCCTTAAAATTCCTAAAGACTTTGCACAGCCTCCTGCACAGGAAACTAGAGGATCAGAGGAAATAGTTTGCATTGAGTTTGAAATAGGCAAGGCTTGGTTTTTCACATAACTTTCCATCACACAGCAAGCCAATCAGCAAAACAAAATAGTTACCTGTAGTAGTGGGAAGCTATTACTTTTCCTGGAGCACTCCCTGACTCCCTGAAGGACAGCACAAATGTAAGTTTTACCCTTTGCAAAGCAAACTTATACGGTTAAATTCTCATCTACAGAATCATCAAGAGATGTTTTATGTGTGAGGCATTTTGAAGTGCCTTATAAATTGCACAGTTATTCATTTAAATATTTTGGAAGTTTTGGCCCTTCATCATAGCAAATGTACTTTATATTACTTTGTTCTTTGCCTATTTAAAAAAAAAAAAAAAACAAAAAAACAAACCAAAAAACCTTGCAATGGTAGTTCAAGCAGAATAACAATTCTTACAACAAGAATAATAACCCAACAGAAATATGCAGGCTTGCAGATAACCACTTATGGTAAGTCATAGTAAAAACAGTATCTCTGATAATGTGAATTCCAGCAAATTCTAAAATAACGTTTTCACCAATTTTTTTTCTTTTTTTTCTTTTGGTTTGTGCTTACTTCACACCGCTATCTCCCTCCCCTGAAAAACAAACACCAAAGTAAGCTTTACTTTCAATTTGCAACTGCTTGTTCTAGTAACAGAAATAAACATTACTTGTATAAATCAATCCCTTTGTTTTTTCTAATGCCAAAAGTAATATTTGGTGCTAGTTGGCCACATCAAAAGCTTATAAGATTTGAGTGAGCAAATGAAACATATTTTCATTTATTTTTAATGTTACAAATTTACTTTGAAGCTAGTTGAAGCTAGTTATATTTTTGTGAAATAGCTAAGAAATTTTTGATGATGCTTACTTTTTGAGAAAGTAAGCATTACTTTTCATGAAGTTCAATTTTTTCATCCTTCAAAACCAACAATTTGCTTATATTTCTAGAGAACTGATTTCAGGCTTACATAATTTTCTTTGCAGAGTTCTGTACCTGATGTTAAAATGTTAGACTGGAACAATATATTACTGCTAAGAATGGTAAATGTATTGAAAAAGCATAAAATAACATGGAACTTTGACTTGAAACTACATTTAGCACTGGAATTAAGTAGCATTATTACAAACCATTGTGGATTGTATAGATTTAATTTTTTTTTTTTTATAAACACCTTTGGGTTTTTTTTGTTTTTTTTTTTTTTTTTTTTTTTTTTTTTTTTTTTTTTTTTACATCCATGGAAACCCGTGCTTATAACTCCTAATTTCTTCATAGAAGTTACCAATTCTCATACTATTGTATAGAACCACCACATATCAGTATTTTTACTTTGTTGTTGCTGTTGGAAAGCAGGTAAATTTTGATCTGCTGTAAATTTTGCAAGTAGCAAAAATTTTCGGGTGTTTTACTGAGCTAGAGAAATACTACATTCTTCTCCTACAATGTTCCAACTCAGTTTAGGTCATTACTGGAATCTCATAAAAAAGCTACAGGTAGAAATTATCATATAATTTAAATTTTATACTAAATAATCCTCACATACTTCTTGCCACATCTGAAATTTGTTATCTGGCATAAATGTAATGCATGTGACCTGTACTTAGCTAAGATCCACACTGGCACTTGTTTATTTGAGATCAAGAATGAATATTGCTTTCAAGTTGTTCCCAATGCATAGAGAGGTCTGGTTCCTGCTCTGAATTGCCTGTGCTCCAAAATGCTAAAAATATAAAGAGAACAATCAGAAAGTAGGTTTTCTGGAAGCAAACATATGCACAAAGGCTTGAGACTGGTCACTTACACTGATTTGAGGTTGTATTGCTGGAAGTCCCAAGGTAATGTTGGGCAGAGAAGGGGATGTGTACAGACTCAACAAGTTCACTGATTCATCCTGTATCAAAAGGCGTTGCTGGGAAACCAGGCGCTGGAATAAAGGGGAAAACCAATGAAAGTTAATCTCCAATCTTTTTATCTTGGTTATTTTATGCTTTTATCCCAATACACAGAAAGCCAATTATGTCCCAGTCATTGGTTTGCAACCCAATGGAGTTCAGATATGGAAACTTACTGTCCCTGTGAAAACACTCTTGATAGTTTTTTTCTTAAGAAAACAGCTGATATGTGTCTGAGATTATTCCTTGGTTAGTAAATCAAATTTCTATGGAAAGCTGAAATCTTGAGGATTCCTAGATCATCTTATCAACTTCTCCTCAACTCAACGTCAGTTCTTTTCATCAACTGGACAGTCACTCCAACAAATTCAGTGGGAATTTATCCAGTGAATTCAGGATTATATCCAGCTGAATCATGACTATGGATGTATTAAACCTTCACCAGGGTTGTTATGACTTCAGCTGTAAGGTACAAAATGTGGTTTTTAACTAGTCCGTATACTTTGTTAGCCAGATTATGATATGGGTATGTTTCAGGTACATTATTTACATCCATTAACATGGAAATTCTGTGTAGAAATTATGGCATCTGCCATTTAAAATAATAGACTCTCTTTCTCTCTCTGTCTGCATATATACAAAACCAGCACCCTGTCATTCTTTGATAATGGGATACCCCTCACAGCTTTCCTAATCCATTCAAGTTAAAATTTTTAACACTTCTTTTGAAGACTTGTGATATAGTTTTCAGGGACATGGAACTGCTGATATATTTTTAATTACTATAAAATAAAAACAGACATTCTACAAAGATCACCCTTTCTATTTCCATAGATTAATTGGGAAGAAACATAACAAGATTACCACATCAGGAATCTTTTTGAAGCCTTTGCCTTTCTGCTTGAACAGTGATATTTTTCAACATGTGGTCTAGTATAGTTGCTTGAAATATATTTTCTGTTTAACTCTTGCTTCCCTCCCAGAACTTTGACTCAATAAGAGCTACAAAGGTCTTATTAGACTTAGGAACTCTGGCATGATATGGTCCCCAAGGGAACAACATCCTTGAAAAAGAATACCCTGTGTAACAGTATGACACAGTGACTGCTTTCTTCCCAAACAAAAAGCATATGGGACTCCAATAATAGACCACCTCCAAGAGGGATACTGCACACTCGGGCTTTGACTAAAGTAAATATAATAACTTGTCAAGCATGTTGTGGGGAGCTGTAGATTTTCCCCCAGACAAACCTGGAATATCAATTAACTCTGTAAAATACTTCGTGCTAATACAATGCAACTTCAGACCATCAATGAAAAGTGGTTAAGCACAAAAACACAGGATGTTATTCCAAAATATAACCTTCCTCATACAGTTTGTTTGGAGATACGACCTATCACTGAGACAATAACAGTAGAAGTCTATCCCTGTAATTTTCTTTTGGTACCTAGGGAATGTCAACAGATAGTGTAGAAAACAAAGAAGCTCCACTTGTATATTACATTAATTCCTGGCTAACAGTGTCTTGCCTCAATAACATCCACCTTTGACCATGAATAAATCCAAGTATGGATTTAGTATCAAAACTATGGAGATATTATGGAGGGAGTCAACAAATATTTAATTGAAAAAGGACATTCCAATGTGCCTCCTAGAATATAATCAAATTTGTAGCAACTGCAGCATTGTTACAGAGCCACTCGAAAGATTTATGTTTAATATTTGGTTTTTGGTTTGCCACTATTACCTTCTAAGATCTGAATTAATAAAAATAACAATGGAAGGGTGTATAGAGTAAAACACACTACCACACTAAGGTCAGGCATGATTGTTTCATCAGGCAGAAGCAGTGATGTTATCTACCACAACAGTTTAATGTTGAAAACAGGAGTTTATTAGTAAAAACATCTTACTTTAATGTCTAATACTGATAATAGCCTGTAGTTTTCATTTGGATAAGTGATTGATTTTTAAAAATATTTTCAGGTAATATTATCCCAAGCATCAGTTTAACCTCATCTCCCAAAATAAATGCAGTAGCCCACCTGCATAGATTAGGGCCCTCTGTGCATCACAGAATCCCAGAATGGGTAGGGTTCAAAGGGACCACTGGATGTCATCAAATCCAACCACCCTGCTCAAGCAGGGTCTCCCAGAGGCAGAAATTTGTGATCCCAGCTGCAGCTTTTCTTTTTACACAGTCAACAACACCTTGCAATGGTGGCACATGCAGGAGCTGCTAAGAGAGTCATTTGGCAGCACAATGGCTAAGCCATGTCCTCGTCCTACACACAGACATGGTGGTTTGGACTGGCACCTAAATTACCCCAAAGAGAAACATGCCCTACTTGCTCCTCCACATACCTGCTCCTTGGGTCCATAGATCCTGCTTACTGATGCTTAAAATAGCCTGTCAACAGAGTTATCCTTTTTCTTAAAATAGAGTACAAGAACTCAGTGTAACAGTGCACGATGATCAACAAGTAACCACGAGCAACCGTGCTTCAGTTGTGCTGTGGGACCTGTTGAGAGGCAGGAACTCCTACATGTGCATGTTTATATGCACATTTATAGATTAAGGGGGGAAGACAAAATGGTTTAGCTTTAATACTTGTCAATTGCAGAGCTAATTGTCACAGCTTTCAGTATTCACAATTACTTACATTGGTATTTCTTGAGGCAAATACGCATTTATCTGTCACTTATGTAATTTATTCTCCTGTATAATCAGGTGTTATTCTAGGAAATACTGCTTTCCAAATCACAAATAGAAGAAAGAAATTGATCTGAAGCCCAGTAACACCAACTGGAAACTTTCCATTGCCTTCAATGGCTTTTGACCAGACCATGAATGCCTAAAATTAATCATTTCACATGACTAAAGCAGGTTGTCCCTCTGAACTCAAGGGACATGCTGTGCAGGGGCTCAATTCTGCTTGCATTTCTCAGGCAAGTATGATTTAGCCCCAGCACAGCAGGTGACCTGAAAGAGTATGGCATGCTACAGGAGACAAATAGCTACTGCGGTGAACCTTGATGATACTGGAGACAACTGTGCCTAATAAAAACAGGATTTTATTTATAAGGTGCAATTAAAATCCTGAGTTCAACTTTCAAGTTTCACATAATGAGACCAGTGTTTTAACAAATGGTAGTGAAAGTACCATTAAGGGAACTGTGATAGTAAAAGATTATCAGCAAAGCTGCAGCATGTGCAGTGCACCTTTGTTCATTCAAAAAATTGTAACCGTCTACCCACCAGACGGTCTGCTCCAGAGAGTAAACCACTTAAAAGTCTCACTATTCCAATGGATGTGGTAAAAATACTTTAAAAAGCAGTTTCATTACTGATAATGCTCTAATTCCGTCCCTGCACTGCAGTGTAATCATTTACGGTACTGACTCATGTTTTACTGGTAAATGACTCTGTCATAGCAACCTGTTTTTCCCCAGCAAAAAGTGTTTTATTTGCTGCCATGAAAACCGCGGCCATCCACCCACTCAGATATGAGCACAACACTTACTGCAAATGTCACAACAACGATTATGAAACAACAGCCATGTGAGTCATATGGGATTACAGAAAAACAAGTGATATTTTGGGTGATTTTGGAACACTCAACTATTATTAGAAACTTCTGTACTTTGTGAATTGGATTAAAAATTGATTAGCTGTATAGCCTTTGAGAGCTGGCTAACACTAAACTAGGAAAGAGATATGTAGAAATTTGGCTGCTGTTAAACTAACAAAGAAAATCCCACTGAAATAAAAATCACTGAAGCTGAGATTTATGGAAAATGTTTGAACCCACAGGACCACAGTACTGACAGTCAAGTAACCAGAGAGGTAAAGAAATCTCCAACTGGATCCAGAAGTGGAAGCCTGTAGTTTCAGCTTCTTAGCACATTTCAGCAAGTCAAGTGACAGACGCCAGCATGCAGAGCTCAACTTCTAAAGGAACGCTTTAGGCTCCTTTGAGCTTCTTTGAATCTAGGTTGGGGTTATAATTTTGGATGTCTGGCACAGAAGTGGCAAATAATATGCAATGTAATGTTCTACTAGCAAACAGAATATAACTGCTGGCTCTTGCTACAACCTTTCCAAATCTCCCCAGAGACCACCAGCCTGACAGGCCTGGATGTATTTCTGATGGTGCGAGTATTCAGAAACTGTAACATGCAAAGTCATGAGCACCAAGTATCAGTCTGAGACATTAGCCCTTCCATAGAATCCTCAAGTCAATAAAAGATCCAATTGGATAAGATTTTCTGTTTTATACAGCCCATAATAACACCCACATACTACCAACTGCTATCTAAAACATTCTCAGTATTAAAACACACCATTCCACTCAACTAGGATCTGATCTAATCCTAATGATGGATCTTACTCTGCCTCATTTAAATTTCTTTGCAATCACATATGGGGGGCTATGAGACAAGACCACATGTTAGCCATCAATGCAATTTTTTTTTTCTTTTTGGTTACGGGCCAGAGAGAGGCTACTAATCAGTGTGCAGAGGTCACCCACCTGCCCCCTGGATCATAGTTCACACACACAATTAATTCATTATGGGGAAAAGTCACTGCTGGAGGTTGAACTGCCCATTCCAGGGCTTTTTTTAGGTGAATGTCCTGCCACTGACCTGGAGAAACAGCTCCATTAACTAAAACTCTGTTGAATCACATTTTCTTATGCAATTTTTCTAACATAAACAGCATAAAACAATTAATAGAAAACCTTGCCACCAAAGCAGGAACTGTAGTAATTATAGGCTGGATGTAGTACATTTGAGTCTCTCTTAGTCAAATTAGTTTACTGTCCCTTTACAATATTGCCATGGAAAGCATGACTTGGGCATGTCATCTGTGCTAAATGAGGTTTATCACAACTGATTTACCATCTGCATTCCTGTTGTTACAGGCACGTATGTATGAAACAGAATAAGGAGTAGTTAAGATTCCTTCCGTTTACAATCTCACTTTACAAAACAAGTATTCAAGAATTGTGGCATGACATTTACGGCGGTTAAGTACTGCCCTGATAAGGAAACTGAGATACAGTAAAATAAAAGGGAGATGTGACAAGTATTTAGTCACCTAACTCAAATACGGTGATGAAAGAAATATACTTCAGCATTCACCTGAACCTAGAACCACCTTAGCTCTTATGTGTTAGGATCACCAATGCCTAAACCACTGTTTTGTATGCAGGAGCTCTGTATCAGCATTCAGCAGTGAGCACCTCTTTCAGGTCATCCCAGAAGGTAATATTCTGTAACCAAGTTCCTTTCACAGCTCCCTCCACTTTTCCAGTAGCACTACTGCTGCTTTTCCCTGAACTTTTGTTACCATAGAGTCTACTGAACATGCATCTCATACATAAAAATATATCTCATATATGACATACTGAGGTGTCAGCCTGTAGTGTCCTGGTATCCCAATTACTCTGCTTGTGAGTAAGATCAAATCAAATTTTCCATCCTCTTCAGTCTAGGTACCCAAGCACAATACACAATAATGACTCTTACCTCAGCTTGAATGTTAGATGACAAAACTGAGGTGTCATTTTCTGTTGTACTGCTGGTAGGGCCATTGCTTGGGGAACTGGGACCTGATCCAGGGGAGCTGCTACTGACGGAGGATTCTGAAAAACAGATTAAACATACATGAATTTAACTCTGGAAAGGTACACATCATCTTGATTAATTGTATAATCTTTATAGCACAAGGCTTTTTTTGCTGTTGAAAAATATCTATTGGTTACACTATTTACGTACATTAAAGACTCTTGATTCATCTTCCATTTCTTTGGTTTTCTTTTTACAACTAAGAAGGAAAGATATGCTTGATCTATCCCCTTCTGATCTGTCTGTGTCACATAAGAAGAATTTAGTATTTGTTTTTCCCACAAAGATGGTTATGATACTCAGTATCAGGCAGAGACACCAACACAGAGCTTGTAATGACTAAAGAAAAGAAACTCTATCCTGTTTAATTGTAAAGAGTCCTGGCTCTGTGAGAGACGAGGCCTACTGCCATCCCTTCTGTCTAGGAAGGGGATGAGCCCATTGTGGACCAGTCATTATATACACAGTACTAATGGCAAAATACACATCTTCATTACATCTTTGGCACAAATATGAAGGAATATTTACAGTATGTAAAGACATTAAAATAGTATTTCAAAGGCTGCATGCTATCTTGATTTAAAAAGTCCCAAGATCTGTCTAAGACAAAGGGGGAGAGGATGACCTCATTGTATGTTATTTTTTGAGTTATTCTAATTCTACACTAATATAAATTATATATATGTAATGGAAACAATTAAGAAGGTTAAAGATGGAAGACTAACCTACTAGTGGAGGTAAACCTCTTTCAAAGGATAGCTTTCAAATTAAAGCACTCAAGTAGTTGAAGTAGTTAATATCTAAATGTGGCAGCAAATATTCTATAGCTACCTCTTTGCTTATTTACTCTTTTTGCCTTAGTTCATATGGAAAAATATGTTTTCACTTTGACTGACATGACAGGAGGCTTCCTAGCTGTTACTTGGATCCCTCACTCTTTGATTTACTGAAGTGACTCCAAGACCCAGCTATACTAACTGGCCATGTAGAAGTTCTTGCATTGTATTTTCAATCTGTATCAGAGAAGCAGAGACACACAATCTTTTTTTCTCATTTTTTGAAAATTAAAATAGCATTTTTTTATAAATAGGCATTTAAATAAGGGGCCATTTTCAGTTAAGAGAATAAAAAGCAAGGGGAAAAAGATTTCAGGTAACAATGTTTAACCAGGGTTATGAAAGGTCTAAAATATCATATAGCCAATATTAATAATTATAACGGCAACCTGAAAGGCTTCAAGTTATTGTCAGAGCTACGAAAAGAAGGCATCTATTTTAATGTTTCTGCTCCTTCAATGTCATCAGGAAAATACATCCAGTGATAAATATTTCACATTATACCTTATTTGTAAGTATGCAAACTGTAAAGAAATCAGCTATAATTAAGGAAGTGGACATCAAGAATCTCATAGAGGCTTCAGTAAATGGAATTAATAAATTAGCTGTAGAAAAATTATAATCTGGAAGTAATTTATCAGGAAAATAGTAACTTTCATGCTTACATTCACATCTCTCTTCCAGTTTCACACATGACAGGGACATCAATGTGTTTATTCAAGCTGTATTTTAATTCCATCTTGGTGTGACATAATTCTGATATATCAAGTGAATTCAGATTTATGTCTTATAGACTAGTAACCGTTGATTGCATAAAGATATGGCCTGATCAACTGAAAAAGCCAAGAATCTACTAAATATCAATGCAAAGTCAAAGCAAGAATTTTCAGGATGAGGCCAAATACTGCAAATGCCCATTTTGTTTAGCAAACAGTTTCAATTCTGAAGTAACACCACTATTCTGTGAGCTGTGGCAACTGATACAGGATTTCCCCATCCTTACTCACCTGTCACCTCGAAAAGACGCTTCTTGAATGAACTGACGTTTCCATCCTTCCTCCTGAGTAAAGGACTGCTTCTCCTTTCTGTCACCTTTTGTTTTAATCTTGAACGTACCTTCAAGTTGGGCTCTGAAGCTGGAAATGAAGAGAAGAAAATATGTGACTACAAACCCAATTCCTGGCTTGTGTCAGACACCACTGACCCTGTAGGACCTCATCTGATCCAAGGAGGACTTGGAGGCAGAGATTTTACTGCCCAACCTTCTCAGTCATCCTGTTGCTCCTCATACAACTTCATTTTAGATTGCAAGTTAGGAAAGAGTTGAAGAGAGCTGAAGTGCTTGGGATCCCAGCATTTTTCTCATTCCATTGCAACTTTGAAGTTACCCATTAATAATTGTTACTATCATATGTATTAATAACAAATGAATGCAAATCTAATTTACATTATTTTTATCTCTCCTGTAGGTGAAAACTTGGAAAACACATCTTGGAACTTAGAATGTTATAACCGGATTAAGGTTAATTGCAGAAACAGAGATTAGCCTTCACTGGTGCCTTTTGATTTCTCTGAGAAATATAAATTACGACAAGCCCTGCTGGCAGAACATTTCTTGGTCAGCGATTTTAGGCCCAGAACTTTAGTGTTTTCTGAGTAACACACCAAACAGCTAGATTTATGGCAGTGTCCTAAGAACATTTACAGAGAAAAATATATGCTCTGAAAATGAAGAAGTAGGGTTGATTCCCAGAAAACCTAGGATTATATTTAATGCACATTGGGCAAGTTCCACCTTTGTTTCCTTAATGGATACAGTCCTTTCATATGAAGGCCAGCTCTGCTGTGCTTTTTATTTTGTAGTATTTTTAGCATGATAAAGTGTTCCATGTAGTCATTGATTTATTCTTCAAATAAACCCTATATCAAACAGACTGCTAAGAGCTAGTGAAAGAAAATTGTGGAATAGAATTTGTTTGTATTTCCCTTTCTGGAACTGAGGATTGGCTAAGCAATATCTCAAAACAGAGCTAAAAACTGGGGTCAGCTCTCTCTCCTATGCACAGACTTAAACCCGGCCTAAAAGAAAAAGCAAGAGTTAGCAGAAAACCAATATACATTACATATTTACTCAATTCAGAATTATACCATTTGTCACTGTGGGGCAGGAACTCAATCCTATACTTCTAATACTAGTCCCTTTCCTCATGTCATACTGCACAACCTTTTTCCTTCTGTCCCACCTGTTCCCTCAGGGGTGGGAAGGCGAGGGGGCTGCACGTCACTGCAGAGCTGCTGTGACCAGCAGTACCTGCTGTCACACGCTGACCTTTGTCATGCTCTGCATTGCACATGGCAAGGGCCACCCTCTGAAAACTCTGTGCCTTAAATACATTTCAGACCAAGATACATAGGCTGGAGCAGCACTGGAAATCTTTAATAATAAACCTATTAACTAGAAATTTATTTCTATCACCTATTACCACTGTTAAGATGGATGGTTCTAACAATAAAGTACAGATGACTTGTTTACTATCTCAGATACCATTTGCAATGAAATTGAAAATATAAAATACCATAATGTGCTATGACTTCAGTATATGCTATCACCACAGATCTCACCCGGTGTGATGACATTTAAAAGAAAAGGCACTCACTCCTTTTGCACTTACATTTATTTCCAGTTCTACTATTCAGTACTTTTTAAAATGAAGAGATATGTCTGTACATATTCTGTCTGTGCATCCATGACAGATGAATGTGACACAAATCCTCTGCAAGACTCACTGGAAAAATTCTCCACTCCTATTTAAATGTTTCATGCTTAGTCACAGCAATTCCCTTTCTTTTTTTACCAAATTCCCATCATATTCTGCATCTGAATGCATCATATAAGCACAGAAAACAAATTTTAAAGTCAGTGTATGAATTTATGACCCATTGAGAAGATGCATGAAAAACAGCAATAATTTAAAAATGGAAATAATTTTAATATTAAATGGCATGGAGAATAGTGGTTTTAAAATTATAAAATAAACTCCACAATACAAATCAAAGCTAATGTTTGAAGAGTGTTTGCTTCAAATTCTGGCTTTCCTGAATTTTCTCCCTGAAACACTAACCTAACACCTAACGTGGTACTTACTAAGACGCAATAGCTAGCAAAATGAATTCTGGTTTCAGTGGACAAAACATACAATTCTAAGCAATTTAAGGATATCTGCTGCAATGAAAGAAATGTAGAACCAAACACTGGTTTCTTGATTCCCAGCAGTGGCTGAGGCATTGGCTTGGTGTGTGAGTGTAGAGAACACTGATCCACCCTGCTCCACCAAGGCTGGGGCAGAATTATCATTCACTGCAAGAGGTATGGATCACCACAGCAAACCTATGTGCTTCAGTGCATTCCTGCATGAGGGCAGTAATAAGACAACTATAACTGTCAACTCTCTTCTGACAGTTAAAAAGGCAAAATTAAGTATTTAATCTTCAAATACGGAGCTGTGGATTGCAATTATAAACATATACATATATATACACACTGACTGCCTTAAAGCACATAAGTAAGATCTATTAGAAACTGGTTTAGTCCTTTAAACTCTGAAATGTGATCATTAGCAATGTGAAAAAAGTGAAAATAATTTTTTCAATTTTTTTTTTTTAATTAGATTATTTCCATAGTATTTGCAAGAAACTTGGAAAGTCTTAGTAGCAAATGGCCCAGAATTATTATAATTAATTTGCCTTATGTTTCAAATGAGTATTTGGCTCAATACTTTAACTAGTGGCTCTTAGAAGTTTTTCTACAGAGGGGTAATGTTCAAAATAACTGTTTTGCATTAGCCACCCTGTAAGTATTTTTACTGCACATTATTTGTTCCTTTGCTCAGCTTAATTAATCCATTGCCACAGCTGACTATGTTCATCACACAAAGGCATTCTCTATGGGGAAAACTGTCATATGGGGAGCTGATGCCAAAAAACTTTTGAGGCTTAAAGATTTACTCCCCAGCTTGCTGCAGAGTAACAAATACAAGACCCTAAGAAGTAACTTTTTTTGCTACAGTAATACCACAAAATTATTGAAAAGACCATCAGGGAATATATATGGTGATTCAACCATGAACTAAGACACTGACACAGCAAGAAAATTAATGCACATGGCTAACTTGCTATACGCTAACCATCTCATTGGGGTCCAGAACTCAAAATTAGATTAATTCTATCCCATATAGCAGACATCCTGTATCTCACCTTCCTGTGGAAAAGAGGCCTCTCTAAGTGCTGGAGGTATGGAATGGTATGGGTTTTGCTGTGTTTGACTACTCCAGCTGTAGAGGACTGAAACATCTGACCAAGGAGCCCAAATGCCACAGACAAGAGAAAAACTAGAGCACGTGGCCAGGAATGTGGCCATGAGGACGAGGAACACAGTATGGCAAATTTTCATGGCAGCAGTCTGATTGGTTGGGCCGTGCTTCTAAAATCTTACTAAGAAATGGTATACAGCTGATATTGGTTTAGTTGGTCTCTGTTTAGCTAACGTCTTTGCTCCACAAATCTTTACACTTTCATATTATTATTACACTTTACACTATTATATTTTGCATTTTGGAACAACTAAAAATCAATTTACACATGGAGAAAGAGAACATACATTATTTGAAAGTGTTTAGTTGCAAAGAAAACAAAAAGACACAGCTATTTTCTCTGAAGGCCGTCAAAGCCCATGTCATTGCTCTCAACAGGAATCAGCTGGTCTCCATTTGATTGATCCACTTCAGAGGATTTCAGGAAAGACTAATCTGAAAATTACTTTTTTTTTATGTAGATGTAGCATAATTTGGAATAATGAAATGTTGCAGTAATATGGCTTGTTCAGTTTTATTGCTATTACCTGGCTTATTCTCTTTTTAGTGCTGGTAATTATGGACTGGTGTTGATCTTTAAATTATTCTAAGTGGGAAACAGATATGAAAGACACAGAAAGAATTAGTTTAAACAACAGCAGAAGATACCACAGGCAATCAAAGAATAGGTTATCTAACATTTTGCCATGACTTGTAATTAGGTCTACAGAGCTTTGGCTGTAGGTGAAGGGGAGAAACTGTCTGAATTAATTTTCTCATACTTTACAGTGGCTTCATAGAAGAAGAAAGAATAAAGTAACTGCACTGTTAAAAACAGAAAATATACAGGCTTCTATGTAGGTACACATTAATTTCATCACATGAGCTATCACTGATAGGTGAAACAAGCTAGTCTCTCCTAAAAAACATGAAGCTCAAATATAAGCACAAGAGATAGGAAAATGATTCAGTGAAGTCATTACGTCCTATACTCCACTTTGCTTAATATTAGCAATTTGCAGATACTAGCATTAAATAATATAGCCTGGGGCCAGATTGCTCCCAAATGAGCTGAGGTTTTCTTGACAGGGCTTTTCTTCATTGTTTCTTTTTATTAAACATACAGAGATGTTTAAGAAGAAGGAATGAAAATCCTTTTTACGCATGGGAGAAGACATATATGAAGAGAATGTAAAAGACAATAATGCATTACTTTCCGATGGTTCCTGGAACACACTAGTACTTTTGTATCAGAAGAGTGTATGCCAACTTCAAATCAGCATTTAATGAAGCCAGGCAGGAAATGGGGGATGGGAGAGGGTGCATAGCAAGCAGGTCCTCATCTTGAGGCTAAAGCCCTGTATAGCAAGCCTGAAGAACAGAAAGTGAGCTTTTGTCCAGATTCCTAAAGGCTCTAAAGTGAAAGCATTTCCTCTTCCTCACAAGCAGGCTGGCTTAGAAAAGCTGTGGGGCAGTCGAGGTAAATAATGCTAAATCTGGCTAAAAAGATTCCAATGCCAGCATGAGTAACAGTGGCAAAACTGACACCCTACTCAAGAAAGATCAATTGTCCACCGTTGCCCAGGCATCAGCTGTTGTCACTAAGATCACTTTTAAAACAGCAACCTGAACTTTCCTAACATCATTAGGTCACCAGAATCAATTAAAACCAAAAAACTTCAAGATCTTCAAGCAAATCTTCACAGGTATTCTCTATTTCTTTAGCCATAGTTTTTTTAAGCTGTGGAGAGTCATATGTACTGACTTGAATATATTCTGCACTGTGCTCTATGCAGGAGTTTGGGGTTTTTTTCTGGCTCATATCTAACAGGTATCAGTAATTGAATACATAGTCAAGAAATCTGTTTCACACCATACAGGTTGCTTTTTTTTTAAATACTATTGTACTCGAGACTCATGTACAGACAAGGATTTTGTGCTGTACAGCACACAACCATAACACTCCATGCCTAAGATAGCTCAAAGTCACAGCACAAAATGATGATGCATGGGTACAAGCTATCAGAACTGCAAAACAAGCATTAAGATGGCACTGGTTAGCACAATGAGGGTATTGCCAGCACACCACTAGTTTATCCTTTGTCAAGTTTCTTTCTAGCACTCTGGCAATTGAATATCTTCAAGAAGATGCTGCATATGGATAATGAGATAACTTGGAGATTTTTGTTGTGATTTATCCTGAAGCAGGAGGGGCAGAACTGGGAAAAAACCCCACTGTGAAGAGATCCTCATTTTGTCAGGTCCATTGCATAGCTCAACAGGTTCTTGGGTGCTGTGGGCTCCCAGTCACCCTGGCAATGTACATAAACAATAAAACAGCCTGCCTGCCTATGTTATGCCAGGGTCTGGAGACCAAGGAAAATATTAAATCCCACATTAATACTGCAAGAAAACCAACCAGAACAGTCCTATCTTAGGTTCCTAAGAAGCTGGTCTGAAAGTTGTGGACTAAGGAGAAACTTCTCAGTTTCCCCTTCAATTGAGGTAGACAGAATCAAATGCACAAGACAGCCCTAAGTACCACCAGAAAAGATAAACATGAAGATAATCTGGGCTTCCTCAGCAAAACCATGGATGCAAACAAAGCCTGGCAGAAAGCTAGAGAGGCAGAGAGAGACACAGGTCAGGGACAGAAGCTGCTTCCAGCTTCCTAAGCTGCTTTGTGAAGAGCTGTGAATGAGTCCTGAGAGATCTGGTGGTCTCACAACCTTTACAGTGCATGGTTCTCACAATCATGTAACTATTCCCTGCTCTGAATGAAGTTTCTGATTACTGCTCTGGCTTCCTGTAGGCAGCCACAGTGTTTCAGCCACCTCCACATGATTATATAAAGCAAGATGAGCAGAGCCTCTTTGTCCTCATACATGACTGACTGACATTTGCTGTATAAGGCCATATCTCAGTGGAAGACAATATTGGACAATGTACACATGGACATTCTCCCCACTGGATGACAGACTAGAAGATGGCAGTAATCTGTATGTAGTATAATTCTGTGGGTTCAATGACTTCTCAATTCTGGTGATTGAAAATGCCACTTCCGAAAGAGTTTTAAATTAGATTAATGAGAGTGAAAGTTATTTACACATGCCCTCTAAAGCTCTTCCAAGAACTACATGGACCTGACTGCTGGGTGGTCCCAATAAGGCAGGAGAACCAGATACAGCAGTACAGGATGGAGATGCTTTGTTTTTCTGGCTTGCATCACCTAATGTGTTTTCAGGATCTACTGAAACTGTTTCCTGTACAACCATTCACTTTATGGGGAGTGCTGGTCATATGTGAAACCCTTTAGTCCTTGCTTTATTTTACTTCTGTAAAAGGTAGAATGCTTTATTTTTTCAGACTAAGGTAAATATCCATGCCCTAAATAAAAAAACAGGTTTAGTGAAACACATGGTAAAAGAGCTAATTAGATTAGAGGGGATCTTGAAGCCCTTCTGCTCTCTTCAGGCTAAGGAAACCAATTTAAGAAGATTAGAAAATTCTCATTAATTTTCTAAAGCAGGTTCAAAAATTAAATAGTCCCTGAAGTTACTTTAAATATCTAACTTTTCTTTGTTATTCACTGCAGTCTGTATGAAACACAAAATATTTGTTTCATTATCCATGCAAACAAGTGTTATCTTTCTAGGCACAATTTATTGAGTTAGATGTAGAAATTACTTATTGTACTGCTTGGATTTAGCTAAAATCGGAGATCTTGACTATCTGAACAGTATTATTTCCTGTTGATACATGTTCTTCATGTAACCTATAAGGCAAAAGAACAGGTCTCTTGATAAAATTTTTAATAAATTCTGGATTTTAGCAAAGAAACAGCATCTCCTTGCATTTGCACCACAGGGTTCTACAGCAGTTTCAAGAAGGCCGTGGTTTTACTGGGCCTTATGAATCCTCGTTACAGCTCAAGTCTGCTGAAACCATGACATTTCACTACTATGTCTGGTTCATCTTAATCTTTTTACATGTAAAATAACATCCTTTTCTGATAATAAGTAGGGGGTTAAAAAGCAAATACTATTATACTGGCTTGAACCACAGAATTAAGGAATAAGGACAGTTTAAAATTAATTGTCATCTTCTCTCCATGTCATCAAATTTTGTAATTTTATTACACCTTTATAGCACTTTCTGGAGTCAACTCACATCTGAGTTCTCAGGAGATGTAGAGGAGAAAAGAAGATGAAACGGGTGCTTGTATAGAGGGTATCCCTCATTTGAATGCTAATAATTCAATAAATAAATTAAGATATGCATGACTGGCAGTCATTCTGGTTAGGTCTCCACTGGTAACTCTTACCCTTTCTTCTGACCATCTACACCAGTCAGTTCTAGCTGGAAAGAAGTAATGGGAATACAATATCCTACTTTCTGCAAATACAGCAAATCCCACTCTTCAGTTTAAATCCTCCTTCCAAATCCACTGAATCCCAAGAAAAAATATTCTGTTCAGTTAAGAACTGTCACAGACAATCCCCTAGCCCCCAGAGTCAAAGCTTTTGCCATGGTCACCATTTGACCCCTAGATACACAATTTATTTTTTACAGAATAATTATGTTCATGATTATGTTGTTCCCCAAGCCCCATAAAGAAGGAACTAGTTCATAGGGTGTTTAAATCCCACAGATTTTAATCTAGGAAAATATCCAGCAGTGATAACTCACTGACATCAGGCAAAAAGTACAGTCCAATATTTCATCAACCTTCAGAAATTCATGATGAAACACTATCATCTTCTCCCCCAGTTTAACAGGGCATCAGTGTCATCAGTAAATGTGAGCTGGTTAGGTCTAGACTGCTGAATTGTACTCTGGAGTTGTCCAAAGGCAAGAGGGTGCCAAGAAAACAAAAGCAAACAAAACACAGTGTATCTTGCTCTCCTAGCAGAAGAAAACCATTGGCCAAGTTCATCTCAAAAGCAGGCAGGCAATTCAGCCCCACTGAAGAAAAATGAAGATAAAATTGGCTCCAAAGTTGTTTGGACATTCAAGACACATTTGTCTTCTTGAACTTCTGTAGGCAAGGCCAACTTTGTGAAAGCATCTCCTCATGTTAAGCAAAGTGAGAAGAAAATCCCCACGTTTGAAGTCTTAGTTGGACATCCATACTACACCTTCACAACCATACGGAATTAAAATAAATTTACTTTTTGATAGATTCTTTATGCTCTGGGATATAATTCCAGTGCCCTACAACTTAATTAGCTAAATACACAATGTAACCTTCCATCTGGTAGAGTAATTTAACAAGAATAATTGTGCACCACCATAACTGAACGAGACACTGAGGAAAACCATTGAAATGCTATTTCCTTTCCTTTGGAAGAGAATTATGTACAATTTCAGCATGCTTTGCATTTCTAACAGTTAAAGCCAACAGGGAGGTATCACTCTCATTTATATTACTTTCCCATGAGAAAATCAAAAGCAAAGTACAAAGCTTATGCCTTTGCTCATGAATGGCTCTGTAATACTCACTTGGCTTTAGCCACAACATGTTATTTGGCAGCTAAACCCCTTAATTAGAGTTGTGGGTTTGAATAGATTTTTCAGTGAAACTATGTTTTGCAGGATTTTGGAGAAGTGCAGTCTTTACTGACTGAGATATCTTCTATTTTGGATGTTCCCATACCATGTGATTTCCACTTTTCTCTTCTCTGTTTTTCATCTTTAGATGTTCTTGTTTACTTTTCTAAAAGTTTTCAACTGTCCCTGCTCTAGATAGAGCGGAAGAAAAATCCGAGTCCTACTGAAATCAAACAGTACAGTTTCTACTGACTTCAAAGAGTCTCAAATTTTATATGCAGTATTTTGTAACTTATTTTTCTAGAGGGAATAAGCTTTGAAATACCCATTAAAAACATTCCATTTTGTTTTCAATGGATGTTATGCTCTTAAAATGCTTTAGAATTTAGGACTGCTCCTTGTTGCTTATTGAGGGGGTTTCTTTCAGTTTAAAAGTCAAAAAGGTGTCTAGTATCTGATTACTTGCTTATCAAAAAGCTATGCAAGGTACTTCTTAATGCTAATTTATAAAGCATTTTTGAAAACCTACAGTGTAAGAAAGCTTTTATGTACTCACATGAAGCAGAACTTTGTAATTCAATTTTGCTTACACACTGGTCAGTAAAAGAACTAGGACAGTATTTTGATCAAGACTGAACAATTAGTTTCATTATGAAGAAGGGTTGGTAGCATCATAGAATAATTACTGGCAAAACAGAACATGATATGTATACAGGGGGTGGGATTTTTGCTAAAAGAGAAAGATATTGAATCCAGAAACTGAGTAAATTTTTTACAAAAAATTTGCTTTCTGCAATTAAAAGTAAGTGTTAAATAAAATACATTAGAGGAATAACCTTCCACTGGTGGGAAGACTATAATGGTCTTCATGAAAATCATTCTGGGGATGACTCTTGCTGAACCCTGGTGCAGGCCCTGGCAGCTTTCGTGACACCAAAGCATACCTACACAAGTTCCTTTCTCTTTGACAGTGTCATTAAGCCTATCCTAGCATTCATTTTTATTCAGTTTTAAGATATGTCAAATAAATTCTTCTCAAACTTGAGCTCAATCAGAATGACAGGACATCGCTCCTTGGCCCCAGCTTGGGAGGCTGCAGTGCTCTGATGGGCTGGAGACAAGAGAAGCCCCACACAGTAGCTACAACCACATCACATTTCCTTGGAGCTGCTGGCTTCCAGGGCCTGGACACTGGCTTGGCCTGTTCATTACGTGAATTCGGAAGCTTTGCCTCTGATTCACTCTGCAATTGCAGGTGGAAGCTTTTTCTCTTTCTAAAAATTCCTACAACTAATTACGTGCTCTGAAGTTATTGATACTGAATTTGGGCAGGCTGAAAATGTTTGGTGAAGAGGAGTCAAGATCAGGGTACCTTTCCTCCTTCTCACTGTGATAGGTTACTGATTTCTTCTGGGCACATTATCTAGTCCAAATGTGTCGAGATGGTTCACCAACCCAGGAAAACAAGGACTCTGGAGAGGCAGGAATGCTTAGCATCCCTGGAAAATGGGATAAAATTAGGACAATCATATGTTTGCCTGATTTCCCTGCTTCAATAAACAAAGTGCCTCTGACATTTATTGTTTTCCTCATAAATTCAGAAAAAATAGCACTTCTCTCCACTGAGCTGGACTTCCTCATTTTGGCAGACATGGTAATTGAGGGTTTGGGATACTCTAAGCCTTTTTTTTTAAATGAAAACCTAAAGAAATCCAGCTTTTTCATATACTGTTACATCACAAAAGAGTGTTTTCCTAGAAAATGCGAACAGAAATAAAATTTGGTGGCACAAAAGGGGGAAGGAGAAAAACCATCACACATGAAATGTTTTTCTTCTGATTTTCAACTGCTCCAGTAAATTACTGAGTCACTAAGTGCACAAAGAACTGTAAGGAAATATTCTAATCAATTTCTTTTCTTAAAAAATGACATCTGCCGAGTTCTCATTCAGGAATCTTTCACTGTCATTTCCACAAGAGCTGCACTGTTATTTTACTGCCTAATCAGGTTAACTTAATGTGGGTTTTACAGAGTGATCTTCATGGCTGTGCAGGACAGCCTTCTTCCTCTCTTTCATCACAATATTAAACAATCCTTCATCTCCTCTTTTTTCCTGTATGGAATTACACAACTTCTCCCATCCAAGGAAGAACCTCATACTATTTGTTATTAAAAAAAACCCCATGCTATGTTTCCATTGAATATACTTCCAATTTTTGGAAAGTGAGCTACAAACATCTTCTCAAATTGTTACATTGTGAGAGATCTTCAGATCCCTAAGCACAATGCAAGTCGTAAGCATACAGCTCCATCTGCAAAGAAAGATTCAACTGGCACAAAATCAAAATAAATAGAAATACTGATTGACATTCCCATTCTTCCATGATTGTGCTAAACTCAGAAAAGAAAAAACAGTTCATACTTGATATGATGATGTCCCCAGGAATTTCTTCCAAAAAAAGCCAAAACATGAAACAAAATGCAGAAATTCCACCTACAGCAACATTTTAAAAAAGTATACAGCTTTGGCCAGAGAGCTAACCTTTGTTGGAACTTACTGGCTTTTGTTGGTTTCTATCAACACTTGCATACAAAAAATTAAATTTTTAAGACTGGAGAAAGTGCAAATGTTAGAGCCATTTGCCAGAATTTCTGCATTTTGAAAAGGTAAAAGAAAAAATAGAAAAAAAATTTTTTTGAAAAGCTCTTCTACCCTACCATGTTGCTTATCGTGTTTTTGTTATTTTTAGAGTAACCTCATAATGAGGATAATATTTTCCTGGACAGATAGTCACAGAATAGAGGAGCTCAACAAGCAAAAGTTTCCCTTATTAAATGATCAGATTTTCAAAAGTACACGGCTCCCATCAGAGCTCTTAAAACAGTCAGTATGAATTTCAAAAGTGTTCAGTAATAGGGAGGTATTTTCAAACCTCTCTGGGTAATTTAGACACATTAGTCTCATTGAAAGTTAATGAGCCATGTGCTGCTCAGGCTTTTGGGTGCTTGCAAAAAACACATTACAACTAGTAACCATGGTGCAAGTTTTGGGGATTTTAAAAATTTGATCTTATGCTGTTTACACTAAATTCTGCTTGTAGCTACAGATGTGTAGCTTCTCATGGTGTATTTATCTATATCCAGTGAAGCAATAGCTCCCCTTGCTCTGCTCTTTTCAAAGTCTGTCAACACCAAGCATCTGAATGCAGCTGTGCAAAGAGTTGCATATCCTGGCCTCTAGCCCCTAGGACAGTCCCAATCCTCCATGCAGCTAAACTTTCTGAAGCCCACTGCTGACAACTTCTGCTGCATCTTGTACAGAAAGGAATATCCACATCACTGAGATTTGTTGAGTAACCACAGTCACTGCACTAGGACGTTAACTGTGGTACCTAAACACTGACAGAGCAAGACTCTTAGGTCTTTCCCTAGTTATCTAAGCATTCCACCATTCTAGATACTAGAAGAGTAAAAGCTGCAGAAAATGTTTTCCTTTGTACTATTCTTTCGGAGTTAATTTTTAGAAGGTTAAAAAGAAGATGTCACTTCAGGACTAATTAAGCAAAGATTAAATGGATTACTGAACAAAAAAGTAAGCAAGCAAAATTCATGATTTACCATGCCGGTGTGACACTTGGTGCTCCCTTAGCACTGAAAAACACATTAGGATGTCAGGGAAGAATCATTCAGCTTTGTTTCCCGTTAAATCTCATCTCAGAGTACCTGATTCAATCAGAATTATCTTACAAGAGCATTTTAACAAAGTTGAAGAAGAGAAATATACCTCTGTATCTTCTATTATAAATATTTTAAAAAAAGAAAAAGTAACATAAAAATCAAAACAAAGCTGTAATTAAAAGTCACAACAGGTATTCTTTTCTTAAGGCTGAAAGGAATGTGGGGTCTGCTTTCATATGAATTGCTGACTTCACTCAGGTTCAGCACCACAGAGGGTTTGCCAGGAGCCAGTGGCAATAAGAGTTCATAGCCTAAAGGGAAGGAAAAGAGGTTCACCCCTCATGGCAAAGGTCAGATTTCTGCAGGCTTACAGCCTGTCCACATACATGAGTGTTCGTGGGACATCTTTGTCTAGTAAGGTCCCGTGAGGATGACACAGGCTCCACAATGTCCCCTCTGCCTGGAGGATGGCCCTATAGGCACCCAGATCAGTTTAGGGTCATTTGACTTGTGTCGATTTGGTTCCTGTTGCTTTTACACTCAACCTGATGAACAATCATTGAAAACTTTGTGGGGATGTTGCTAAGACTGGAATTAAACATCTCTAGCACACAGAGAGACTGGATGTGTAAACAGGATATTAACAGTTGCTATTTTCACGGATATGGAGACATATCAAATATCCTCTGTTGGTAACATACAACATGCTGTACACTTCATTTATATTTGCTTATCAGAATCACTATGTCAATGTCATAGAAACGTTTATATTAATGATTATATTAGTATTTGTCTATTTGTTCTGTAGATATCTTTTCAGAGAGTCATCATGTCCTTTGTTCAATTTTGGAACTGATGCACTTCATGCCCAAATATTTGGAATAACATATAGAAAACATCTGGATTTAATTATATTATAGTCCTCTTATGCAGACAATGGGAATTGAATTAAGGAATATTTTGAAACCCCCACAGAGATATAAAAGTATTAGCAGCTGCACGAGAACTTTACTGTTACAAAGTTTGAAAATGTTTTGTTTTACAGATCAACAGGCTGACACATCATAAATATCAATCATAATGTTTAAGATACATAAACATGGAAGAAAAATTAAAGCTTGCATTTCAAATACATGTAGATGAATTCACAGCATTTAAATGTAGAATCTATCATTTTGTTCAAAAAATGAAAACGCATAATCTACTGGCATAGAAAATATATGTTATACAGTGGTATTAAGCAGAGAACCACATAAGGGTTTATTACGTTGAACAGCCTGAACAAGATTTCATAGAATCTTGTTATATTGCCACCATATTGTACAAAGAGTAATTCAGCTAGAATAAATTAGCATTTTGCTTTTCATGCTTCCATTGCTTTGAAAACATTTGGGGATATAATATGAGCTTAGACAGTCTGCCCCAAAGTATTAGATACAGGCTGGATTTTCTCTCTGAATATCTTCTGGTTCCAAATGCCACTTCTTTTCAAGTCAGTTTTGCAGTTAGTTTTCAATCTCCCAGTGGCAAAATCGCATTCAAAGGCTGTTAGCACAGTAGGGGGTCAGACTTTCTCTCTGAACGTAACTATATCACTCAACAGCAGACTCATGCAATAAGCGATCTAATGTTTTCTTTTCCTTTTTCCCCCCTCCTCTGAGTGTCTCCCTGCATTCCAGGATACCAGTCACTGCACCAAGGTCCTGAGGCAACAGCCACATGGACTCCACTGCCATTCTAGCTTTCTTTATGGTGCAGAAAAAGCTAAGTCTACAGTTCACCTGCTGTCAAGATAATATATTCAATTGTTAGAGCTTCTAAAATATTCTAAAACCTTCAAAAGAACATTTTCTATGTGTCAGAAGACATGCAAAATGGACACAGCATAGTGCTAGTAATGGCAAGGTCACAGGTTCGATCCCTGTATGGGCTATTCACTGAAGTGTGGGACTCCATGATCTTTCTGGGTCTCTTCCAGCTCAGAACATTCTATGATATGCATACAAACTCTGACAATCAATGACACAAAATATAATATTAATCTGATTTCTCCTCTTCCCATGATTTCCCCTCAAAATGCCCTGAAAAACATTGTCTAAAAGCAGAATACCATCTGAAGATACTTTATCCACCAAGCAGGGCAGAGAGAGTTATTAAAGCCAGAAGAAAGGCAAAGAAAATAAAGATCCATGAAATGATGATCTGTTTAGAAACAAAATTTATCAGAACTGAAGCCCGCATTAACTGTCAGCACTAGGAAACACCGACTCTTGGTACCACGTGGCCAGGCTGACCTTGGAAACATACAGTCTGGAACTTTGAACTTACTCATAGTATCATCTTAAACTTATGGAATATGATATATGCCTTGCTGATGGACAGCCTGGTTAAAATAAAGGGTGGGAGAATTGCTGGGCAAGGGGGCTCGAATAAACAACGCTAACTCACCCGTTTTACGAAGTGGAAAATCATCCTTAGCATCCTGTGCTCCTGGTAAAGTATATTTGTATGGTGGCGAGGCCCCACTCAGGGGTGGAGAGCTTTGATCCAGTGAGGTATGGTGGGCAGCCCTGCAGCAGACACAGAGGTCACAAATTAGCTGTCACTGAGGTGACCAGCAGTAACTATCCACACATGTTGTACACGTCTCAGCTGTGTTTATGTTCTTGTTCGTATAAGTGTGCACAAACCACAGGCTCATGTAACCAATTTCACTCTTACAATAAGTTATGGAACTCCTTGGGATTCCCAAAAATGCATTTTTTGCACTCCCTACAGAAGTCACATAGGATAAGATTCATGTTGATCTACAGACAGGGTCTGTCTCCTGTTTGAGGAATTGACCATTTCAGGCGGTTGCTTTTTAATATGAATCAGCTGACACAGAGCAAAAGCCATTTAAGGCTTGTTTATCATGTACAAATAGATGTGTATTGATCAAGCCTTATCTGTCAAAATTTGAGGGATTTTCAGGGCAGGAGGGCTTGATTAAAATAACCAGAAATATTGAATTGTTATCTCTTGGATACCCCCCTCCCCAAAATTCTTTAGCAGACAAGGTAATTGAAACCTTGACTTTAAGTTCAATTTGTAAATTTTGTGAACACACCACTCTGCAGCACATAGCATTCATGTCAGCAGAGAAACTTCAAGCTGAAGAGTGCTTTCTGAGAATTGCTGGATGAAAGAAATGTGGGCAGAGATTTGTGAACAACTGTAGAAATTGCATCATGTGGCTCAGAAACAGGGGTTGGGTTTTTTGCTTTTTGTTTGTTGAGGAGGGGGTTTGGTTGATTTTTTTATTCTAGAGGAAGAGAGGGAAAGGAGAAAAAACTTTGTGTTTATCTAAATATTATTTGACTTGGCCTTTTACAGAATCTCCTTGTCTTTCCAACACAGTGTGGTTAATCAATAATATGTCTCTGTCGTGAGAGGAAGTACTACTTTCTGTAGTGTAGCAGAAGGCATCCTCTGCAGAGCTCCTCATACTCAGTCATATGAAGCTCAGATTACTAGTCCAGAAATCTTACATAGTCAAAAGACGTTTACACATTATTTGGAAGGAAAAAAAAAATTAATTACTTTATCTCCACCAAACACAATGTAACTATATATTAAATCATTTTACCAAAATGCTCTGCTTAGCTCAGAATGCAAACTCCAAGGGCCAACCTTCAGCAATTCTTTTTAAAAAGAATAAGTAAAAGATGGAAATCTCGTGTATCATATGCATTTCTGTTTGTCCTATTGAAGGTCAATGCGGGCATGACATTGAAGTCTTTCAGAAACACAGATGGAGTTCATCTTGTTGGATTCATTTATGTGGGGAATAAAAACCGCAAAACTGTAAACTCTTAACATGTCAATAGACCATTTGAAGGACTCAACAGAATTACTTGCTTCCATGGTCTACGCAGATTCTCGTCAAGGCCAAGTTATCATAAGAATATGCTGTTTGGATACTAAAATCCATGAGTCAGAAGAGTTAAATGACCACAGTCTTTCTCAAAACCCTTGTGAATTACTAACACAATTCAAGCAACTTCACTG
This sequence comes from Pyrgilauda ruficollis, assembly GCF_017590135.1. Taxonomy (NCBI): domain Eukaryota; kingdom Metazoa; phylum Chordata; class Aves; order Passeriformes; family Passeridae; genus Pyrgilauda; species Pyrgilauda ruficollis. The sequence continues at coordinate 8,835,797 of NW_024519206.1, read as the reverse complement.
GAAGCAAAGCAGCATCTCTTCAAGAGGAAATGTTTCGTGATTGATTCAAAATCCAAGTAATTCAAACACAAAGTTGTTCTAACTGCAAAAAATTGAGATACTTGGAAAAATTACAGGTATAGTTGTAAAATTTGTGATAGCAACATATATAGATGCTACAGATGAAGCAGCTGAAATAAAAACAATTATACAGATTTTTGAGAGAGTCTTGTTCTGTACAGTTCTCATCACTGAACACCAAATACTCCTCAGTTCAACCAGAAATATAACACTTCTGCCTTTCTTCTAATCTTTGAGTTGAACTTCTGCCTTGCTCTGGAGGCAGACTCTCAACACCCCTGCTGGAAAAGCATTCTGCCAAGTTTTAGCTGATACCTCAAGGAGACAAGGAAGCAGCTTAATACTGAACATACGTGTACCAGAGCTTGGGGTGACGGCTCATGGAATGATTCTTCCCATTTGCTGGAGAGTCTTTTGTAGCTGATTTACTTAACAGGAACTCTTGAAGTTTCTGCTTCACTTCCGTACTGGCCACTGCCCCTAAGAAACACAGAGCTAAATGCATCTTATCTTAACTTTAAAAAAATTACCTTTTTAAAGAAAACAAACCCGAAAACAGAGTCTGTGCCTTATTGCTGGAAGTTTTGTAAACTATAAACTAGCTATGGGTAGAAAAAGTCAAAATGAGATAACATTTGGATTAAATGCTTGTCTGTGGAAGCCTGAAGTTGGCCATGATCCAAAAATCCAGTGAAGTCATAAGGAATATTTCAACAGTAGATGAGGCCATTTATCCAGGGCCAGATGTATCTAAAGAATTTAAATTATTTCCTGATAATTTCCAACAATCCAAATACAAAACCAACAATAGATACTAAAAAGACAGTAACAAAAGGTCACTTTGAGTAATGCATTTTTTCAGTAATGAATTTTTTTGCTTTTAATAAAGTAGTAGTAGTAGTAACACAGCAAAATTGTCCTCTGAACACTGCCTTGGTTACAAACAGAACACTGCAGAAAGAGCCAGCAGTGAGGCTTTTAATTGGAGCCCCTCAAGAGCCTCTACGTGCGAAGTCTGGAAGACAGGAGACACTGCATTTTGAACTCTCTTGGTGGCCGGCTCAAAAGAGAACAAAAAGTAGAGCATGTCATTGTAATGTTAAACTGCCAATTCAAGCCTGCAGCATGGGACATGATTCTTTACTCATAGCCAAAATAGTGTTCATTGAGGGAAAAAAAAGTATGAAAACAAAAAATATTTTGGTGTTCCACAATCAGTGACAAAAAAATGGATGAAACCTCATTTCTTTCAAAGGTGCAGCACTATTTGATACTCTAAGTATTTGGTTACCCAGCCCTGACATACCACAGCTGAGATGCTGAGCATGTCCCTTGTGACCCATTGCCCACAAAATACCTCTACTACTGCTCTGCTTCATACCCTGGCTCCCCTGCCCACACCTCCCTTCCCTCCTCTACTCATTAAAAAGATAATCACCACCAACAAACTCTGGGGCTGGAGCTGGGCCTGGAGGGGTCACAAGCTGCTTGGCTGGCTGTTACATCCTGAACAGCCACCCAGCAAGCTCAAATTGAGAAGGGAACCATTGAGGTCACATCTCTGCTCTTCCTCTGGCAGGAGCACTAATAAAGCCTAACTGTTCATATGGAGGCTGATTTTTTTTTTAATACTACTTAGAGGAACCTTTCGTTCCTGCAGTTCCCACACCCTCACATTTCTAGGTCTGTAAGATGGAAATTTTTTTATGGGCTCATTGTTCTTCAAAGAACTAGAAGCACCATGGACACCTTAATTTCTAAAGCCTACAACGTGGTATACCTACAGCTCTTGAAGTGATATCTTTTTCCAACCAAGGAAAAAAAAGCTCTTTTCTTCTTCAGTCTTTTTCAGTTAATTCTTGTGCTCATTTAGTAGGGCAAGTAACAGTGTCTGTTTCTGGCAGCTTCATTTTGAATAGCTTCACACTGTACTTCAACCTGATTTTCCAACTGACCTCATTAAAGAGAATTATTTGTATCTGTCTCCCTCTAGTGAGCACCAAATCCTAACAAACATTTATAGTTATTTTCTTTATAGCTATATGTAAACTAGAGAAAACTCTTGGTTACGCCTCAAGAAATGTCATCAAGTACAAACACAAGACAGTTTGAAAAAGTCCTAGCAAAATATTTAGAAGTTCATCCTAAGATATTCTTAAATATTTCATTTTATTTTCAGTCTTGAAACAAATCTCAGCAACTAATTTAATTTTTGGCTGTTTTGTAGTGCTTTCTGTATTGAGAAATAAGTTCTTCAGAAAGTTCTCGTGTGAAGCTTTATGCTTTCAAATTTTTTCTTTTTTTTATACAAAGAGCTTGACTCTTGAGATGCATATCTACGAGTCTGTCAAACTGTGCTTTCCTGCAGTCTTCCAAGTCTGCGCACAAACCAGAAATGTGTTTCTGTAGGTACAGTGGGTGGCCCTGCCCTTCTCAAAGCACAGTCTTGACTTCTCGACCTGCGTATTTCACACAGGAATAGGCTTCCTTCAGGTTCCTGTTCATAGTTCATTTTGGCTGGGAGAATGCAAAGGGGAATAGATTCATTTCTTATTAGGATTCATGGTACATTGGCTCTTACTTTCTCGTCCTCTTTCTTTGCCTCGGAGGGGAGGAAGCTGCTGCTCCCTGCGATGCCTCTCCAGTTCCTGCTCTTGTCTTTGCTGCTCCAGTTTCTGCTCTTTTTCAAGGAGTTCTTGCTGTTGTTTAATGGCTAGTAGTTCCTGTTGTAACTTGCACAGAACAAAAAGACATGAGAAAGTGCAGTTTGCAATGTTTTCTAGGTCAGTCCAGGTTAAAACAACCCCCTTGAGTAACTGAGGACCAGTGCTTGCTTTTATGCTTAAACTTCTTTTCATCTTTTAACTGACTTTTAAGCGGCACAGTGCATTACTGGCTGTCACCAAATTGAACTCTAGTGTCAGGTAGCAGCCTGCTGCTCTGGTTTCACTTCTTTCTCTTTTGGCAAAGATGCCTGGAAACTTCAGACTGTTCATTGCCTGTGCATCACCCAACTCTGGTTGCTGTGCTCTGCAACATTTGTCAGCTCTGTCGAGTGGAAGCTTAGTGCAGCAGCACAATGGCAAGTAGATAAGAGGGAAAAATGAAATGAAAGGCAAGATCATAAATTCCCAGTCAAAATCCATTATAGCAATCCTGCCATAGTTCATACAATCCTATAAATCATTTTCTTTTTGTATTATACGAGGCAGCTCAAAGAGTGAAAACACAACACTATCGGGGTCTGCCTCCATTTTACAAATGCAAAAATTATGCCCTTGCCTATCAATTTGATTTGGGGTCAAACTCAAACAGTAGTCCAAAAAAGAAGTATTTTAATATACGGAAAAGAGTATATACCGAAAAACCAGCTGTATTGAAGTTCAGCTGAAAATCCAGGTGGTGAAATAGGTAGTTCGATCTTTTGAGGATGTGGTGGCTTCATGAGCTCAATGATTCTCACAGTATTGCCTTGGTCTGCTGTGAGCAAGTCACTGCCAGCAGTTTTGCCTTAGAAGGCTTTTATCACCCCAATACAGAGAAAAGAGCACTCAAACACCATCTCTCAGTCACAGCAAACTATTCAGGCATGTTCCCTTTCTGTGTCTGCTTAAGCATATTGACTTTGCAGATAAAGTAAGGGATAAATGAAAAATGTTGCTACCTTAATGTGCTCCTGGAGCTGGGCCTGATGCTGGCGGGTCAGGTTTTCATGCTGCTTCTGGAACTCTGCAATGAGCAGTTGTTTCTGAATCTGCTGCTGCTGCTGGATCAGGAGCAGCTCCTGCTGTAGCTGCTTTTCGCGCATAATCGGGTCCACCATGGGAACCATCATCCTGAGATCCGTTCGCAAGTCTAACGGTGAGATCGGCTCCAGGCCCACGGGAACCTCCGACTTCACATCCACTGTGGGAAGAAAACAACAAAATGTAGACATATTAAATATAACAGGAGAAGGAGAATAGAGAGCATTCCTACAGGGAAAAATACCCGTTTCACTCAAAGACTGCTTCAATGTACAGACCTTTCAAAACATTTAATGCAATCTATGCTGTATGCAATCTTCAGCACTTCCTTTCCATTCTCTGCGAAAATACTCCCAAATTAATATTCTGCTAAACAGGTCAACACACGACCCAGGTTCTAAAACCATGTCATAGCCCAGTGGAGCAATATTTAGTGAAAATCTCCTAGGCACTATTGATGCTACACAATAAACACTCAGGGCACTTGCTCAGCATAAGATGAAAGTGTTGCAGTTCACACTGCACTTCAAGAGATTTTGCAAAGCTAATGTGTAGATTTTTCTCAGGATACTGCTACACATGAAAAGCTACTCAGTGCTACATGGCTACTGCATATAAATATACCTGGCAAACACAGAGGAATAACACATAACATGGAGAAATAATTTGACACACAAAATGAGAAGATTTAATGCAGCCTTTGTGAAAGTGACCAGTATGCATAGCACACTATATATGGCCACTAAGAATATTAATTACTTCGATTTGTTGTAGCGATGTTATAAATTCTTAATCCAGCATTAAAGTACTTGATGGAGGATCCTGTATTTTCTATCTCCTAATTTAATTCAAAGGGACTACAAGGCAGAAGAACGGAGTGACTTGATCACTTCCACTACAATACTTGTAAAGCTCTGTTTTTCACATCAAGTGAAGAGAGTGAGTGTAACTTTAACTATTTCAAAAGAACAAAAGACTAACAAGCAGCATATCTACAGGAGGAAAATAAATAGCAGCTGAAGGTCTCTGCTAAAGCCCAGCAGTTCTGATTCCATCCACAAGAGGACAGTGAAACACAAACACATTCACCCTAGTTCCCATTCCTCCTCTATCTTCACTGGAAAATAAGATTATTAACTGAAAACAAACATGCTGTCGGAAATGACTCGGGAACAAGATTTTAAGCATATTTTCTCCTTTTTCTCTGCTGCAGCTGTATTTGTTTCCAAGGAGAAATCCAAAATGAAATAGAAATATTCTAGTAAGCAGTGACAGCAAAATTGGAGCAGTAAAAGTTGAAACTGCAGCAAATGGAGAGGACTGAATTCTAACTGTATGATCATTAGTAAAATGATCTATTAGTAAAAGATTTTATAAAAATAAGAGAAAAGGCATAACATCTTTTCTACTGATTGCACTTTTATTCTCAAAATTCTGAAAACATACACTTTTCTGGGCTCTTTTTTTTTTTAAGTCCTAATAACTGTGATTGTAAACCTCGCAGCATAATTTTGCTTCTTAACCCACTATCCCAACAGAATGATTGTGTTTAAGTGCTTACTTTTGTTCTGAAACTAATCACTAAATTATAAAAAATCACCTTTAACTTACAAAAACTGCTCTTGATTATAAATAATTGCCAAGAGAAACGGACAGGCAAACCCCCAGCCTTTCATCCCATTTATTCAGCAGCAATCCACATTCCATTTGTCTAGACTAAATATAGCCACGTTTATACAAGAAATCAATAGTGCTTGCAGAGAGCAGAGCAAAGACATGAATATTTCATCAAACCCGGATAGAAATGGCAATCAGCAAACTGACAGCAAACCGTGTAGGCTGACTGGCCCGCCAGATAAGTCTCCTGTACTTGGACAATGGCTCATTGCCTGCAAGTCACAATCTTATCATCAGCACTCTTCTATTTTTAACATTAATTGCATTGTAGGTGACAAAGGTTTATCAGGTTTAAAGGGGAGAGATGGATTTTCTTACATCTTCTGTGACAGGATAATAAGCCTTACTAGGAGCAGTAACTGGAGCTCAGCAAACCCTGCAGGGTCTGGTTCACAATAGTGTTTGCAAACTGAGCCCCGCAGGGCTTGGTTCACAATAGTGTTTGCAAACTGAACCCTGCAGCTTATTTTCCAGATACTAGCTGAAAATCAACCTCTGCAGATCTGCACGGTGATTCAGGCTGATTATACTTCCCATCTTGGACCAGCATCGCGTTTCTTCATTTTCAGAGAACGTAGCATGAGGGCAGGCCTTCTGATTTTTTTAACAATGGAAATTTCCTTTCACTATTAGTAAAATCTGCAACTGAAACCAGGCTGTTCGGTAAGCTAAACATTTTCTAGAATTTTCACACACTCGAATAATAAATCTAGCACTGGAATATCTACTTCACCAAGCTGACCTTAACCTCATCCCTTAATGTGGGAAAAAAAGGTATTAGGGTAGTTCTAGACTTAAATCCATAGAAACCAATACATAATATTTAATATAATTTCAGTGCCAATGTTTACTGACAAATAAACACAAACATTTATTTCCTGTCATAAATATTGCTAACAGAAATGTTACCACCAATACTTCTAGTAACTGCTGACATAGCAAATATTAACTTTTAGGGGTAATCACTGTCTTAAAACTGAACTAAGCAGTAGTCAACCTCAACAGTGAAATTATTTTAAACAAGTAACTGTAAGATCACCAATCAAACTGAATGGTTTGCTACTGTCTGTTTCACAGTCCTAATGCCACAGGCCCTTTACATTCTTACTCGTTACTAGCTGACAAGAAAGACACAAAGCAGTTCTGTGGAGCTATGTCAGCGTGGAAAATGTGTAATGGAGAAGAGAATTAGAACTTAATTAGAATTAGAATTTAAAAGCTTTGACTTTTAGCTGAAGCATCTTCCCTTCATCACCACACCACTGCAATTTTAAGTGTCTGGAGAGCAAAGGTGATGCAGAATGATTACTCTCATTGGGGCTTTTTATGTTTTTTAACCCCCTCTACACAAATATATATATATATATTCTACAGGTAAAAAATTGATGTCCTAATCAATGCCCTCAACTTCATACATTACAAGGATACGTGGGATGCAGGATCTAAGCAACAGGGTTCATAAAGATACTAGACAAAGAAGGAAAGGGATTGATAATGAAAGCAAATATTAATCAGAGTTTGGTAAAGGCTAACTTCACTTATTCTTCAGGATTTTCATATCACCAATGGAGTAAAGCTGTAGCAGGCACAGTTCAGACCCTGTCCTCAACTCTCTCCACTGCAGTCCACAGCAGATCCTTCCCAACAGCTCTGCCAACTACATAGCAAGCCTAGGATTCCTCTCTAAGGTTAAATAAAGACAAACTCTCTGAGCTCAAGTCAGCTGTGGTGAATACAACAGTAGGCTGCAGAATATTAACTAAAAACGTTCCTGAAAGCTCTGTGATTCCAGGAAATATGCCAAAATTTGAGTAGAAAAATATTTAATTTTCAGTTACAACACATTGCAAAAGGCATATGTATTTATTTTTCCTATAAATACTCAATTGCCTTTATCTTGAAACATAACAACAAAAATAGTCTCAAAAGAGTGTCCATATCAATTATACTCCATAGATGGCACTTCCCACAGGGCTTTTGAAATTCTGTGGAAAGAAAATAAGACACTTGAAAAATGGCATGCTTGTTGAGTGATTTAGATGCTTGGAGCATGTGTAAAAAGAGGTAAAGGAGCTTGGTTTAACCCTCAGGCTTTGCATTTTGAAACCATTCCTTACAATGGGAACACTGAAAAACTTTTAAGTCTTCCACTAAGAGATGGCATTTCAATCTGTGTTTCTGGTGACTGGTTTCAATTCCTGATGTATTAGGAACACAAATCTTCCAAATCACAAATGCTAAAAGAAAACATCAGAAAATAAAACAGCCTGCTTTCTTACCACCATCTCCCAAGATTTGCAATATTCCTTTTTTTGTTGGCAGTTACCTTTCTTGGCAAACATTTCTGCCACCTTTAAATCCAGGAATTGAAACAAGGAATGCTGTCATCATTCCTGACTTGAGATGCAATCAAGAAGAATTCCAGTCAACTTGCTTATAAACCATCTTGTCTAGTACATTTATGATTCTTACATAAGAGGAACTGTGTGGAATGCTGGGACTGCAGGGATCCAAGTTAACCTTTTCCCAAAGGAAAGTCTCAGTTACACTGTTGGGCTGGGACAGTAAAAAAGGCTCGAGACAAGAACACGGCACAAAGCTGGTGAGCCTCCTTCTCCTGCTGTGGTTGTTCAAGGCAGACTTATACAGAAGAAGCAGTTAAGGTTTATAAAGTAAACAAGGAAGACTACAGAAGTTGGAACACTAAAATAAAACTATATCTGACAAAAGACGACAAGCTTTTCCAACCAGCAGTATTAGGTAATAAAAACATATTCCTGAAAACACACAAAACCCAAGTAAAATCTAGAAGAACCAGTATGAAAAGAAATAACCACACCTTACCAGAGAGAATCTTAGTGAAGTATTACAAATAAAAGAGAGTTCATACCAGTGCTACTCTTTTGAACTATGCTCTACAAAAAAGAGCCCAAAGTTATTATTAACTTGTACAGTACTTTACATAGTTTTGATATGCTTTTCATAAAATGAAAAAAAAACCAGAATAATTTTGCACATTTTAGTGTAAAAGAAACTGGCTCCATTTGGTCTCTCCATATAAAGAAATTAAAAACACTTATTGCAGAATTAGCCATCAGTCAGTCATGACAATCAGAGCACTAAGAAATTTATAAGAAAGAGCCCTAAATGCCGAGAATAGTGGAAGATTCACCCCCTCACCAATAAAGATAATACTTTAAATTTACTCTACAATTTAAACCTAGAATTTCTTTAACCAGATTTATGTGCCAACTCATTCAGGACTTGAAAAGCACAGATACCTGAAAAGCTATAACAGTGTCTTTGAAGCAGATTGAAAAAAATCTTTGAAAAGTCTGAAAAGATTAAATACTGTAGGAGGCTGAAAGTTTCAGGGATAAAGAACAGAGGGTAAGAGGGAAATTTTGGCAGCCATGTGAACCACAAAGTAACTGGCAGGAGATGGGACAGAGAAGGAATAGCCAGGCAGTAAGACATGAGCAGAGGATGAAACACAGGAAAAGGAGTTAAATTTCTGCTCTGAGAAGCTGCATTAGAGGGACACAGCTCACGCTGTAATCTAAGAGCAGCCCTGGCACAGTGATAAGGTGGCAGGGAGGCCACAGTGTAAATAAGGAGCTAACACTGGAGCGATGTGTCCATGGTGAGGATGCTGGGAAAGAGAGCAAAGTGGTTTTGAATAGCCATGACTAAAGAGGACTGAGACTGGCATGAAAACTGCCACTGAACAGCAATTGTTCAGTGTTCAAGAGTGCAGAAAATGCCCTAATCTGGAGCCTGTTCCCTGGAGGAGAGGTGGCTGGCGGCTTCCTGGGGGAAGCGGTGCCACAGCAAGACCTGCGTGGCAGACAGCAGGAACGAGAAGCTGAAATGTTAAGAATAAATAGTGACATCAGAAGTACAAGTCAGATGATCAATAAACTGTGAAAGGTTAGGTTACCTCCCATGGGATGTTTTTATCATTTCAGCTCTGGTAGCTAAAGTCTTGTACCTCAATTCTCAGCTGGCATAATCTGTCATTCCTCTGTTAACTTCAATATAGGCAAAGCTTCTTTACGCCACCTGAGAAGCTAGATGCAGAGAGAGCCTCCCTCAAGAGAACAGGGATGAAAGAAGACAGCCTTCAGAGCATCTCATTTTAGCATGAGGACAAAAGCATCCAGATTTAGGATGACACCTCTAGAACTTTTTTGCAATATATAAAATCAGCAGTTTCTTTCTCCACTCTCTCAGTTACGTTGGAGAGTGCATCAAAATGAAAAAGGTGTCACCTATATTTCACTGAATGCTATTAAATATTTTTGACTCATTATATATCCTCAATCTTACACTGGATTTTGGTTGTCATGGGCAAGGAAAGTAGAAAAACTGCAAATGAAAATGGAAAATTTCTTTCAAAGGTAGCACAATAACTTTTTTTTGGCAGTTAAGTACTCAACTGCATTTTGCAGTTTTAAAACTTCCTCACTTGGGAAAAAAAAAAAAAAAAAGCAAGAAATTAAGACACATTTCAGAACAGAGAAAGTATTTTCCAGAGTTATTTTCTTGGATTATCTCTCAAGAGTCAGTAATTATTTTAAAAAGTACTATCACTGAATCAGAAGTATAAGTGAACTGTCAAACTTGATGAGGCACTCAATTCAGTTTATAGTATTAAGGAGAAGTGTAATAAATTAAACTAGAAAAGTATTCCCCTTTGTTCAGAAAAAAGGGATCTTATCATGATTATACCTTTTTCCTATTTCTTTTAAGTGTTTGCATACATGTCATAATGAGAAGTAAAATAAATGCAAACAGCGATCTAGGCTTTGATTTACCATACTCTTATTTCCCCAGGGCCTGGAAAGGAAGCTCAAACAACCACAAAGTTCTAAAATATCAGTGAGAGGCCTTGAAATACCAACACTGAAGTTACAGTTAGCTGGCTTTTGTAAAAAATCAAAGGCTTTATTATATTGATTTACTAAAATCAGATTCCTTCTCTCCAAATAGGCTTTTGAATCAAACACTCGTAACAAGCACAAACATAAATGCCATTTGTTATCTCCAGAAAATTTTTAAATGTTAGTGTTTGTTGTTTCTTCTATACTGAATACATGAGTGAAAGTTCCACTTATGAGCCTGCCAGAGTTCATGCAAATATCAGACCAACCACTTTGTCACACGAATAAAGGCAAATGTGCCCAGTAAATCATATCAGAACACGAAACACTTTTAAACTCAAACCTGGGATGATCTGTTATCAAGAAATCCAAGCTGAGCTATATTTGGGGTTCTGAGTTACTTTATTTATATTTCACCTAGAAGAACCCTTACATACACATTTCTCTACACCCATCAGCACACAGGCATATCTCCACTTTCCAGAATAAGCCTTTTTGATATAAGGAACATGAATACCCTAAATTCTAGATACTACTGCTGCAGGCAAGATAAAAACAGGACAAAGATAAATGCACATATAGTTAAAATGTATAATTTGTATGTAACTTTATTCTCAGTTCCAAAATCTATGAAATACTGATGATTCCGTTAGATAATGATAATAAATCAGTGTTAGTTATGCAATCAGGTTAACCAATTAGACACTATTGTGCCCTTTGCATGGTATCCATGCACAAAAAACGTCAGGGAAGAATGTAAAACAGCATTCTTTTGGCTGTGGATCTTCTGTGCAAAAATCAGTATCACTGCTAGTGAGAGCACTGTGAAGATACCAACTCAAGTAGAGTTTGGCAGCACCATTTAACTGATTAAAGAAATATGTAGGTACAATGTCTCCAAGTCGGCAAGTAGCAGTTTATCAGTATCTTCCAGTCACTTCAATATAAACTTAAAATTAACTATTTGAATTGAAAGCATATGTGACATAACTGTGTCTGTGCACTTGCATACATACACAATTCTTGCATCATATCCTGAAATGTTAAGAAAAATCATGGAGCAGACATGGTACAAAAGGTTCCTCTCACCTCCCTTTTAAAAACACCTATAATGCCACACCCACATGAGAAAGGCAATGTTTTCAATTGTATCAGTATCATTCCACATAAAAAGACAGTGTACCAAGTCCCCCAGGTTGCTAGGGATGACTGAAATAGCACCATGGAAGGTTCTAGAGACCTGCAGTGTTTGCCTCATCACTGATCTGTAAGCAATACGAGGCTGCTACAAAGGGTACCAAATACATTCAGAACTTAGGATTTCACTTACTTTTCTTTCATCTCTTCTCCACCCGTGAATGCTGCAGGCACATTTGTGACACTGTTGAATTTACACTTGCTGAATAATTCACAGCAATGAGGCTACCACTATTCTAATCTCAAGGTGATGACAGAGAGAGAGGAGAGGGGGGGGAAAAAGCTCTTCCTTGAAGTGAGGTATCAAAACAGCTACCATTTGGGCATGCCAGCAGGTATGTCCTGAAGTATCATAGGACAGCATGCTCCAAGCAAATAAGACAGTGGGTGGAGGTTTGCTAAACAAGTATCCCCAAATAGCGTTGCTATTTCAGGGGTGTGACAGCCAGTGCTCCAAACAAAACCCTTGGAAGGCAAGATGTAGGGCAAGTCTTTCAAGGAACTGTTGGCAACTTTGTTTTTTTAGGAAAAAAGACAACTCTCCCCAAAAATGTGTTGAAAACAGTACCTTCGAGTTCCTTTTGTTGTTGTTGTTGTGGAAGTATGTGCTCCCCAAAACACTACAATAATTAGGGGTTTGGTTTTTCTCATTTTTATTGCATAACAAAATCTAGCATTTGCACATAACTTCTTAGGCTTACAACCTGCACATTATACCCAGGAAATCAAGAAAGACCTTGTATTATTCCAATGTTTCTTATAGATATTTATGGAACATTTTGATCTTGGACAAGCAGTGGCCTAAAAATGGTGTTGATCCTAAGCACAGAAACAGGGAGGACTGAACAGAAACCTCCCCCAGAGGAAGGGGAAAAATCCAACACAAGGATATGAATACCTTTTAAAGAACCTTTCTAATGAGATAGTAAATGTCATGCCAGTTGGAAAGTGGCAACACAGTATTACTTACAGTGCTAGCTCAGAAATAAAGCTCTTACGTATTCTATGCGGAATTAACAGTTGCAGAAATTTATTAGCAAAGATGCATCTGTTTGTATTACACATTTTTTCCTACTCTGCTCCCCTTTGTACCACATTGCCTTGAACTGCAGCACACTCAGGGGACTCTGTCTCCCTCTGCTCACACAGAACACCAAGCATATTTGCACAGGGACTGAAATAAAATTAATAGATAACACTAAATCACTGGCTTGCTGTTTTTCAGAAGCCTGCCTGCTGGATTACTGATACCCAGCAGCAGAAGAGTTGACACCATGCATAGAGAAAACACTGTTGGTATGGCAGGGAAAATGAGTGGCAAAGATGCAGTCCCAGTGACTGCAAAGCAAAGGAAAGGTAGGGTTTATTAGATGCTGGCTTTCAGTCAGGAGTGTCAGAACGTGTAAAGTAGAAACAATGCTAATACAGCTGATGGGAACATTAGGCAGCAGTCAAACCCCAAAGCTGGATGGATAATGACATCAGTAGGCAAAGAAGACAGGCTGCTCTACAGAAAGTTAAGGAGGAGTTACTGAGGAAAGTCCCTTTCAGCTTGATGAAAGGGCTGTGAAAGTTTTAAAGGTTTTCATCCAATTTATTTTCTGCTGCAGATAGAGTATGTTTTTCACAAAACAACTTTGACTACTGTGCAGATGGCCTCATTTCCATTACTTAGGCCTTACATAAGGCAGGGACTCCAGTAAAAGAGATTACATAAAATATATGAAAAGTATTATGAACTCACAAGCAAGGAAATGCCAGTCTTCTAGGATGCTTTCTTATATTTTTGTCCCATTAATGTGAAGACAGTTGTGGTTTTGTAGAATATAGATCCAAACCATAATCATTTGCAGTAAGTAATCACAAGAAGTCTCTCTCATATTTTGCCATTTGAGATTTGGGGGAATTACTTGAAAAACAGAGACAGACATCTCAGGTTCAGAGCTGCAACCCAAATATTGAAGAATTATTCCTTTTATACTAAAAGGGTGTCTTGGCAAAGATAAACCCTCAGATGTTTACTTTTAAAATCAAATAATGTTCTCAAGCTGAAAAAAATCCCAAGCTAGGTATAAAAGACCTTGTTCATGTAATCGTGTGACGCACTTAGTGTCATTACTATTACACTACTTATCTAAATTTTACCTTTCCAATTTTTTTTCACTTTGCACCATAGTAAATTATGTCAAGCCTACTTTGTCCATCTCTGTGTTTACTTTATTTTGACAATCTACTTTGATTTCTTGAAAAAGGGCTGTAAATCTGTGCTTGAAATTCAAAACATAGCAATACCAACCTACTACTAATGCCACACTGTATATGAGAGCAACTAAAACTATTTCTATGGTTTTACATAATGATATAACACTAAACTTAGAATATATTATTCATGATTTGTCCTGTCCAGAATGGAGGGATCTCTGAAAGGTCTCTTTGGAATACAGAGAGTTGGTTACAACCACCAGAGGGAGTCAATATGATGTTTCAGGACAACTACAAAATCAGAATGAACAGAAAAAGTATAAACAAATACCACTATTTAGTCCAAATGTATGTGGATACCACACATAATGAAGATAGAGTTTAATTTGGGTTCTTTTCAGTGAGATAAGAAAATCACCTTTTTCACTTCAAGTGCTCATTAACAAAATTCCTACTAGTATACTTTTCTTTTATGACTTCATTTAATAACATTTTAAGAAATAAAAATATAATATTTTATGTAAGAACAATACTTATATTTATACTCAAGCTACTACTCTTTCTTAAGTTCAAGATACTGCTGTACTCAAAAGTCTTTTTACCAGCTGTAAATATAGCTGGTAAAAATACAGTTTTCTTCAATTTATATATGGTTCAGTCAACTTAATCAGTAAATAAAGTTATGGATTTACTATGGGTAGTATAGGAAACAAACAGACATTTACTCCTTACTCTGATATACATTTGCCTTTGTAATTTTTAAGAACTGGAAAAGCAAACCATAGAAATTATTACGAAGACAGCAACTTTCCCAGTACATTAGCTGGAGATATTTTCGCTGACTATTATTTTAAATAAACACTGAAAAAATAGCTCTGCATTCTGTAATATTCCAGACACTAATATAACACTTTTAAAAAATCATCTGGAATGTCAAAAAAACAACAGATATTGAAAATTTCTACGCAATTCTGATGCCACTTAGCAAGTGCAGTTCAGAAAACTGAAAAAGCCAAAAGTTATTACCCATATCTGTTTTTCCACATTTCAGCAGGTCCATTTTTCTTTCTAGTGGGTTGGTTTTTTCTCTCTTCATGTCATCTGATGCGCAGAAAGTCTGATGGGCATTTCTTCCGTTTCAAATGAGAGTCTTTCTCAAGTAAGTTTTGCAAGAAATGAAATTTCCTACTAAGAAGTCTACAAAAATCAGTGGGAATTCTTCTCAAATTTCAAACTCAAGGTTTGGAAACCCACAGATCAGGTTTGGAACACTAGACTAACGGAGTCAAGCACTAGAAATTACTCCTCAAGAAACTCTCTGGGTCCTTTGAGAATCTCAGCCTAATCATCTAAATAAATCCTAGTCATATGGAAACTCCCACCCTCCACTTAACACATCAATCACTCAGAGCAGAAGTTCCCTCTCACCAGACCTAAGATGAACAACTCTCAGCACATTTAGTCCTGTTGACTGAGCTTTTGAACCTGGCTGGAAACATCATTACAACAAGATAAAATTCTGCAATACAAGAGGCAACTTGCAAGTGCCTAAATTACACTAAGTAAGTGCTTAAATTCTGCACTCTAAGCAGAACTTTTTGTGATCAATGAGATGGCATTCCATGTTATGGAATTATTGCACCAGGCATTGCATATTAAGGAATGGAAGAAAAAGGCAGCACAACCAATTGAAGGTTTCCCATGGAAAACTCTAGTACTAATTTTAAGGTAAAGCACTGAGAGTAGGCTTGTTACCATAAAGAATTTATTAATGTGTTCACTTAGACATGAGACAAACTGGAATCTAGCCTGAATCATCCACATCAAGGTTCTACCCTCATCAAGGTACTGTAAAAGGCTGCACTAGCAGCAGCGTACCTTAGTAAGTTCTTCTTTCAGAAAAATGGTGGTTTTTTTCTCAGAAATGTGAAAATTCTTCCTGACTGCTTCCCTTCTTATGGTTTTTATATTTGTGCCATGCACACTTATATCTTAGAGTTATGCTGCTAAGAAACAGGAGTTTATTTCAGCAAATGAGGTTATTTTCACTGATTTTTAGATGTGCTTGTGTTTGGGCTTTTTCCCCTCAATTAGGATCTGATAGTGCATACCTGAACTGAAATTTTTACACTATTACGGATTTCCCAATAGCCAGCCTTAGCCAAGCACTCTCTCTGCTGACTGTAACATTCAAGTGATTAAATGAATGCTTAGACCATGGTAACATCCATAAAGCATGCTTCACACCATGTCCTAGGAACTGAAGGTGATTAATACACCCCATGAAGCTGAACTTCCCCCTGCTCACCAGCATAAACCACCACGTCCCAGAACTAACACAAAATCTACACAATCACTAGCTACTCATCACTGTGGACAGAAGCACTCTGCAGAACTCACAGTAACAGTAGGGTCTGGACACAGCATAAATAGGGAGAGAATGACCAAGTGTCAGCCCATGTGCAGGAAAGGATGTCTGGAAATGCAGCCGATGGAGATGACACTGATTTCACTGATTCCAACTCTGTGAGTACTATTCTGTCAATTGAGAGCTATGCACCTGATGAAACACCTCAGAGAAAAGCTGATACCCAGTGCAATTATCTTTTTCAATAAATCAGAGTCCTAAAGTGACCAATGAATGCTCTTAGTTTAGAAAGAGCTAGCTTATGCAGCCATAAAATTCCATTTCATTTCCAATCACATCTACATCTGCCAGACAAAAAAGAAAACTGAAGTTGCTAGTCAACACACATGTAAAACAGCTTCTGACCTTAACTGCCTTTTAAATTCAGTTAAAATGAATGGTTCAACTTCCACACCAGAGATTATTAAAAAAATTAGTGTATGATCTTTCTTA
Organism: Pyrgilauda ruficollis; assembly: GCF_017590135.1. Lineage (NCBI taxonomy): Eukaryota > Metazoa > Chordata > Aves > Passeriformes > Passeridae > Pyrgilauda > Pyrgilauda ruficollis. The sequence goes on along the minus strand of NW_024519206.1, from coordinate 8,819,172 downwards.
AAAAAATGTGACAACAACCAAATGTTACAGTCCATTATCATCTTTATTCATCCATTTCCAGAATCTGTACCATCTTGTACAGAGTTTGCTCCACCTTATCTTAGAGAACATTCTGATAGAGAGCAGAGAAATATGTCTTTTTCTGAAAAAAGCGTTACTCGATTCTAAGAATTTGCACAATTCACTTCCTTAGCTCTTCCTTGACAATGTCTATTTAGAAGAGATCTATTTATTCCTCACCACAATTCACAGTTCCTGTTTCTAAATGAGAATCATATTAGCAAAGGCTAGAAAGACACAAACATGACTAACAAAACCAAGGCTGTTTTTTCTAATGTAGGTACAGTGGTTTTTCCAGAGGGAAAAAAATTCCAAAACCTTCAAAGATGGGCCTCAATGCAATTTACTTTTCAAGACTTTCTAATCTTGCTGAAAAAGAGCAAAGTATAAAGGTGTTTAAGATAAAATTAGTAATTGTAGATAAATGTATTGTGCTATAAATGGCTTCCAATTTATTATTCATAAACAAAGGTCAAAACTGACCTTCTTCCAAGAAACAGATCTGTAACTATTTCATGATAAATGATTGTCTGTTCACCATTATTGTCACATTGGATTACAAGCACTTCTTCCTTCCTGTAATACAGCGGACATCATGTTAAAGTAATTTCAAGATGATATATGGTATTTTCAAAAAAAAAAAAATATCCAGCGGAGTGAAAGGAATCCACTTTCCACAAATTCACTCTGTGCATAGTTATTAATCTTGTCTCATTATTTTCTGCTTAAACTGAATTACCTACGTCCTCTTCCATACTGCAATATTTTCAGAGAAAAAAACCTTCAAATACATAGAAACCTGCTGAAAGAATATGAAGATCACAGCACAGACAGTAAAAAGAGCAATGGAACTGCGGAAAAAACTCCAGCCAAACACAACCATATTTAAGGAGATCATGTAGTGAAATTCAGATTTTTTTTTTTTTTTTTGTGCATGCTTTGAACAGATGGTGTGTATTTGATCCTTCCCATGCACTTTATAAGCTCTTCACCATCGTCTCCAGGTACTACTTTTGACTATGGAACATTTGCTAGTGCCTCCTTCTGCTGTGGAACTTCACTGGTAGGGTCATTGAAACAGGAGTGTACGTTGGCATGGGCAGGTAGAGCTGTTCTGATCCCTTCCCTGTGGTTTCCTTTCCCACAGTAGGCTACCCAATATTCCAAGGCACAGCCTGAACCAGTATAAACTTCCTGCAAAATGACTGTGGTTCTACTCTTCAGCCCAACCTAGGGCACCAGGGACTGACCACAGTCTCTTGAGTACAGATGTATCAACATGCTCCTGGAGTTGCTGAGTGAAATGATTGATGTATTGAAATACCTGCATTTGCTACAGTATGTTCCTAACCATTTTCTTAGGCTTTTTGGAATCTGTAGCTTGCAATAAAAGATTAGAATAAAACAAAACCCACAAAGGTTTCTTCTCAAAACACCTTTTTGGCCACAACATGAACTCCATTGCATCCCTGAATGCCATTAAGGTGAAAGCGATATTAAGTGAAAAGTATCTTGGAAAAGGGAAACCCTTGAAATTTTGTTCCATTTAGATTTTTTTTTTAAACTACAAATATTTTTATATTGATCTTAATTTTAATATTAATCCTATTTTATTTTGCCATTAAAACATGCTACAAACATTTTATTCAAAAACTATAGAAACATTGGGTTCTGCTATCATAAATCAATTAAAGTAAAAAAGAAAAACTAAGAAAAAAGTAACATTGACTTAATTTGAAGTTTACATTTTCATTTTATATATAAATATAAATATCTATTGATATACAAAGAGAGCTAGACTACGAAACAGACACTCTAAGGCCCGCCAAGAGCTGCAAAATAAAGAACCATTTGGATCATACTAGAAAAGAGTATTTCTTCTTACATAATGCTCCAGTTAAGGGTTAGTATGGAAAGCTAGAGAAAAATGGTTCAAGTATAACCATTATTAAACCCAAGAAGAGCTTAAAATTACACCTCAGGGAGCTAAGCTGCTTCACGCTGTGCATAAGCTGCACATCTCCTCTCGCAGCAGTTCCCGGCAGCCCTCCCAAGCAGGGTGCACGCTGTAACAGATCTGCTGCCATAATCCTCTCCCCAGAGGAAAGGAAGAGCTCCCTCGTCTTGCTTTAGGGAAGGAGATGAGACACAGGCTGAAGTCACTCTGTGTATGTGCTGTTTGAGACTTAAAGTCACATGAGAAACAGCCAGTGATAGTCCTGATTGCCTTAAAATATCAGTATTTGTAATCAGAGTCCATGAGAGGCAAGTGCAAGAGCTGTGAAACAAGCAGAAGCTGAGTAAGCAGGGACTGCAAAGAATTATTTCTTCATGGATGATTATGAATCCTACACCCCACTCTTAGCTAGTATAACATAATCCTGCATTTAATAAAATTAAGCCAATTAACACCATATGAACACTATTTAAAAACTTGTCAAGTTGGACAGCCCAGCGCCTTGGGAACAGCCTTCACTTAGCAATGACAAAACCACTCTTACATTAAGCAGAACTCTTGCAGCAGAGGAGGACCACTTCAGAACAAAAAATAGCCCATGATAACTGATATTGACAACTTCCATTTGCAGCCTCCAGCCATCTCAGTGACCTCTCAAACACAGAACTACCAACATGAAGCTAATAATCTTCAGCTAGTTGCAAACTAAGTAAAGAAAACCATATGACAAGAAAACTCAGCCAGACAGCCACAGGGCTGCTAAACTGCTTTCCTGGGGCTGTCTGCCACTGGGGTTGTGTACTAGAGCCAGTGGGGTGAGAAGGGGGTCTGCACTGCTAAACAAAGCTCTGCTCCCCCACTGACACACTGGTTTTCCTGTTGAACCCTCTTTTCTGCCATTCCCCACTGGATGAGTGGATGCAATATGGGGCAGAAACAGCCAGGTAAGGACAGAGCAGTGGAAATCATGCTCTTGGTCTTGCTAAGGCTGCTTTTGGTCCTCTCCCCGTACTTTCCTGTTTACAGATGGCTTTGTGGCACCAGCACACGTAGTAAGACAGAGGAATGACCAAGATAATTTCTTCATTTCCTTCATGATTCATATTGGCATACAATAAAAACAGTGTGGTGGAGAAGAAGGGAGCATGAGAACCTCATAGATTTTAATACGATAGAATAATGAAAAAGGGGTGCCAACTCCAGGTCTAAAGCTGATAGCTCTAATGAACCTCTGCACTGTGGTAGAAGTCTGGGTCTGGACTGAAACAATCCATTGTCTGCCAACCGTTTACCAATACCCATGGCCTTGTTGCCAATATCTTTCTGTTATGACTTTTACACACCTTAAAGGACAAGTAGTTTTAATTCTCTCTTCAGTCTAACTATGTAACTAAGGATCACAAGTAAATACCTGTTGCTTTCATTTTCTTACAGATTTTGTTGGTCAACATCGAATGGCTGGTAAACCTTACCAGACTACTCACCTGTACAATAGTTCTCTTAGCCCAACAAGCATTTCACATTATTTTGCTGACCTATGACAGAGCAGGTAATTTCAGAGAGAAAATCTTAAATGGGTGAAAAGGCACTGAGGGAAGTCATGCATTTAACCACACTGCCTTAAAAAATGGATGTCCAGAGATCTGTAAGTTTTTAGAGTATTTACAGAGATAAAAAGCATTCAAAAGAAACTGTGCCTTTCATGTTAATTCCTAAGCTTTCTCCTGCCTCCTTTGACCCATGCTTTCAGCAGAGTCCTGCTTAGAGTCAGTCTGCCACTACTTTCCAGGCATGGCAGTCCCCTAAAAGTAATGCTACTCGGCATGTTCAGAAAAGGGGGACTGGCATGTGCCACATGGCCAAGCTGGAGCCTCTTTTCTGCTCTCCACACTCTTCAGGGACAGAGTAGGGAAAGACAGTGACAAATCTACAGGCAGAAGCCATTAGTTATTCACACTGTGAGCATACTCACCCTCATATGGACATCTTACAATCTCTCTTATCTGGGAACGTATATTTGAGCACACACATAATAAAACCTGATTGATTACACTGGAAATCTCTCTGCTACTACATCTTAATATTTAGATTGATAAATAAGAATTTACCACCTCTTAAAATCATCTTCTGAAACGTCTTTCTGGATGTTAAACTGCACCTTTCAGCTACCATTTTAATCTATTAATGTGTTAGTGCTGCAGTTTTTGTGAGTATCATGTAATCCTTTAGTCAGAAATGCTACAATGTGGTGTTACTTTTGACAGTCTTCTCCAATGCCACTTTCCCTTCTGTAAACCACCATACAATTTGCTTTTCAGATCATATTAATGAATCCATCATTGGATTAAACTGCTATCATTTGTTATTTGTTATGCTGTTAGCAAACTGCTGGGTCTTACTAACTTCCATGCAGTTTGTGTACAATTTAATATCATCTCCATTACAAAATGCTTTCAAAGCTTAAAAAAATGGTCTTTAATCTGAAAGTCCTGTTGCATGGCATGTTTAATTTATAAGCACTTTCATCTGCAGTCAGTATTTCCCTGCCACATTTTTGTTTGTAATTTTGATGGCAAACTACAGATAACAGAGCAGTCAGCTCTACATGAAAGTAAAGACACAGAGCAGATATTTTCTGCTTAGACAGGTATGCAGAGACAGCAGAAGTTATGTACAATTCAGAGCACAACAGCTCTTTGTGGATAAATGATGAAAGATATCATTTCTTCCAGTGAGTGGTAAGTATGCATAACAAATAGCTGTACCACTGTTTGGTTTGTGGTTTTTTTAAGAATGTACCACAAAATATGGAGAAGTACATGGCTGGTATCTGCACTCTTTACTGACCATTTCAGCAGTGTTTCTATAAATATGGCACATGAGCAGCTATAAAGAAATAGATTTAAAAATAGGTCATAGGCATTAGAAGCAGATTATACTGTACAGGTGGGAAACAATGATTTCTGGCACAAATACAGATTATGTCTGTGTTCAACATGTAGGAAGTCTCCATCAATACAAATCAGCTGCCACCAGTGCTGAATGAGCTCATGTCATTTCAGAGCACAGCATGAATCTTTGACACAGATCTGTTGCCTTCCTTGAGATATTTCCATCTCAAGGGACTAATAAGTCAGAAAACAGAAACATTTTTAATGTGAGTTGTGTGAATAGACCTGTGATGTGTGCCTATAATAAAAGAAGACTGCATATTCCTGATAACTACTGGTACTGGCTGAGAAACTATACAGAAAAGAGACTTGCTATTCCTAGAAAACAGTCACAACTAGGAAAATTCAGGTATACAATAGGGCAAATTTTCCAAGGAAAATGCCAAAGAGCCCAGTGTGGTTGGATGCTCTTGAGAACCCTAATTGCACAGCTCTTCTTCATCTATCTGGATTGGCATGGGCACCAAATAAGTTATGACCACCACTGTCCACCAAAGATTGCCAACTGCTTTCCTGAAAGGCGTAACAGAAGAACCATCCTGGCTGTCTGCTTCCTCCTGGGATTCATCTTTTGGACACAGCATTCTTCAGTCCTTGTCTTGCCAGTTCTCTTTAAAGGAAACACTAAGACAGGAGGGTATGGTGCCAAACCAACCACAGGAAAACACTCACATACTCGCCACACTTCTTACGGATGGCACTGTCTTTAATAGTTCTAAAGATCTTACCATGCCATAAAGTTCAATATCTTGATAATCTTGGAAAATATTACATATATCAAACCCTTGCTTCTCTCAGTCACAGAGCTTCAAAAGTTAGTAAGTTATTCCTCATTCCTTCTGCTTTTGCTTTCTGTAAGGCAGAAAGAAAGGGAGAAGGGTGGGAAACCTGTACAAACTACTTTCTACCACTGCAGTGTCCAATGTCCAATGTAGCATACATAGACAGACTTCCAGAGGAGAAACCAAAGATTTGGACTCAGAGTATAATATAACTTGATTCTCCTTTGGTTTGTTTTTGTTTTGTTTTGCTTCGTCAGGAAGAAAATAGGGAGAGAATATGCAGAGCATCAAGAAATCAGTGTTTTCCAGAGAACTAAGTCTCAACAGATGTCTAATTTACACCTAAAATTCCTAATAACCAGTTGAAATATCTTCTAGATTGACTGCTATCACAGATTCATATGAATTCACAGAACAGTCCCCATTAGGCACACCTCTTGAAAGAATAAAAAGATTCTCCTCATGGGTTTCAGTCACTGGCCAAAATGCCACAGCCACAATCCTCAGAAGAAGACCATACACGAGAACTAAGAAATAATAAATACTGCCAAAGATCAATTGCCAGTTGAAAACACATGGAGACACAGTATTTTCCTTCAGAAATGTATCTTCATTCATGTGGAATCCAGCTGATGTGCTTTAAAAGACTCTTCAACAGAATTCTTTGACATCTGGAATAATTCCATTTAATGCAATATATTGGCTTTTTTGGCTATCACTACTAACTATTCATACTGCTAATCATCTTAACATTTTATTTCCTGAGAAGTGAACTGGTATTGAGAATGTAACAGAAAATGTTAATCAGCTGCACAGATATATATTTAAATAGGATATGGTTATTAAATTAGATTTTAAATTGGCACTAACTTCAAGTAGACACTCAAGAACAGGAAAAAGTAGTTTTATGGCTGTTAGTCTACATCAAACATTGAATCACAAGTGCTTGTTTTTTCCAAAGCGCTTTTTTCTCTCATCTGTTCCCCAACTCTCACCACATTCCCTGCACTCATCTTCTAATTCTCAGTTCCTAGCCATCAATACAAGCTCAGTGTTCCAGTTTATCCTGTCAGGTTTTTCTCTTTCCTACCCAGGGAAAGCAAGGAGAGTAACTGAGCACAGGAATGACAGATGTCCTTTGAGTACTTGGATCCAGGTTCAGATTCAGCCTACAGCAGCCAAGAACCAAAGCAGCTGAGCTCTGAAATGGAGCACATTCAAATGTAGATGTGATGAAATCTTCAGGTTATCTACACAGCTCTACAACTTCTATCACACAGAAACTGTAGTTTTATCAAAATCTTTATATTGGCCAGATCTTAACAGAATAAGTAGATAAAATGTATTTTCTAGTGTGATAATACTAATAGCATGTTACCACCACAACAACTTCCAAAACTTTTGCCCCTGAATCTGTACAGGCCGCATGCTCTTAAAGATCAGCAGAAATTTTAATATGAACAGTGTATATGAGCCATGGCAGCAAAGCAGGTAAGGTGGCCCTTTATGGGTTTACTTTGTTCTTCCCCTGCCATTGTAATATCATCAGTCCCTAGTAGCTTATCATTATTTGTTTAGCTCCATGCTCATCTGTCGTTTGTACTGTTGCTGAATGTAGGGGCGAGCTACTGCAAATCAGTCTTTGACTAAGCAGATGATCTCAAATCAAGGAACAGAGTAAAAGAAATTAAAAGACTCAGAATAATTGACTAATGAATGTAATTCAGATGCCACTGAGATTCAGAGATCTTGATTTGGCAAAAGTCACGCTTCATTGAATTCAGTGAAACCCTTTCACTGGGGAAGATGAATTGTATAGTAGGTGAGATGAGAACACCAGAGAAATATATTTGGTTTTTTAACCTAAATTTTGTAATTGCTATATGGAGGTAGATGTGCTTAGTCTAGATGAAAATCTGATTTGCATAATTCCTGAAATTCTCTTGCAATATACATTAATCTATTCCTTTGGGAAAATCTTTGTCATCGGTTAAAATAAAAAGTAAATTCCAATGTGATACAGAGAAGCAAAATCCAACATATTTAAAATCTCTATGTACATATCCCTTAATATTAACACTTATTTTGGATTGAATTTTGAATGTAATTAAATCCTTCAAATATCCTCAACTAAAAAACTAAGGGTATTTTTTTTTTCCAAAAGCACACATCAACAGAAAAAAAAAAATGCAGAGGAAATGGATTGTATTGGCAATGCAATTGAAACAAAGCTGCTCTTAAGAAACATTTATTAGATCTCTGTGGATACAAGTTAATACATGGCATCAAGTTACAAAATCGCGTAACTTGTTACAAGCAATTTTGCTTCTAAGAATGAAATGCTTGGCAACGTAGGATGCCAAAGTTCTCCTCTTTTGTAGTGAGAATTTAGCTGGCATAAATCTTTGGAATTAGCCTGCATCAGATGAAAGTTTGCAGCATCAGTGCATTTTCTCCCAAGATGTTGACAGTAAGAGCTTGCATTTTCAACAGATATGGGTAATCATTTCCTCCTCCTACACAAAGATAAAGCTCTGCACTTCTGAAAAACAGAGATCTAGTGAAAAATAATATTTTGGGAGAAGTCTACTCTTCAAAGGACTAAAATCAACTGACAATTGTTTTAGTTGAAATGAGTGGCATCTATAGACAAAACTTACTTAAGGGAGTTTCCCAAGCAAGGAGACACACAATGTTGGTTTCACTTTATGATACTATTCCAATACTATTCCAAAGCAAAATTATTTTCAGTATAGTCATATTAACCTGTTTAAATAAAAATTTTAAGGTCTTTTTATATTTTCTGATGGAGAGCTAATTTAATCTTGGATCATTTTACCCTGGAGTGAAACCCCACCTTACTCAGTTACAGAATACACAGAAAATTTACTGCATATTTATCATGTGTCAGAACTAATGACATCAGTGAATATCTAGTTGCCTAGAGCCAGATGACAGAGTAGCTCTGCTGACTGAAAAGGAAACTTTGCCAATCTGTGCCACCTTTAATATTTTGCTAGATAAAGGAAAACAAACTGGAATCCACAATCCCTCCACTTTGCAGCAATATTAAATGGCTTCCAAAACCACTAGTGCTGGTGAGTGATGTCTGACAAAATGAAATAAATTTAAAGCTTGAGTACTGTGGTCCTGTTTTGCACTTTGACTACATGCCAGCCTTTTCTCTGCTTTATGAACTAAGAGTTCTCCTTGGGTTTTTGACCTTCTGGGGTAGAATAAGCCCACACAAAATAAAATCTCTTGTCTTCCCTATCTACATTTACCACCAGTAAACACCACCAGATCATGAATAATTACTTCTGCCATGATCCTAAAGTAGATGACAGTTCAGCACCAAGATACCTGGGGCACTAAGTATTAATGCCACTTGAAGCCGAGTAACCTTGTTTTAATATTATTCTGATACAAAAAGGTGTAAGAGATCCCAGAGTCTCAAATCTAGAAATGCTTTCAAGGGAATTTGGAACAATCATTGAGAGAACTGTAGTGAGGTTTTACACTTCCTGATGATTCTAGATATTCTAATGATGACAAAATATACAGCTACTCCTTTCATTAATTTTCCTTTCTCTTTCATTAAGAGCTCAGTAGCTGTTCACTCCACTGTCAGATTACAGCACGAAGACCTATGCTAGTTGAGAGAGGTAAGGAACATGATATTCCCCACAGTCTGTGCCAGCCTCCCTGCAAGAGGTCCATCCTCTGAGTCAGTCTGCAGAAAGTAAGTAGTAATTTAACCACCATGATGCTCATTCAATATTTTTGTCAATTATCTTTATGTCAAATTTTTTTATCTTAGTATTTTTATATGCAAATTGCAGGTTCTGGATTTTCTTCCAAGGACACTGGAAAGTCATTTCACAGACAATCAAATAACAGTGTATTTTGATTGGCATCAACAACCAGGTTAAATTCATAATGGCATTCAAGTGATGAAGATCTCAAGATTACTACCAATCCCCTGAGCTAACCATGCATTCCTCTAAAATGAATTTACTATTTCTGCCTAAAACACATTCACATTGCTCACTTTGGCACTATTTTCAGCAGTTTGCTTTACGTTATGAGCAACTTCTAGAGAAATTCTTCCTGGATGTCTTATTGACTAGAAAGCACACCTGTATAAATTCAAGCCAGGTCTTTGCATAAGCCATGATCTTAAACTGCTGACTGGCAGAGATCCCATTCCTTTCCTTTGAGAGTGCTATATGCAGGATGCCTCTTTAAATTCTATTTAGCCTCCTTTCTTTTAAGCTATGTAGGCTGTTCATATCCTTTGTTCTACAAATAGAACAGATACAGTTAATTGAAGGCATCCCTGCTGCTGAATTTAGCCTGCTAGTCTGGTAGTCTGAAACTTCAGAGGAAGTTCCTATAACAGAGAATGAAAGGCTACTTTAATTTCCTCTGACCCCATTGCAGACCAAAACTTTCTGATAGAAAGGGGGCTTTTTTGATACAATAGGAAGAAGCAGTTTTACCCTTCCAGCAATATGCCTCTAGCACTCAGATCAAGCAGAAGCTGGATATCTTACTGGTATACAAGCACCAGCTTACAGGAGTTGTATCAGGATGCAAAAAACTAGTTTGATTTTACAAACTGGGACTTTTAATTCACTTGCAGCAACACAGAGATAATATATTAGAATTTGAGGTGGTTTTTAAAAAGTTTTAGTTCCTTAAAAGACCTTGGATAAACAGTCAGGAGTCAGCAGTCATTTGCCTTCCAAGTGTTTTTGAGAATCCTAAGGTCCTTCTTACACAATTTTCTTTATGCTTCAATAATTTTGAAATGTGGATCTTAAGTAATGAAGAAACTGCAGTGTTTAAGTGCTATTTTATCACAGTAATATGTGTTAAAAAAACAAGTTTGCTACTATACCTAGAGAAGGAATTCCTATAACCTTCTGATTCCACAGGGGCTGTTAAAAGGTGGTATATGTAGAGCTCTTCTGTAAGTGCTCAGAATACACTGGAAATGTGCAAACACAACCCTAGTTGTTGGAAAAAATCGTGCTTTCTTTACTACTGCTTCATTTATGTGGAGTGACTATTTACCAGATTGAACCACCCTATCTTTACTCCTTCCTGAGGAAACAGGAGCTAGTGCTAGTGAACCTGCTGGAATACATAATAGACCAAATAACCTCAAAATCTGCAGAAGGAATTTACCTTATAAAGCTTGTTACTACTTTTCTTGAAAAGCGTACTTTAATGCTACTTTGAAGTATTTCAATACATCTTTATGTAGCAGGGTATTCAGACGCCTGTGATTCTGATAACACTGTTTCCATTTTAAGCTCTATCCTACTTAGAATTTCTATTGCTCAGATGTTTTTTCTTTTAAGTAAGAGTGAGTTTGGAGGTCTTGACCTCTTTTCTCTACTGTTTTTGCAAATTTGAGAGAGAATTTTTTGAGATTGGGACTGGGAATATGAAGCAGTTTTGTAATTCTGGATTATTTTCTTTTGCTTCAATTGTTTAATATGCTTCTGGAAATATTATTTTCCTAAATCATTAAACTGTAAACTGCACTGGTCACTTTCAGGAATTGGGGAACACAATGAGAAAAATTATAAATGACCAAGTTGTTTCATTTAAAAATACACTGTCCCTGAATGACCATTAATTACTTCCTACATAAATTTCCTAAATAATTACATATACACAATATTTGTATAGGTGAGCCTGAGCAAGGTTGATGAATTTGAGGTGATTTATGAAAGCAGACCTCAAAAAGGTCTCATGCTTAACACTGCGGGGTCTTCTCCAATGCAAGTTTGCCTCTGAAGTGGTGAACTGCAAACATTTTTGAGAAGAGGGGAAAAACAACCACCTAGAGCACATTAGAAGCAAATGACAGCTTAGCAGTCCCTACATACACTACACTCTCCCTGTCTGAGCCATGCAAAGCTGGGTCCCAGTCTGAGGATTTGAGCCACACTGGCCAGCTAGCTCGCTTCACCCAGCAATGTGTAGAGGAAGGGGCTGTAATTAAGGGCTCTAAAGAAAACCCCTTCTTTCAGAAGAAATGCATACACATTTCTGTGATTTCTTTCTTCGTGAATAACCAAATACATTTAGCTGCACAATGCCTTGAACATAAACTGTGGGGATTTGTTTTCTGTGGCCCTCTGGCACCACTGTCAGTCTGGGATGGACCAAGAAAACCAAAAGAGCAAAAGAAAACAAGGAACTCCAGTGAATTTCCAACTGTGCTGTGACTCTGGGATGGGGTGGGTATGCTTTCTTTTAATGAGGGCTGAATATTAGTCACATCTTTGAATGTTGTTCAACACTGCAGATATTGTTGATAAAACAGAATACTTGCTGTACTGAAAGGACATTTATAGAAAAATTAGCACAGATGGGGTGAAATTATAAATATGTTGTCTGGACATCTGTGTCATTTATACTGAAAAACCTAAAATGAATGATAATTATCCACATTTAGTGGAGCAAATGAGGAAAGCTTATTCACTCTGTAAATAATACAGCGCTTTGGCCCCCCTCCAGCAAAACTATATAGGCAAAAAAATCTTCAGGCTTGTACTGGATACTGATTCTTATCTAGGCCCAAAGCAGCACTGGCTTTCCCCCATGTTGAATCCATAAGAAGAGTAGGATCAATTAATTGGATTGCATCTCAGTATTTCATACACTCATTTACAAGCACAGAAAGCTGAATGATTAAGCTTTTAAATATTGCTATTAATTTATAAATATTTAACAAATTTATACAAAGCAATAAGAAACCCCAGAAAAAAGACTAAGGTCTTTTAATGATATTAGCTAACACAAACTGTCTTAACTCCAAATTATACATTGGTTTTCAGTTCACTAGTGGTGTTCTCAAATCTGCATTTTTTATGAGGATAGCCAGGTTTTCTTCTAGTATTTATTACTTTTCCAAAGTGTTTTCTGCAGCTGTAAAGTTACATAATATTCAAAATAGGATGGAAAGACTTCCTTAGGACTTGTAAATTACTGTCTGTCATGCATTGGGTTTGAGTGTACTTTCAGTTACAAGCATTTTATTTATCCTTTAGGGTTATGTGTCCTTTGAGCTCAATTGTTTATTTCAGAAAAGACAATAAGAAAAATGACAGGTGGAGTTCATTTCAAACATAATGCTCTCCCCTAAGACAGCAGTTTTCCTATAGATTATGTGTGATATCCATTATATTTTAAATGGCTTGTTCTACTCTAATTGGATTCCAGATTGTTATTTTTGACAAAAACAAAGGTTTTCAGTGTTCCTAAAATAATTAGGCCTGATTGAAAATCAAATTATCTAATTTCAAAAGCTTTTTTCCCCTCTCTGAAATGCCCATTACAGACAGACTACAGATGACTAAGACTTGTGTCATCTGTGACTTTATTAGGAGAATATTCTAAGTCCTTCACTTTCCCTGTAATCAGAACTATAATTTCTGCAGGTTATTTTAAGATCAAGCTACAGCTAAAGCAGGAAACTCAATTTTATTCTGAGCTCCAGACATGTCGACACAGCAAAGCAGGGCTCCAGTTTTATAGGCTATCTTCTTACATAAAGCCTAACACTGGTATTAAATTCAAGTTCTCCATGAGATACACCATGCTGACTACTATCAGACAGCTCTCTATTTGTGGAATGAAGTGTGGCACAAATGTTTGTTTTGATAATCTGTTTATAAGCTACCCTTGTAGAAACAATACAGGCTCAGTATGGCCACGTCCTTCTCTCTCTCATTTATTTTTAAATGAATAAGGAAAACAATCCTGTACCCAAATGCAAGAGAAGAGATAACGTAACAGCAGTGATGTGCCCTCGAGTTACCTAACAGCAAGCTCAGAGCACATGTTTCCATTTAGCTCTGCAGCTTTGTTAGTGGTATTTGTTTCAGTAAAATTCCAGTAAGTTACAGAATTAATTCTATGGAGATAGACTTTACTCTTAATTCTGCTAAGGCAGTTAATCATGATGTAAGCTGTTACACTAACAATATAAAGAAGGTGCAAACACCATTCATCCTTAAAATGGGAAAAATATAACTTGAAAATGTTAACAAGAGCTTTGGGAGGGCATGCAACACACTTTGTAAAACTAACGTGTGATGAAATGTAAAAGCAAATTAGCAGCGACACTGCAGCCATGAGGTTTTCTCGAGGCTGTGGAAAAAATAGAACATTGTTAGTACTCCACTATTTTTCAACAGCCTAAGGTGGGCCTCACAGTTAAAATGTCATCTCACATTTGATTTTCTATTGCCAGAATATAACTTAATTAACCCTTTTTTGCCAGTCTGATGTTTGCAACTCACTAGAAATAATTCATTTTCTTTCATGTCTTCTCATCCTCCTGAAAAAGGGCTTGAGGTTGCTCATAGTTTCAATCAGCTACCTCCACCTACACACTACTTTCCGCAATGTTCCTTTCTTTCCATTCTCACTTTCTCATTTTTGCCCACTAATGAAGCCTGTCTCCCACCTTGTTCTCTCTCTTAACCTTCAGTGTCTTTCACACTGACTTTCCATTCTGCACTGTGTGCCACAAAGTACACAACAAGGAGCTGATGCTAACAGAACTGCTTATGAGTTCCAACTGCTCTTCCAAGTTAGAATCCACCCAAACATTATCCTGCCTCTCTTTCTACCTTTCATACCTGTGGCTTATTACCATTGGGAAGAGCAACACAGTCCAAATTTATTACTGCTTCTATTACTATTTCTACTGTGGTTATTAATATTGTTATCATCGCTATTAATAAATACTTTCATACTACAAAAATTGTACAAACTAATAACTAGTTTATGCCCCAGTGGAAAGTTACCTGAATGTGAAAGGGAGGGAAAGAACAAAATGAAGTTTCTTTCCCTCCATGTCTCTTATCTTTCCTTTGCAGCTCAGAAGGTGTAATTATCATAAGGCATCATGACTGTAGTCTACATCAGGAATTCAAATTGGTGATGGCTGTTGAAATTCCTTTGAAATTACAAATATCAGGAACTTAAAGTAAAATTCTAATCATGCGGGATATAAATACATGAATTAATTCCCCAAGTCAAGAATTACTCAAACTGCAGTTTATAAAAGGATTTGTCAGTCTGATTGCTTTGCTTTGAAAGAGGAGAATTGTCCATAAATTAAGCTGACCTGTGTAAAGCTATGAGACATCCCTGTAGTCCAAATATCAGGGAGAAATTTTAGTATATGGGTTATAAAATAGCTTATTTGTATGCTTAAGTTAGATGTAGAATTATATATTTTATTGATTCCAAACATGTTGTCTAGAATAGTCACTCTTATGTCACAGCCATTACAGGAATCTTTGTGCCAATGTAAATGTTTCAAGGATGAGCAAGTGAAGGAGTGAGCCAAGGCTCTTCCACATATCAATAAATTATACACTTGGCTAATAGGAAGCATTGATTTCATTACATTTAGTTAATAATTTCAGTAGGTGATCAGAGAATTTAGAGGGGTGAATTTAATCTGGTAACTTCATTGCACAGTTCAATTTAATTCAGAAAGCAAAGCACCTTTGAACAGTGACCGCAACAGAACACCTGTGGCTGTAAAGCAAATGTATTTTATTACCCCTGGCATGAGCATCACTAATAAGGAACATTTCACTGAGTTTCCACTCACACTCATTTGAATGAGTACTTTCCTGGCTCCAGGTAAGCCATGTGTAAGCCCAAAGCTTCAATGTTCTGCATGAAACTAAGGAGACAGAGAAGTTTTAAAAAAGACAAATAACCAACAAAAACTAGATAAGCAAAATCTCTTTATCCTTATCCCTCCACAACACCTTAACATCTATATTTACCAGACTAAGTGTTTTTGCTGCAAGAAAGCCTGATCTCTCCACAGCATTCAGGGAGAGGGGACAGAGAAGTGTCAGCTTGGTGTTCTGGAGGAGCACCGAAGCACTCTGAGTTCCTCTGTTCTGCCTTACTGTAAAAATGACTGCTGAGCTCCAGAGGAAGATTTTGAGGGTCCAGCTTCCATTAATTAGTAATTCTAAGATATATAAACAGTATTTACATCTTGGTAATGTAGACAGCTGCCATTTTATTTACTAAAGTAGAAAAATTTTCTACCTATCAGAACTGCATATATAGTGAACCTCTGTTTCTCTGTTCTCCTGACTATGAGCAACATAAAATAGTTACAAACACAGGCAGTACACTGAAAACTGAGCTGATTAACTGGGGAGAGGCTGACAGTAAATAGTTTCCTCATTACTGTTTGAAAATTTTCACCAAAGACTCACAGGAGAAGTGTTACAGCTTCCTCCTTCTCCTTTCCTCCCTTCCTCATTCACTCCACTTCAGCATTACCCTGTTATTACAGCTCTGTCCAGGCTGCTATCAGCTGATAACTGATAGATATTATACTTAAGCTGCTGTTTTTTTCATTCTTGTTGAAACTTGGGAAGCTACCAAGAAATGCCACTGAGAGATTAGAATTTTCTAATTCCTGGGTTCTTGCAGAATGAATCAGAAATATGGTAGTCACCCCAAAAACACTGGAAGGACAGCTTTTGTTATCCTAAGGTAGCAGGTGTGGGATAAACCTGTGGCCATTGTAATCAAAGTTTAGAGTGTTTGGCAAACTTCATATCATGGTTAATGCTTGCTCTTTCTTTAAGCTCTAGGAGCTCACGGGAACAGGTGCATAAATTTCACCCATCTGCACTGGTAGCTTAGTTCTGACATATCCCAAGTTCCCAATTTTGCAAGCTTCATAAGCTTCAAGATTCTTTTTAGGTGTTTTTACTCTATTGCCAGATAATTATGGATTCAAAGGCAAAGTATCCATAGACATTTCAATAATTTACCCAAAGATATTCTAAAACAAAGGAGAACATGTGAATGAATACAGAGTGATACTATTTGTATCCAGGATATTTCTGAAATTGTAACAGTGAGTCAGCAAAACAACAGCTTGAATGTTGGAGAAAAGCCACTAGAAACAAAGAAGTAGCACTAAAGATAGTTCACAAGAACTGACAGTATTTCTCAGAAATATTATAGCACCAACTTGTTTTGTATCAGTTGCTCACTCTCAGCAATTTTTAGCTGAACAGGCTTTAGCAAAATCCAAAGGACTGATATGCTGGAAGAAAATGTTATGACTCTGAGAAATCATATATAACACTTTCACAAAGACTGACAGAGGGCTCAGGTAATTATTCCTTGCCTGCAGTGAAGCTCAATTCACTCTGCATAAAGATAAGAAAAATCTTTTACCTCACAAAAATATTATGTTTTTTAAAGATGAATAAATGAATGAAACACTTTTATATTAAACTAAAACACTAGTCAGACTAAAAATTAAGCCCCAAACCCTGCCTTGAATAACAGTTCTATATAAAGTAAGCATGCTGAAACCTCACGCCCTTATCTTTTTAATGAGGCCACCATGAATTCACAGATATTCAGTATGCTTGTATTTTAAATGTTTGCTTTAGTTCCTACCCATAACACAGCAACAACAACTCCTTATGTTTTACAGAAGGTGTTGTGTGAATATATTCATATTTAGAAAAGTTCTATAAAGTGGGCTCAGGAAGAATTTAATAAACTTAGCATCCTGAGCAGGGTACAAACAGCATGAAGTTATGGAAACATTTTCATCTTTCATCCACATAGATGAAAGTTTCTTCTGTAAGAAGAAAATGTGATGGGATTACACAGCTCCTAAATCCTACTGACTTCTTGCACTTTGTCCTTTCTCAGGTCCTTTATTCATCCTTTACCACTTCCATCCAAGCTGTCCCTGGCTCCTATCTTTCCCACCTTCCATCCAGCCCCATCTTTCCCAGCCTGTTCCATCTTCCCTGTGGTTTTCAACCAGACATGGCCTCCTTGGTTGATCAGTCAGTTCCTCCCTATTCAGCTTTCTTTTTTCCCCTTTCTCTCCCTTATGCTTCAAGTTTCCAACTGACCTTTCATCAAAGTCCACTTGTTACCATGCTTGGTGATGGAGGTGGAGGAGTCTGCAAGACAAGCTGAGGGATACAACAAGGTCCTGCCTTTGCTTGAGGCACCTGGAATTGCACCAGGGCCACTTTTGGCTGCTCTGCCTTGAAAACCAAGATGAATAAAAAGGACAAGAACACAGCATGCTAATTGAAGACAGAAGACCTTGACACAAAGTAAAACTTAATCTGCAATTTAAATTTGGCCAACCAAAATAGATTCGCACAGTGAAAATGAAAATTCATCTTTCAGCCACAAGTATCACATGCTAAGTTCCTGATCTAAAGCACCAGAGCATCAGAGTTTCATGCTCTAGAATAAGGCAGGTAGAACTTTTCAAGGACAGAATGATTTATTTTCATCCAGCTCCTTTCTCAAAAATGATTGAATAGTTTCAGCCAAAAATAACAGGAGGAAAAAAAAAAAGGTCACATTTTAGCAGACAGCTGAGTAGCATTGCCAGAAGCTTCACAAATATTTAATGCTATTTCCTACAAAAGTATAAATGTTGATAGCACATCAAACTAGTCTGAAAATCCCAAAGATACACTGGTTTAAAATAAGCCTTATAATTTTTGACCACCACTACAATGAGGATTCTGCTCTATTCTGGTATAAAATGTGGCATGCAGACAAGGAAAAAATACTGAATGGTAAGAATGAAAGAGTTACCTGCAATGAAAGAAAAGAGTTACTAGTTCTTTCATACAAACAGATAGTTAAAAATAAAAGAGAACATAAATTCAGGGACTTGATAATCATTTCACCTGGCTATCCTAAAATGGATTTTCCCTTGCCTGTTGAAAAGCTTGGGTAATCTAGTTCCAGGTAACTGACCACAAGTCTACTCAGGTTAAACCTCATACAAACTTGTGAGTCCTGTCATTTCATAACACTAAATTAATTTCACTAAGTTCTTTGTTAGCGTGAAACCAAAATTTCATTTCCTCTCCTACCTAAGGTAGTTCCTCAAAAAATTTGCCTCTGCTTTAAGGCACATAAGTTTTATAAAGCACTTTGAAAGGCTGTAATCAATTTTAAGATGGAGATGAACATCCAACCAACTACCAATGCCACTGGATAAAGCCCTCATTAATTTGAAATCTTGAATACTTATGGCTACACAAAACTTTTCAACATGCTAAGGTAAAGATCTAGTGACATTTATTATGACAGCTGAAGTGTAAGACTTCATAGTTTTCATAGCCATTGTAATCATTCTTAGAAAGTAATCATTAAAAAACTATTAGATAGTCTTTTAATTTCACCTAGATCTTTAATAATAAGGAACTTTTTCTTTACCTGATGCTTCCAGAATCTGTCAGCAAAAGGTCTTCTTTATAACAAACTTATGGGGTGAAGTCCAGGTATAATACACGCATATTGGTGAAAAAAGGCATGTGTGTCTAAGCATCAGAGCTTTATACATAAGGCCTTCTTGGATCAGACCCCAAAGACTCAGCAGCTTGCTGTTTAGCTTACAATGTTAAACAGGCATAACACCATATTGTATTAATAGCTTTACTTATCAATAACTTATTTTCAGACTAATAAAACTGAATCAAGTCTCTCTCCCCACAATGATCTCTGGGTGTCCTGGGGCTCCTGACAATGGCGTGATCCCACTGCAGTAATGAAACTGGGACAACAGCTTTCATTTACTTCCCTGCTCACTTATAGCCAAGTAGCTTCAGCAGGAGGGAGCTCAGCAAAGCCTTACTGCCTGTATCACTTTCTCACTTCTCAAGCAAAAACAACGGCAGTGTAGGCACAGGTGCCAGAAAAAAATGCATAAGAATATATAGTTCTGCAGAGGCCTCAGGCTCAGCTGTGCACGGCAGCCGTGGGGCCTCCATTCTAAAGATAAAATATTTCCTGAAAGACTGAAGAACATCAGCATGTGATTTTGTTCTTTCTATAATAAGTAAGAATAATACTTAATTTCATGCTTCCCTTTTCAAGTTCATAAAAGTATGTAAGCCTTCACAGATGCGTAACATTTGCTTTTGGCCCACGTACAAGCAAATGAAACTTCAAATCAGAGAGTAACTTTTTCTGAATATTTTTCCATATATAAAGACAAGCAATTGAAACAAAATGGCAATTTAATCCCAGACTTTACCAACTGGCATCAGATAGAAATTAAGATCCTTAATTTTGGAACAGCAACAAATGTTTAGATTTTGGACAAGTTGGATATTTATTCATGTCATGGTGAATAAGTAATAAACATTTTTGCATTATTTAGCCAAATAAAAGTCAAAATACAAAGTGGACAGAAACTGACATTCATCTACTAAACAGACAGTTTTTCTATACATTTTATCAAGCAAAAAACATGCCCTAAGGAACACTGTGAGAAAGTTACTGTTACCAGTATAATTGAGAGCAGTTCACGTTTTCTGAAAAATTATCCAAGTAATTTGAATTAATGCCACAATCTGCATACACAAAATGCAAATAATTTTGTCCCAAAACATACATTATTTCCTATTTTTTTTTCTCATTTGGTGATTTCTCCCCTCAAAAAACATGCCATGCTAAGGCAGAATCCAAGCCTTTCAAAGGTCTTGTGATTAAATTCATAGCTTGGCATGAATGGAGAAAGAACAAAGGGAAAACGACAGTAGAAGTCAAAATTAAGAAAAAAGTTGACTTAAATTTTATTTAACTTTGAAAAAGTCATCAGGAAACTAGGATACTGTCAGTCAAGAAGATGAAATAAAATGAGAAGGACTTTTACAGTGTAAGACAGATGCCTTTTGGCAGAAAACTGTATTAAAGTATTTATGGCCAGTGCATTCAAAACATAACAAACATTAAATACTGAAATGTGACACTATGCATGCCAAATAACTAGACTTTTCATCATAGTGCCATTTTCACTCATTGAAATCTGATGGGCTGCAGATTGCTTCCTTTATTCTTTTATCTGAAAATCAAAGTAAGCATGCAAGTGCCATCTTAATAATCTTGGGAAATTAAGAGTAATATTTTCTTTTTAATTTAGTCCACTCCAATATTCAACAGGCGTCAAAGTTAATTTAATGCATAGAGGCCTCATAACTAACAGAAATGCTACACACAGAAGACATTCTTCAGGCCAAAGAATCCCAAGCCAGACAGATTATTAACACTTTCACCTTATTTCCTTCACTATGGGAGAACATTTGTTCGTACAAGGACCATTGTGTAGCTGTCATCATGTCCCAACACTACTGAGTTTTTCTGACAGAATAAAGCAATGCAATTCAGGGAAGTCCAAGCAGAGACATCAGGCAGCTCTGCTGTCAACTATATGGGTCATGTAAAGGAAAACCATGAGAAACACCATTTATGGCACATGAGCGGCAACCTCCCCAAGAAGAACAACAGACTCAAAGGTGACGGAGAAAAAGATCATGACAAGCCACATGAAGAAAGAAAATTTTAGAAATCCAATATTTTGCATAGACTGCAAACATACAACTCTATACTGAAGTTTTCATAAATTAAACCAGATCTCTTGTTTCCTAGAAGTCTAATCTCCTAGAAAAGCTGGATCTTTCCCAAAGCACATTTGTTTCATTTAAGTGAAATTATTGGTACCCAGACAATTGCCAATATTCAGACACTGGCATGTACAATCCAAAGGCCACGGAGTGAAATGAGGCAAATTGTTCCTGAAGGTAGCTGGTGCCCGCTCTGCAGAGGTGACAGGTGACTTCCACTGATTCATGAGCTACAACAAGTATTCTCTTAAAAACATATCTCAAATCCAGGAAGATGACAGGTCTTCCTAACAGCACTGTACTTCCAGAGCCACCTTGCATGTGGGGCACGCCAGATTTCAAAGACTGGCCCCTGAGTGAGAAGTTATTCTTCCAGTGCTTCATCTAGCCAAGAGGGAACATGGGTATGAGTGTGGTACAAAAGGGATGATAAAAAGAGGTGGTAGGTATGAATCAAATGCTGTCCTCTACCATACAGGATCTTCATTTTTTATCTCTATTGTCCACATGAAATAATATTATTAATTACCTTATTAAGACAGATTTTTTTCAAAGCTGCAAAAATGAACAGCTAAGAGGTACAGACGAAAGAGAGGGAAAAGAGCTAAATATTGACTAAATGCCTGAGAAATTTCAGACACGTTTTGAGCTACTATACATTGAATGCAATCCAATAATAGTTAAAAACCTCAGGCTCAGGTGTGTGCCTAAAAGCCTGTTATTCAAGAGGAGACCCTGCCTGATTTAACAGCAGCGGGAATGCCTAGTAATGCCAACAATACAAGAGTATAAGGCTATTGAGTATGACATCCTGGGCAGGAATGAGTAGACATTGTATTCCTCTTCTTGCAAAAATACAGACACTTATTGAAGGTATGCATGCTAAACACATCTGTATTACTTGATCAATATTAACTCAGACAATATTTTGTATGGATATTGCACATAATAGCTAAAACTGTAAGTCCCTCAAAACTATAATTGCCCAGTGGATTACATGCAAGACAAGCAGAGATAAAGACAGCTGCCATATTCATTTAACAACACAACACTTTGTTTTTTTGTATTGTTCTCATGACATACTTTTCTCATAGGCATTTCTCATGCCTATTGAGCACTGAAAAAGCCAAACTAAGTTAGACCAAGAAAGTGATATGTCATTTGTAGAGGTCCAAATATACCTGTGCAGTTTATCTCACTCAATTGATTTCTCCCTCACTCTCTCTCACTTACATATTATCAAGCATATCTGGCACCACCTTGAAAGAATTGCAGTATTTCAAGTCTCCTGCATTGTCCTTGATGACAGGTGTGATATGACTTCTTTTGGCTGGGTTACACTGAAACAATCTCATCCAAATTTTTTAAATTGAAAAATAAAATGTCCAGCATGAAGAAGCCCCTCAGACACATTGAAATAATGGAGGAACAAGAAAAATATGCCCAAGTGATGACCTAGACTAGAATCATATTGTTTTGAGAGGTCTACCGCTGTAAGCAATGGGATAGTCACAACACTCCAGTTCATGCTGAGGTTTGTGCCACGTCTCCTTAATTCTGTCCTGGCTGTATCAAGAGCTCACTTTGGAGCATGCCAGCACCCAACCTACTGCATGCTAGTGAAGTCAGCAGTACCCAGCAAATGCCCTATGTTCTGACACCATGATGTACAATTCACAGAAGCTGTTTTGCCTGCCCAGCAAATTGAGGTTACAGTGTTCAACAGCCACCATCTCATCTAGGGACTGTTGAGAACAGAGGACTTCTTCCTTCAGTCCAGAAGAAATTACAACAGGAAACTCCTCTACTTTGGTGAAAACAATACAGCTTTAAATTCTACTAATAAATTAGGTTATAATTGAATAATAACATTTTTCACCCTTAATCCAGTTAAAGACGCTCAATAATCTTGGAAGGAATGTTCATGAGAAATTAATACATACCATGAAATGTGGGCATTATAAAATGTAACAGGTAAGAAAATAGAAAAAAATGCTTGCATCACTAAGTCTAGCCCCTAACACAACTCCTCTACGAGTAATTTTAATCTGTAGCCAAATAGCTGCAGTTGGTGCTTCTGGTTCAGCCTCCTACCTTAGTTATTTATGTCTCTGCTCTCCATAGCTCTTACCGAGATAAAAAAGTTCTAACATCTAAACTATTCTTTTCTTTGCTTCAGGCTACTATTCCATGCTTTACCATCTTTTGAGAACAAATAATTCCCTTCCTTCATTTATATTATTACCTTGAAGTTATTTATAGCCAGTGCCCACGTCCCTTGAGCTCTCTGTTATAGGCTATAAATATAGCTCCCTTAATCCCTTTTCATATGTTTTATCCTCTAGTATTTACATCAGATTTGTAATCTTTATATTTTCTTTTATTTTAAACTCTTTGGACCACAGCTACAGACAGGATTGCAAATAAGTGGTGAAACAAACAAAAAAATGTTCATTTAAAATATGATCTGTTTATACTGCTATAATTGTGAACACACAAGTGATGATTGAAATGCATAAACTACTGTAATTGCTTTAATCTCACAATACTTTTAAAATTAGGTACATTGAATTTAAAATTTCTTATGTTTTTTCTTAGCAAAAATTATTCAAGCAAATGAGAGCCATGCATGTAATTTTAAGAGAAAAAAGGGAAAGAGATATTCTTTTCTCACATGTTCTTTAAGAAACTATATCCCCCATTAACATCCACAACTGAGCCAATTTTTGTTTAAACTTGATTTGTTTTAATCTTAGACATTTAGAGAACAAATCAAGTGTGATGAAAACTGATTTTTTTAAGACGCATTTATGAGCTTTGAATTCTAATTGCATGCATACTTTGAAATACAAAAGCATAAAAAATTCTTTCAAAGGGTTAACAAGATGGTGGCAGAAAAAGGACCTGGATTTTACTGGTGCTGTGACACTTGGTACCAGTGAAGGATCTGGTCCACTGACTTATCTGGACTTACAAAATGTCCTTCACAAGGTGTCTCACTGGAATTTGTGTCCTGTTCTGTAACTTTATGTGAAGTTACAAGAACTCTACAGCTGATCAGAAATGGTTTTAAACATGAAAAGCAGAAGGGAAATAAATATTCTTTTTGAATTTCAGAAAAGGTTGATAGTGCAGTGAGGCAACAGTAATTGCTATTTTAATAGAGGTCTGGAAAGAAGAATAATGGAAAAAAGATTGATTGGGTTAAAACCACAGATGCAACAAATCTCTTCAGGATATTTCATGGAAGGCTCTGAGGAATGCCAGAGGTCCTAATAAAGCTTTGTGATATCGAAACAAAATACAAGAGTTCACTCATATTTTGCATGTGCACAGTAATTTCTACTGGGAGGAATGAGCTGAATATACCTTACTGTGCTTCATTAACCTTAATATAACCTTAAAAACAGATGGCTGTCATTGCAGAGAGCTCAGTGACAACATGTGGTCAATGTACAGCAAGATCCAAAACTGAAAAGTGCTGAAAGCAGGATAAAAGTAAGTTTCCATATTCATCAATGAGGCTTTGCCATTGGGATTATTCCAGTTCCGTTATCCCATCTCAAAGGGAGCCATGCCAGAAACAGGAAAACACTAATTGGATTTAAGATGATTAAGAGCTTGGGAAGACTTCCATAAGTAGAAAGGGTCTGATTTTCATTTGTGCTACTACGCTTTTTCTGCATGGAACAGATACTATTTATATCCACCTAAACATCCATCCATCTATACTGGAAGAGGAAAGTCATATTATAAATGAGAATTATCTGCATAACTACGGGCCTTCTGGGGAGTGCAAGTAAGGGTTACATAAAAACAAAGTAGATTTAGTGCAGAAATGTAAGATTAATATATACAGCCTTCCTCCTGCAGAAAGTAACTACTATCTTTCAGGTAGACATTTTAATTGCATTCAGAATCATGAAGTTTAAGCATCTGACCATGTTATCTAAGGAGAAAGATGAGTTTTCTTCTCTGTACTGGGGGTTTGGATGACTAGTCAAACACCACCTCCTGAGAGCTGGACACAACATGTTATTTCCTACATGATTGTCACTAACTAATGCTTCTGGTTCCCCCCACTGGGGGCACGGTTTGTGGCTGTCACCAGCTCAGATGCACAGACTTTCACAGCAAAGCAAGAGCAGCGAAAAATTTCTCTCCTTTCAGATCTGGCATCTTCTACTCTGGCTGTTACTGCGGAGAGCACAGCCGTTTTGAAGAGTTCTGATCCAAAAAATGTCTGTACAGCCTCGTGCCAGCCACAAGACTCAAACTGTGCCTTCAACTTGAAACTGCACTCAGTAAGAAATTTATAGCAACAACTGGGAAAATTATATGGTCCTTTTGATCTGTGTTTGCTAACATGTCAGCACGTCAGTTAGTTATTTTATGGTTTTGGTTTACATTGGGAAGTATTTGATAACAGTACCTAAGTAGCAATCAGGAAAATTTTTTCTCCCATAACTTGAATTTTACTGATTTCCACATTGTCTAGGAAGTCTAAGGACATACCAAAGCACACTTAGGTTACAAAACTAGAGGATAGGAGGGACTACAGTGGGAAAATGTTTGGCAAAACATTTTCTCCACAAATAAAGAATGGACCAGAAATTGAGTGCAAGAGCGATGAAGGTTCTTCTGGAACAGACACTGCACTGGTACTCATACAGCTTTGAGTTGAAGACAGCTACTGGTCCCAGTACATTCACTTTTGGTGCAGGTTGCTAAGGTAAACAGATATAATACTCTACTTAATGCAAAACAATGTACATTTTTAGGGGATTTTCCTTTCACATTAGCAGATAAAATGTACCCTGTGGATGATGAAAGGTAAGTTATTGACAGCTTCACAGGGACAAAATTAGCAGAAATTATACTTAATGGTAAAGTGCTATGTAGTTCACTGGAGTTTAATGGCGTGTTAATTAAGTGGGAAATTTTAGTCTCTGTCGTGCAAAATGCTGAGAGAAGCAAGATGAAGTCTGCAGAAGATTCCCAGGCAGCAGTTAAACATATTTTGAGGCGGCTGTATGCCATAGCCAAAGCTGAGAGGAATGGTTGTGCCTCCCTTCCCCGCTCATGGCCCCTCTGACCCCAGGGATGATGCCCTCCTTTCTCACACTGCAGCACCCACTGCAGTGGCACAGGGGCCTGGGGGTCACATTTTTAACCAAGACCTGCTCTTCATTCCTCCAGCCCCAATGGACACATGAATACCTGTGTTGGTACAAGTGATGTGACTGTCCAGCAGAAGAATGAGGGCCCAGAAGAAAGGAAGAAAGGAATAGTCCAGATTTCTGCACTCATGTCTTTCTGAGTCTACAGGACAACATTAAAGACTATTTGGCTGCTAATGTTTTAAAACCAGCCCTACACCTAGATCTCCTAAGCACTACCAGGACAGACCTGCAACAGTACTCTCTAGAAGAAATAACAAAGACAGGTCCTTAAGAATGAGTTTCTGAGGTCTTGGGAACAAACGTGCTGCTGCACAACGTTGGGTATCTGCAGATGAAGAACAGCAGACAGATGAGGAGGTTTATGGAATGTGCATCTGCCTCTGGTGGGCTACTAGGCCTGCAGAAGGAAAACCACTTTGGCTCAGGCACTCATTCAAGGCTACCTCAACTCACTTGTTAAACCCAGAGTTCCCAAAATTTTTGACAGGTTTTAATATAGCCATATCAGTGTCCTCAGGGAGGAGAGGCAGAGTAAGCCTGGTGAAAAGGATATATACATATATATATATACATATATATATAGATATAGATATATGTATATATATATTTAAATGCATACCAGTGACAAGTAAATATGCATGACCAGTAACCAGAGAGAGGCATTCTTTCTTAGATGAGGTTTAAAATGCTTAGGCAAAGGGTAATTTTTTTTAAATATTCCCATTTCTAACCATATATTTTCTAAATAAAATAGCTGTGTCAATATTAGTATCCTTAGTCATTCGTAGCACCACCATTACTTAATTCAGCTACATTAGCACTCCTTCTTTATTTCTTTGCCTATGTCCTTTTGATTTTGGCATTTGTAATTTCCCTTCTTAGTAAGTTCTCCAGATGCCCCATTATCACCCTGTATACACTGGCACAAGGAGAAAAAAACCAAACAAACCAGAAAATCAGCAAAGAGCTCAGAAAATTGCCTACTAGGTCAAGAAGAAAAGGCAGGACAGGAATGGTGCAGCTGACACAGGGATGGAAATTTTTGGCAAAGCTCTGCTGAGATTGTTCTGCAGGTTCTCCAGGAAAGCTGAGCTACATTTGGAACGAAGGACTTCAGGATAGTGAGATGCAGCAGAATTTGTAGTATGTGCATAAACAAAATCGGTGTTCTATACCACTCCCTCTCACAAACCTCATTCTCAGACCAAGAAAACAGAAAAATAATCTCTATAATGGCAAAAGAAATCCCTGAATACTAGCTTATGTGTCATTACAAGAGTAACACAGCCCTGGGTTGTTTTTAGAGACAAGCTGGGTTGTTGATTCTAAAATATTCATACTTTCTCATGTATTCTTCATGATGGCATTAGAGATTTCTTTGACAGAAACTTCTCTCATCTCAGTTGATTTGTTTTCTTAACTGTTTTCAACTATATTTTTCCTGTGTTCATGGACAGTTAGAACTGTGCTTCAAAATCCCCTGGTTTCCACCTCCCACATAGTTCTCTTACATCTTCAGAGCCTTTCCCACCCTCCCTCACAACAGCATTTTAACATAGGAAGTGCTTGTATAGCTCATTTCTGCCCTACTACTCCATTTATAAAATTCCCTCATCATTTATTCAAACCTTTCTCTTCTGCCAGTCCTTCTTTCATATTCCTTGAAAAAAACCTAAGCAAAAGTAAGTATATCCTATGAAATTATTACTGTGATAACTACAGACAGTACTTAATAGAAACAATTGAGTAAAGCTTTCTTCCTCTTCTGAAATAGATCCTGTACGAAAAAACTGACAGCAAATAAAAGGACGCAAACTTTCACATGTGTGCATGGGAACGAGTGGATGTCTCTCTGGAGCCTGGAGCAGTTTTGAGCATATGCATGACACAGGCTGGAGAGCTACTAGACCAAGGTAAAATGCTCTCCTGAATTTAGGTCCCACTAGATTTCAGCAGCTGCTGTGCAAGGTTTTTTAGGATGAGCCTTCTGAAGCATCCTAGAAATTTCTATATAGTCCTTTAGCATTATGTGCCTACATGAAATAAATAAATGCTAATATAAAGACAGTAAAAATACGAATACTGATGATTTTCTTTTTGCTATTTCTAACACCATTCTGTGCCTCATGCTAATTCCATCACTATTTATGTTAGCATAAAGTCTCAAAAAATCTAGGTATTTTACTTTATGATTCTTTGTAATATTGCAATACATATATCCTTTTAAGCACTTCAAAACTTCAGGGTCAAATTCAAATTAGAATACAAAAAATTTGAAGAGTCCAGAAGTTTTACATTTTGTGTCTGTAAAAAAAAGACTTCAGAAGGCTTAGGAAAAATACACATTTTCAGCCGGGATATTTATCTAGAGATCAAGGAAGTATAAGTAGAGAAGTAAGAACTTACTGGCTCTGCAAAAAATGGAGTTATGAACAGGTAAATAAAAAGGCCAACACTAACATTTTACTAAATGAGTACAAAATTCCAAAAAGAGTCTCTGTGTAAGATTAAGAACTAACAGTCTGTTTTCCCTGCTTTCTCTCATATTGTTACTGCACAACACCAACAAGGAGGTGGCCTTGGGCACCAAGAAAGAAAAAGGAAACTTGGATTAAGAACAGAACAATTGGGGGAAATTATTAAATTAACATTAAGCCCGCTCATTATTCCATTCCAGATTTCACTTAAATTGAATAACTGTGGTTCCTCCCTGTGGCATGCATACCTTTGACCACAGGGATCATGAAAGAGGAACAATAGTCTTTGATTGTAAAAACATGATTTATATATTTGGCATTTTCAAAGAATTCATTCCATTACTTCTTATGTCTCCTTTTGATGGTATTCAGTCTTATTACTAGAAAGAGCATGTTATCATTAGAATAAAGCAACCTGCATTTTTAGCACATTCATCTGCAAAAAGGATTGAATTCGTGGAGCTCATCATGTTTGTATACTCCACAAGCTGGAAGGAGTTTACAACCATGAGACATAAAACAATTAAAACAGATGTGTTGGCTATGCTCAGATTATACTAAATGCCAAAGTACCTTTACAGTCATGCAGAGAACTGCCAGGCTGCCAAAAAAAAAAAAAAAAAAACCCAAAAAAAACCAAAAACACCTGTTTATTATATAATGGGAGTTAAACCAGCACTGGTTCAACCATGCAGAGGCTGCCACCGATTTTGCCAGCCTTTTTACACCTGTAACATTTTAAAGCAGAACAAATCAGGTGCCCCCTGATTACACACAAAATCTGCACGAAGACAGAAACATGCCATTTTTATACAGCAGAAAGCTAAAAAAGATGGAATTCATTAGATAATTATTATCCATTAATATTTCCCTTTTATGTCAGCTGCCTGCTTCCTGAGCAACAACTGCAGGCAGAGGCTGCACTGACACGCAGCTGAAGATCTGCTGCTTTCCTATTTTTGCTGCTCTTTACTCAACTGCCACTAAAAGCTAAAAGCTTCCTCCTAGTTATACACAAACACAAAGATCCCAGCAAACTTTCTTAGGAGAGTCACTGTGTGCTTGAACAACAACTCTGTTTTAGGTTTGAAGCTTTTCTACTGAGAAGAAATGTTTGTGTAGCAATCATGAAGAGCACTTCAATAAAATTTGCTGATTTACTGAAGCTTCCTGTTAAGTCTTGTGAAAATCACATAGAAGGCTACTTGTACAGCAGATATCACTTTTATGTAACAAAACTAGATGGGTCCATTTTGGAGGAGCTTTGTGCATATGTGACATGTTCACACTGAACACGGAGCTTGACAGAGCCGACCTCTAAAAATAGCACCTGGTTATCCTTGTTCTCACCAGCAGCCACAAGCCCATCTCAGCTCTGTCATTTGGTGCATCAATCTGGCACCCCTCTCCCTCCTCCAGAACAGACAGAAGCAGTGGTACCCTGAGGTATCTTGTTGTAGGAGAGGTAAGATGTTTGCATCTGCTGTGAGCACACATTTTAAACAATATCCCTGCCCCTCAGCAGGCAGTTATCATGTTGTTTTGGCAGCAGGAAGGAATCTGTGGTTTTTCTTGAATGTTGCTCTTCTTTATTTAAACTACCAGAAATAAAGCAAAAATGACAGAATGCTCTGTCTATAAATAATCATTCCGGTGTACAGTTATATTAGGAGGTAACTCAGATGGCATGATAACGCCTAACAGGCTAATCTTAGACCTGTAATGCCATAAGATGAAAATAACTAGGCTAAGAATAACTGACCCAGAGGAGTCAGCCTGTTAAAGAGATCCACAGAACAGGGCATTTTAGATTTTCATGTGTTTAACAATAATATCTGCCGACTGCTTTCTCTACGGTATTTTTTACCCAGCATGTAAAACTCTACCCCCCAGCAGTAGTTGGGAAAGGTTAAAATGCAACATCCGAAATCTCCCCCATCATCTACACCAAAAGCTGAAATGAATGTGCATATTTTGCAGGCTATCTATCTATTCTGCATTCTCCCAGCTTTTGCTTTCTCTGCAGACAGTGCAGAAGAGAGGGGCTGGAAAGTCAGCACAGAAACATGGGTCTGGCAGTAGAAGAATTACAGGCATTCCAAATATCGAGTGCAACCTTAATGAACTAAATGTATTCTGCACACAGTTTTATAGAAGGGAAGACTGGCTGGAGCTGTGTGTTTGAGTGCACTGCAAACCAATACATGTTATAAAGCCAAACAGCTAAAGCAATAAACGACTGAAGTAAAAAGCTGTTTTCCAAAAAAGAGATTTATTTCAACACACTGAAGAGAGGAGAGCTAGTGTCCTAGCACCAGCACTAGAGAACATCTGTACAAAATGCAGTGTTTAATGGTCTCTGAAAAGCACTGAGAGAGGTTTTGAAGCAATGTTTTGCATAGTTTTTTATTTACTTTCCAGCTCTTCTAATTTGCTATTCTTGTCAGTCTTGTACTTTGAATTTCAGGCTTTTCTCACAACCTATAAATATACCTCCTAATACAAAGCAAGACCATCAGGTAACCACATAACATCAGAAGCTGCAACCAACACAAAAGTAGGAAAAGGCAATGTTATAACATTAGTTCTTACAGCATTAGACACATGAAATTGGAAACATTGGCCTGTATTCAATGTTGTCTCAAACACAAAACAGAAAAAGCAGCTTACTTCCATTTTAGCATGTTTTTGTTCAACTGAATTCACAACTAAAGTTTTGTCCAGCATACATTGCAGGGCAAAGCCTTTACTCAGAATCAGTGAGACTGTAACTGAGACTGTAACTACACAAGACCTGCAGGTCTATGTTGCTTGTTTCTTCTCATTGTATTGACTGTAATGGCTAAGGCCTTACACTTCCCTAACAATTAATTAAAATATTTCTGCTACTATTATGACCAACCAGATTATCTTGTACCTTGCCTTTACAAAAGGCATTGAAAAAGCTGCTCTGGTTGTTATCCAAAACTTCCCTATGCTGAATTTCCACACTCAATTTTTTCATTACTCTGGAGCTCAGCACATCTATTCTCATTCTTCCTGCTCTCTCCAAAGTGTTACTGCCTGAGATACCATAAATGAAACATTTGGTATCCGTAAGAAGTTTATGTTACCTGATTCAGATACACAAATATGTCAAGTTTTTCATGAGTATCAGAGCAAAACTTTAAATGAACTTGCTTTTTCCAGGTTCTCCACAGGAAAAGGTGAGCAGGTAAAGGTTTTGTTCAGGAAAAAAAAAAAAAAAAGAAGAAAAATATGGGAGAGCAGATACCAAAGAACTTTCCCTGAAGGCAATATAAATCCATGTGTAAAGCAAACCCCATGCATGCAAGGTCATGCAGACACATGACAGAGAGAACATACAGGACAAACTGTGCGCACTGGGGTTTACTGAGGGAAGATTGCTCATGAGCTCCTGTCAACCCACGTACAGCACGATGCATGCAGCAGTAATTCTGTCATTTATATTCAAGTGACACAGTTTACATTTCCTCACTGGCGCAGAGAATAAACACTCACTACATTCACTTGCGACACCTGTGAAATTGAAGGTATTTTACAAGCTTGTAGGTAGATGAAGCCAATCAAATTAATCATTCTGAACCATTACATCCCCTTCAGAATAGTTTTGCTCTATTGATTCATGGTTCTGACTGGTATCATTTACTGTGTTTCACAGAAGGATTAGCTGACATAAGCAGGATTGTGTAACTTGCTCAGGTCACCTGTCAGCTCATTGACAAGACAAGCATTAAGCTCACTGTCTCCTTGAACTCTTGGTTTTTCAACGGAACAGCTTTGGGCAGGAAGCAGAGGATGCCTTATCCAATAAGGAGGAATTCAGGCAGGGTACTGCAAGGCTGTGCATGAAGATATGGCCAGTGGGGAAGACTTAACAACCTTACCCTTTGAAAAATCAGAGCTGTATATTAAATCACCAAAAGTTGGCATTACTTCCTGAAGTCCCACACCTACAGATAGCAGCATCGGGTAGGTCCTTCCTTCTCCTTCACACAACTACCATTTATTTAAGAAATATAGTCTTGCATCAGTTATTTATTAACTACATTTTAATGAGTGTTTTTCCCATGGACTGTGCTGCACCAAATGCTTTTTTTCAAGGACTTTCAGTTTATTATTTGTACTGTGAAAAGATCAGAGGCCATGAGCCAGAGACTGATTGTTAGAATCCACTGTGGCACTGAACACACATGCAAATTCAGTCTTTTTTGTGTAAGGTAAAAGGGACATAATAGATAAATATTAATTCCAGGTAAATAAGAGGGTTTAGATACCAGATTTATATTGTAAATGTGAAGTTACAATAACTATGGTACCAAATAAGAATACATTAACATCACTTTCTCATATAAAGATGCAGAGCGCTTGCTGCTGCATTTTACAGCAACAGTACCATATGGGAGAATTTAGTTCAGTCTTCTCAAGACAACTGAAACTGCTCTCTGCAGTAAGGTGTAGGTGTCTGCAAATTACACAGCTTCTTGAGTCAGCGCTGATCTAGATTGCTCCATTCATAATTAGACTTTTGATTGGTACCTATCCAGATCATCTCATTCATAGTATGACTTACAAGCAAGGATGGAGACAGACAGGAAAGGCAGTAATTGAGGGAATACCAGGAGAACTGAGTCTCATGTCAGAAGTATTTCCTATGTCTGCTCTTGTCAGAAATTTCTTAGACATCTTGCTTTGCAAATCCAATTCATTAAGCAGTGAACTTGTCCTCTTTGAGGATCTCTCCAGCCCAGCTTAAAATCAGTTGCATAATATATGTGCATTGTATCTGGATACCAGCAAAACTAAAAATCTGACTGTTGTTTTCTGTTTTAACTTATTCTTGAAGACTTTGGAGCAAGCACATCGATGGTGCAAATCACAAACTTTTATGGATCTGTTATTTTCTTAACTCCGTGTTACCTTTTAAGCTGAGTATAAATCACGTACATTTAAGAGAAGATAACTTTAAAGTAAGAGCATTGTGAAAAGGAAAATTCAAATGACTGTTTCTGGCTTCTCCAAATGCTAGTGCATACTGTCATACCAAAGCTATTTCTTTCTTCCCTATATGTATCATAAATGGAAACAATGAAAAGTTACCAGAACTGATCCTGTAAGATGCTGAACATGCGGGAGATGAAGGTAACCAAGAGCAGGTTTCATATGACATGAACTGAAACTGCAGACTATGTCAACTACTTGTAGTCTAGCTGCATATTTTAAAGACCAACTGAAACACAGAGGAATGTTTTATGTTCCACAGAGTATATATATATATACTTAAACATTTTTTTATCTGGATAATATTGAATAAGGTTTTGTGAGGATTTCTTTTCGTCTAAACCTCCCCTCCACTCTACTTGGCACTACAGGTGAAATTGTGTATGCTATATGGACTTACTTAATGTGTTATCAGACACAAATCAACTGTTACATGATATTCCTATTTCCAATGAAGACAAGCAGAGATATAAACTTGCAGAAAATCACCTCCTTTTCCTGAGTTTCAAATTAAAAAATTGCTATTATATTAGTTGGCAGTTAGAGGGTAGCATAGTGAGACAAACCTCCCAAATTTTCGCTTGTGAACCATTAATTTCAACTTGACTTAGTACTAAAAAAGACCCAACAACAATAAAAAAAAAAAAAGGAAAACAGGAGGGACAGGATGCAATCAGCCTTATCTCTAACCAATTTAAAAGCACTGGACACCTGTTGAGCTGTTCAGGAAAACTAAGGAAACAAAACAAAGCAAAGCAACAATTCTTGAACAAGAGGTTGACACTGTAGATGGCTTTGCAGAAGAACTGTAACACTTCCAGAAAAACTTTTGCTCTTACCCACAGTCTTTGCTAGAGCTTTGCTGTTCAAAATTATAAACATGCCTTCATCTGATTTGTGTCCCTGACAAAGGAGCTGAAATTGGTGATCAACAACCTAAAATTATATGTCAGAAAGGAGAACAAGTAAAACTTCTAGCTCTTTTCCTACAAAGGAGGAAAATAAACAGTTTAAAAATGAACAGACATAGGCTCAGTGTACTGAGAGAGGTAATATGTGAAGAAAGGTATGGTCTACACACATAATTATCTTTATAAATTGAGGTCATTCAAGTTTTAGGAAAGAAGAAAAAAAGAAAAGAAAAAGAAAAAAGAAAAAGAAAAAGAGGCACAAACTAAGACTAAAATACATGCAAATAATTCATCCTGCATTCCACATATGGATCTGCTATAAAACTAGCACTTTCTGAAAAACAAAGTAAGAAACCTAGGTTTAAATAGACATAAACTGGAAAACACTGTGCCTCAATATATAAGAGTTCCATCCCAATGAAAACTGTACTGGAATTAACTTTAGGAGAGAATAGGCAAGAGTAGACAACCTGAAATGTTGATGTATTTAGCCCATCTAAATTGAATGACAATGATTCTTTCAAGTCAATTTATCCTCAGTAGCAGGTGTCAAACACAGCTAGGAAAGAAACTAGAAAACACAGGGGTAGCTGTGAGGAAACATACAAGAGGAAACATGCAGTGCTCTTTCAGAGCAGCTTTGAAATACCTCCATGAAAAAACACATCCAATTCACATCTCAGTGAGTCGTTACCTGTAACTAGCATTGCCAGGTTCACAAATATTTTTAAAGTAACAAAATAAACCATGCAGTTTAAAGACATTTTGCAATAGCACTGTAATGAAAGGAGAAAGGTATTGTTATAAAACACCCTTCATATGCAAACTAGAGAAAAGGAAACTCACAGAAAGAGCAAATCCTGTTTACAACAGACATATGACTAGAATTGCTTATGAGGGGCTCTAAATGCAGCCTCCTGACAAGGTCTGTCTGAGGAAGCCTCTTCCTGTGAACAAGCCTCCACCATGAGCCCCATTTTGCAATCACGCAACAAAACAAACAAGGAAACCCAAACTCGACTTCAGTTGTGAGCATTTTGCTGCATCTGGAAAGCAGCAGACCAAAGGAGACAAACTCCTCGCAAAAGCAGCAGCAACTGCAATCTAAAATGCTTCCAAAATTATATAACAACAACTTGGATAAAACACACAAAAATAAAGTCACTTCTTGAAAGGAAGGGTTTTTTTCTTGTCATACTAGGCTATATGTTCCCGGTCAGCCACTCAAGTCTAAGGCACGGAGCTGTCTCTTACCTGAGCTGATCATACTGTGCATTCTTTGCTGAGCCAAGAGCTGTTCACGTCCAGAAACCCCATCTGAGGAAAAACACGATTCACTCTCGTAAATTGTCTGCAGCATATTCCAACTGGTCTGCACTTCAGCTACACAAGAGATTCATCACTGCACTTGCACATAGGCTTCGGGCACGACCCTCTGCGGTCCTACCTCCTTCAGCGAGGGTCGTGAGATAATACGCTTCAGCAATTAGCAGTGTTTAAGCATTTGCACAAGTATCTATGAGGAGAAGGAAAAGCCCAAATCCACCGTCGGCAGCCCCCGCCCGCAGGAAGGGAGCGGTGAGCGTGCGGGGGGCTGAGCGCTGCCGAGTTTGAGCAGTTGCGTTCGGGCAGCCAGCGGCAGGTGGAAGAAGAAATGAAGAAATATCTCTGCGCTTTGGGCTTCCTGGCAGGGCGGGGAGGGGGGGAAACTGCCTCTAACAAACCATCAAACCGAATAAGCCACCTTTCCAGGGACCCGGAGCCGCGGAGGGTTTAACCGAGCTGACCCCAGGCTAGCCCCGCGTTGCCGTGCCCGCGCCCCTCTCCGCTCCCGGCCGGCTGTCCCTCGGCCAGGCGGCTGGGCGAAGTTGGCGGGAGCAGCAGCGATAACTCATTTGCATTTGAATTGACACCCTCGTGGCCCAGCGGCGGCAGAAATAGAACAATGGCCGGCCTGAGCCAAAAATAGGTCAAGCATGGCCGGGTGATTGGAGCCTGCATTAATGCGTTTAAAAATACCACAGCAAACACAGCTGTCCAGTCTCCGTCTTTCAAACTGCCGCCCGTCCTCTGCGCGCCGCCCGGCCCCGGGCTCAATTAACCCCTTCCCCCTTCCCAGCCCGTGTCAGTGGGGATACGCCAGGGAAGGGGCAGGGGAGGCAGGAGTGGGACAGGGATGGTCCTCGCCCGGGACTTGCGCCCCTCTCCCTCCTCACCCTCCCCCGGGGAGTGTTTGGTGAAAAGAGAGCAAAACGCCACGGCCTCTGCCCGTATCGGTCCTAAAATAACGCTGGGAGGTTTTGCTGGCGATGTGGTTTCTGCCTCGCCCACGCGCAGCCATCCTGCTGTTCTATTTTTGCTGCCCGTTTCTCTGGCTACGCCACAGTTGGCTTTGGCAGGGGAGGGAGCCAGGCGGCCGCCAGCTCCCGGCAGGACCCGCAGCCGCCGCCGGAGAGGCGATTCTGCAGCTAATCGGGCCGGGGGGAGCAGGAGGCGGGGGCAGAGGTCCGTGCGGACCGGGTTTTGGACGTGCGGCTATAAGCAGCCTTTCCGTATTTAGCATGCTTCATGTAATTCTTATAGTAAGTCACCGGTTCTGGCACAGCATGTTAGACACGCTTACCGACTATGCACTATTTGGTTGACTTGCTAAAATTTGGAGAGAGGCTGAGTAGTTCGCACTTATTTTTAGAAGCATTAGGCAATTTACACAGCGTCTTTTTCAGTTCTTCAAGATGATGTGGTTTCAGAAGAGCAGCTTTTGACAGCGTATCAGACAACAGCACCATGCTCCTCTGTGGTTTGACAAGTTTCACACATGTGAAGCCCGTTTTTCATACTGGTATTTCAAAAGTTGCATCTCATTTGATCATTAATATACCTATACACAGATAACTTTCATTTCAGTGTTACAGACAGTACTTTACTTCTCAGAGTCCTACTCTGCCTTACAACCCTTTTTACACAGTGACCAAAGCCTATTGCTGCCTATTGCTACAGCAGCTTGACTACTCTCCTACCAGAATTATAAGTCTGCTCCCATGTTCCTGCTCTATGGGAGCAACAGTGGCCACTGGGATGTGATTCCTCACCATAATCAAGAAACCAGCACAGAAGCTGTGTTGGAGCTTTCTAGAAATCCACAGAATTCTCAACTATCAACATAATATTTTGCTCCTGAAGACACAAGAATTCTCCCGGTATCTGGGGCTCTCTTATGCCTTTTGGTGAAGAATCTTCTGTATGCTTACATGGCAGATCAAAGCTAAGGGCAGTACATTTTTTAATACACTTCTCACAACTGTGTTACCGAATAAAAGATTCCCAATAACAAAGTACTGTGACACTCCTGCGGTGTTTGGCTACTTGATGGCACCTAGGAAGTCTGTGGCTCAAGTCTTCCCATCAACCCAAACCTTTTCTTCTTCCATGTGCCAAATCATCTGGTCCTGAGACTTAACCGGAGAGTTAAGTCCTGCCCCCTGGACAGGGAGAGACCGCAGCAGCTGGCAGCAGCTGGGTTTTCCCTGCAGAATCCTCAAGTTAGTACCTATCACTTCTTGCTACCCTGCTGTCCTTGGCAGCTCTCTTCCCTACTGAGGAAGCATGAGGCCCTGCAGACGGCATTGCACCCAGCTCTGCAAAGGGCCATGAGCAGGGGCAGGGGCACTGGCAGCACAGTGGCAGGTAGGGCGTTACAGTGCAAGATTTCAGGTGAGCACAACACTTACCATTGCATAATTAGTTGCTGACAGTTTGGTATCATAAACATTTTCTCTGGAAAATAAAAATACCCCAATGTTTTGTGGGAAATATGCGGCCTTTCCACGGTACAGAGCAGTTTAACACAGTGCAAGAGGCATCACTGGCAGAAACAGAAATCTCCTCTAATGAAAAAAAAGCTTTTTATAGACAGAAGTAAATAGAAAAAGTGGAATTGCTTATGCCCTTCAGCCAAACAGAACATGACGCTGTTTGGTGATTCAGCGCCTCAAAATAATCAAGTTTCATATTACAGGGAAACACGGGAGGAATAAGTTAAAAACAGGTCAGAACATGGAAAACTGTGGAGTGTGGGATCTGGTATTAGGTACCCATATGTGTTTATAACTTCTTATATATGCAGCTGCGTTTTAAAAGATAGTGTTCACAGCTCTAAATGACTTCAAATACTTCAGTAACTAAAAGCAAACTGTATTCAAGAGCAGAAAATGTACATTTAGATATTTAGCTGCAAGTGTTCTTAATCCTGACGTATATATTTTAAACTGACAGACACATAAACTGTCTTATGCTCACTAATTCACAGACCATAATAACTACAGCATTATGCTTTACATTTTAGATGATACATAAAAACTATATAAAAATATTTTACTTATGAAATCAGTCACCACAAAGGTAGGGTTTTTACAACCTGAATTCTTCCGACTTATTTTGACATAGTATAAGCCTACTTTGGTATGTCCTTAGGTTTAAAACACACGTGTAAATCCATTTCTTTTCAACATAATATTTAAGCACATGCTCAAATTCTACTGATTGCAATAGAATTTAAACACATAGTTAAACACTTTGCTGAGTCAGCCCAGACTTTAACTGCACAATCACGTGAATTTAAAGAGCTCCTTAAGAGTCCCACAGGGGAAGGATAAAGGGTTCATGCCTGAAGAAAATCTGGGTTTTATTTTTAAAGCTATGGACGTTATAAGGTGACATTTTCATACAGGAACATAAGGGGATTTTTTCTGTTTTTTCAAATGCATTTCCTAAACTTGGAGAAGTTTAATGACGCTGGCGGTAAAGGTAAACTGCTGAAATGATTGAGTGCTGCTGAGGTGACTCTAAATGCAATCAGCCACTTTATAGAAAACTTAAGGCATGTTAGTAGCACTCTGATCTCATTATAGCATTTTCACAATGTGTTTCTCTTATTTTCCCTCTGAGTTGTTAAAAACAAATAAATATAAGGAAATTAAATCTGGAAACCACATTACTGCAACATTAAGACTAAGAAATGAAGCAGTCCAATTTGAAAGAGCTAGGATTTCTACTGCATTATTAACTCTGCAACAGTATAATTAAGTAATACTTTTGTCTTTTTTCTAAATTTTTATTTTCCTTTCAAAGTACAAACAGTAAATTACTGATTGTTTTTACCATATCTCATTTCTCACATGTTATTCTGGAGCATTGCCTTCATTGATATTAATAATTTAGTTTCAACTTTTGCAGTTTTCTTAATTGTAAATGAATACTTGCATAGGTTATTTTATCATATTGCTCAATTGTAACACATAAATATTGAACACATTAAAAAAAGAGATGTTCTCTAGCTTCTAGTCATATGCTTAAATGAGGACATTGCAGTCTTACAGGTGTCCCATTCAACCTTTTTTCAGCCTGCTTTTCATTTGGCAAGTGAAAAGGCAGGGAGTAATAACATGCATCAATGTCAAACAATTCATAAACAAGTGGGAGCTAAATTAAGGTTGCATGAGTAGAATTAAATTTGGCCTATTTCAGTACTGAAGGTTTGAGTTCTAATCTTTGCAGCCTAAAGACTTCCTAACTATTTTTGTGTATCCAATCACTGGGATTAAAAAAAAAAAAAAAAAAAAAGGAAGAAAAAAATTAACTATTGTACAGAACAGATGTTTCTGAAGCCACAGTTCATTAGATACCATTAGTACCACGTGAAACCCAAACATCCAGCATAAATTACTACAGCTTATGCTAGAGGATTAACCATGTTAACGAACAGCAAAAGACTATTACCACAGAGAAGCAGATGGTTTGGGAGCAGCAAGAAATCAAGGGAGATGCTGTAATGGCCTGGTCCTGCTCCCTCTTGGAACTAAGGGACCATATTCCAAGTGCCTGGAGGAGTTAAAATGGATTGCTTAATCCATGTGCTTTGGTTAGAAATACCAAGTACAGGAATGTTTCCAACCAATTCTCTGTGTAGCAAGCCTTGGCATTGCCTGTGCAGGAATACATGGTGCTTTTCTTTGCAGGGCTGGGAAACCATGTGATAGACATTTTTTAAGTGAGGAGAAAACTGCAATTCTAGTGTTTTAGCTCAATTCAAGCTTCAAAGGAATTTTCTGGGACAAAGAAAGGCATATCTGTAGCTTTAGGGGATTTTGTGACAAACAATGGGAGAGTAAAACTTCACAAAGTTCTGAGGATAAGAAGTGCTATGTAAGATAAATGTATGGCTTTCTTATCATCTCTTGTATAAGAATACAAAGAGTCTTGCATCTTTCTCATGCAAATTAGCTCAGGGGTTTTGTAACTAGTTGATGACATCACTTCTTTCTCCTCAAAGTACAATTTTTTGTTCACATAAAAAAAGAAATTTACTAGAAATTAAGTCTTAGACTCAGGACACCTCAACAGCACATAGTTTATTATAAGCACAAGGCTTGAGTTAAGCATATGCTTAATGGCTTCATAAATTAAACCTTTCTGAATCACAAAGCTCAAGTAATAAAAAGACCATTTTACACTAATATAGAGCTATGTAGTAAATAAATATTTAAGTTAGGGAAAACATACAAAATTAATTTATTCTGTTGACAAAGTTGTTTATCAGGTTGGAACTAAAAATCTCCATATTTTGTGGCAAGACTGAGGTAAATTGCACATAAACAACACAAGGCAAAGCAACATCAGATAAATGACAAATAAATGCCTCAGACCAGCAAAGCA
Source organism: Pyrgilauda ruficollis (assembly GCF_017590135.1). NCBI lineage: Eukaryota > Metazoa > Chordata > Aves > Passeriformes > Passeridae > Pyrgilauda > Pyrgilauda ruficollis. The sequence goes on along the minus strand of NW_024519206.1, from coordinate 8,777,633 downwards.
CTTTGTCCCTTTTATGCCATTAATGAGTTTAGAGAAGATATGAGCAATATGAGATTTCCTATCTCTTCATGGCTATGCCCACCTTCCTTAGAGAGACACTAGAGCCGTGCCTGCTGCTCCTGGCTCCACCAGGCACACCTGGGTGCACATGCACTAAGGAACCCTGGAGCACATCACCTGGGACAGCTGCCAATATGTTCAGCATCCTCGAGGCGTTTCAAGCTTGTTGCACACCTGATGAGCAGACAATCTGTGCCTCCATGCAGGGTTTTTTACTGCATGGGTAATCATGGGTAGTCTGGCAGGTCAGATCTCCTGGTCACTGTTCCTGGACAATAGGCTACTAAATCCCTATTGCTGGAAAACCAATACGAACACCATCTCTAGCTTGTAATATATGCCCGGGTTTGAGTGATTTTTTTTTTTTGGATTTAAGACAAGAAATATAGGCCATGCATGCTGCCTGGAGAATTGTGGAAACCAATGGCTATGCAAAGGATTTGGAATCATAGCAGAAGACAGCCAACCAAATACAAACTCCTAGGATTACACCAGGACAAAAAAGGCTAATAAAATACTTGGAAATATAACAAGTTTGTACTGAATAACAGCAGTAAGATTATATAGATATCACAGAATATCTTGGGGTACTGTAACTTCTCCCAGTATAAATACTTGAAAAAGAATGCTGAAAAACTGAGTATGGCAAGGCATGCCACATGCATAAAATAGGTTTGGAAAACCTATGAAAACTGGAAACCTAAAGACCTGTGATACTAAATTTATTGATGAAGCTCAGGGGTGGCTTGGCATTGTCTACAATACACAGGGCAAGATGTCCAGTGGGATAGTAAAATGTTCTTTCTTTTAAGAAATAAGGCCTTAAGAAAAATCCATTGATTAGAAAAATTCAAGCCAGAGGTGGACATGCATTTTAAGTATGCTTCAAACACTGCAGCAACTTCCAAATGAGCTTGACATCAGTATTGACCATGTCTCTGAAAAGAAACTTTAACAGTTCTGTATGTCAAGCTTAAGGCAACTTTTGTTGTAGAACTCCAAGACAGGTTTTATCTCATGAGTGTAAAAAGGTCAGATCATGTGGGTAGAATTATAGAATTGCTTTGCTTTAAAAAGATCTCTAAGATCATTGAGTCCAATCATTAAGGTAAATATGTCCAAGTCCACCAGCCAGTTCCCACTTCAGGTACCTTCAACACTAGTAAGAACTACTAAATATTGCTGAATTGATGAAATTGATGGAATAATACATTCCATAGTAATATATAGGAATCTAAACTAATTATTCCTACATCAGAAAAAAAATTATTATTTTAAATCATCCTCTCCTGAAAAGCAGAAGCTTAATTTTTGTTTTGTCCTTTTTTTTTATTTTTATCCAAACTATGTTCACTTTCCTATGATACTGGAAAAATTTTTACAAGAGTAGAAAAATGGAGTGCACTGTAAATTACTTGGGAAAAAAGGCTTTAAGGGGAAAAAAAAGAACCCACAAAATGTTTGTTTCATTTTGCTATTCAAAGCTGCCCTTTTACATCAAATAATTAGATTTCAAAAATAGGGTCTTTCTAAATACAGGCTTGGATTAATGAAGTGATGAGGTGGCTTTACATAATATATTACAAGCAGATTATAAAGCTATAGCAGATTTATAGCAGATTTATAGCAGATAGATACCAATTTGTAGACTGGAACAATTACTCTTTTAATTTTTTTTTAAAAAGATGTTTTCTTAAATTTAAAATAAGTTAAAATTAAGTCAGACAACTGTCACTACAAGCCACTGGAAGCTTGGCCAAGAAAAAAACATTTTACATACAGCACTACAAAGGGTCTCCTTTAAAGTGTGGGCCAAAGAATGGACCTGAGATAGCAGACCATGTGCTTGGCTGTGGGCACGCACCAGTTTCTCCCACTGTGCTGCCTGCTTGGATTTCCTTCCTCTGCCAGCATCTCCACCCCTCACAGGGGAGCATTCAAGCACATGGAGAAACAGCGTTGGATGCACAAACATGCCCCTGAGAGCAGTAACAAATTGACCACTGCTGCGCTCTGAAAAGGTCATGTCTCATACTGGTCAATAATGCTGTTATGAAACCTCACAAAATCCTCACGGTTAGCTGGGCCAGGATGGCAACAATCCTCTTCTGGGTTTTTTTCAAAATGTTTCAGTGAACCCAGATCCAGTTTTCATCTAATTTTCTTTATGCTCTTGAACTTTCATAAGGAATAGATCTGCAACCCAAAATGGAATCAATATTCACCAGCTTGGGAGCTGATTTTACACTGCTGGTGAATTTGGGGCAATGTTAAAAGGATGAAACTGTGACTTCATTGGGTAAACTGTAAATATTTTGCCTGACTTCAGCAGAACCAGCATTCCTTCTGAGGAGCAATATGATCTTAATTTTCTGTAACAAATTTATAGATTGCAAAAGAGGAGGAAAAATCAAAATACAATTGAAAGCAAGGTTTCATAACTCTGAAATGAAAATTACAACACTTTCCAAGTAAATATAACCTCTCCCTTTAGCTGAGCAAACCACTGTGAAAATCCTTTGAAAATCTTAATACAGCTACTTACTGCAACTGAAAATACCTTTACACTATGTAAAGGCAGTATGTGCTATGTACAGTACATACTATGGCACTGCCAAAATGTGCCACAAACTCGATTTTTGTAAATACAGGCATCCAACTGGTAATCCTAAGGCCAAACCACCCCTAAGAAGACTTTTATCCATCCTTCAAGCTGATTTAGCCAAATCTTGCAATGTTCAGTTTGCTAGGCACTTGATCCCACAGAATGGAGGGGGAAGCCACAGCAAATTCCCAGAAAATTCCCAATTCAGCAGGCAGATTTGGGCAGCTGCTGCTTCCATGTGTCCCTCATCTGCCCCATCTCTGGCTTAAAGGAGAAAGATGTGGGTGCTCGAGCTCTCAAGGACAAGGGACAAGGCTGGTCCCAAGCTCTAGTTTCCTAGAATGAGAACTGTTCACCTCCCAGACTCTTCTGAGCCTCAAACCATTGTGCAATGGCTAAAAACTTGCACAGGTCAGAACTGATAATTTGCATTAAAAGTGTGGGGGAGCCTGAAGACAATACCCTGAATCCAGGTTCAGACAATACTCCCATTCTAATAAAATTCAATCAGATATATTTATGTCTTGCAAAGAATCTGGAAGGGGAAGGCTCTTGTAATAGCTTCAACCCTAATTGCTGCTGGGAAAGGGCAGTCCAAAAATGAAGTAAAAACTGAAAGATAACTAGCTAGTGCTGGATTCCCAATGCCACGAGCAGAGAAGACAGACTATTTTCGATGACCTTAAGCTTCTGACCATTCAAAATGTCGGATCAAACTTGGGCTCAAGGCCTGTTCTAAATATATCATAGCAGTCCTCCATGCACTTCATACCTTCCTGATTGGTAGTTGAGAGAACAGGGTGACAGGGCAGGTGATAATGGCAGGAAAATAACACCTTTCAGCCAACAAATCCAAGGATCTGCACTGCCACAAGCCAGGTCTCACACAAGTTGTCGGTCACAGATGGGCTGGTCTGTGCACTTTATTTCCAGCCCCTTCTCCTCTTGTTAAAGCACTTGCCAGTGAAATCAACTGCTAGGTACATTTCAGTACTAAGTACAGAGCTTTGGATTTTTTTTTTTAATCTGAATATAATCCAAACAAAGTGTTTTGATTAGTCTATGAAAAAAAAAAAAAAAAAGAGTCCATTTTCAGCAGCCCACAAAATCATGCTATATGCAGGACAAATGGCAGTCTTGGCTAAAAGTATCCAGGGACAAAAGCTAGACAGATCAAGATGGCATGTATCACCCGTGGACTTAGTCCACAGGAATGAGTAAAGAAATCACAACCCAGATTGTCTTTCATATTATTCTCCATCTTCACTCCTTACCTCTGCCAGAATTCCAGAAAAAAAGAAAAGCTAAAAAGCTGGAGGCAGAAAACTTGGGCAACTAAAAATTGAACATACAGTCAGCAAATGGTTTACTTGCCGTGACTTAGCAGCTTTCCACATCTCAGAAGACAAAGGATGATAACTAAAGCCATGAGACTGGTTTCGTGTTATCTGAAAAAGGGGTGCAGCAAAATTGGGCACCGCCTTAACTAAAAATAGATGTGCTGTAATAATAGGGTTGAAAAACCCCACATGAGTTAATTACCAGTGTGATGAAACAGGCTTCAGTTTGGTCAAGCTTTATTTTTTATTTTAATTGCCAGTAAGAATGTTTCTAAAAATAACATCCTTGTGTTTTATAATATTAATTTGCTTACCATTCTAAAGAAATGCTTGTCTTCATTTTTGGACTGTACAGAAATGTGACAACTTTGCATTTAAGGAATAATTTACTTGAAGTAACACAGCAGAGCTGGTTTTATTCAGAAACTTCAAATAAAATGCTACTGTAAACTATTTAATCACACGGTTTTCTTTCAATCACTATTTACAGGCATACAAAGCACATTTCTCATAAAGACATTATATGTATAAACCTCCTATGTATGTGTGTGTGTGTGTGTGTGTGTGTGTGTATAAAAATTTAAACAGATTTAAAGTACTTTCAGCTACTGGTGTCACACGCCACAGTTGAAATACTAAAGTGTGAGTACATTAATGTAAACAACAACAACAAAAAATCTAAAAGGTACCTAAGCAAATGTCTCGTTTAAAACATGTGATGATTGACTATTTTATTGATTTGAGCCCTAAATCATTGTATGTACTCTTGTTCATTTACTGTCCTCTCAGATGAAGCAGAAAGCCGCCAGCAATTCAGAGAGACAGTGTGCTATTCCGGGACCCAACAGAGAATGAATAAGTTGAGAAGTTGAGCAACTAACTATATTTGTAAGGGGAAATCTCCAAGGCTTACCTACCAAAAAGAATGTGAGGCTGGAAATACACCAGGATGGTTGCCAACAGAAATATTTCATCAGTCAATCTTTTACAGTCCATGGCTCCCATTTCATTTTTTTTGCCAACTTATTTAGCACTGCAGGCACCAACAACATACAAGTTTGAGATGTGCCTTCATTTCTCACATGCTTTTTCTGGAACTCAGCTGTCTTATGATACTTTGCCTTCTGATCCAAAGACCACAGGCTTGTCACAGGATGCCACAAAGGGGTTTGTGCAGTGTGAGGAGAAGGAAAGGACAGAGGTGATCAGTAGATCATTAGTGGCTATGTACCTCCTTCAGAGTGACCTGCAACTGTGGAGGGCTGGATCAAATGATCATAGTAACTCCTTCTCAAGTGGCATTGGGAAAGAATGTATTTCTTGTGCATCAATCTGAGGACAGCCATTTCTCCAGCATCCTGAATATGACCATCCTCTAAAGAAGACTACGTGTGCTAAACAATATATTTTTGGAACATTTAAATCAAAACAGCTATTAATGCAGTCTTGGCATGGCTGCACTGCTGATCAGTAGAATGGTGTTTATTTGGATGGGATGCAGGTTTCAGTGGCAAAATCATGTTAAGGAGTTCCTTATGTGCTCCTGCTACTTTGCTGTCCTTGTTCTTATGGCAGGATTTTACACGTATTTATACATGTTATTTGAAAGGAAATCAGATCAGTTTTCCAGTATGGCTCAAAAAGCACAAACAAAAAAAAAAAAAAAAACAAGACCCCAAAAGCCCAATCACAAAAAGCAAGAACTTTTTATCCTTATGAGATCCTCTCTCTGCCTCATCAAGCCCCAAGCACAGTGGCAGAAGTTCAAAGGACTCCTGACAGTGCTATACTAATGCAGAAGTCTTATTACTAACTGATATGACAGGTATTCAAGAAGATTTGCATATCAAAGACATTGATGAATCACAGAAAACCTAAAAACCTATATGGCCATGCTAATATATATACATACACACACACACACATATACATATATATGTACACACACATATATATCTATATATATTTATACATACATAAATACATATATATTATATATATATATATATATATATATATAAAACTCCGAAAAACTTAGAACTCAAACCAGGTTTTTTTTAGAGCCTCAAGGCTCTAACAATTTGTAGCCATGCTGGTATCGATCTAAATTTCATTAGGAAAAGAAACAATTAAGGTCTCCTTTGAAAAGGAGAACAGTATTCTTTAATTAGTTTCTATACAGACCACACTATTTTCTGATGATGCAGAAAAAGGAATATTGGGTTAGACAATTTCTACAAGACTTCAGCTGATGCCTTTGCTTTTCATAGAAATTCAGATGAAATTTAGGTTACCTTAGGACTTAGACGAAGCTAATGGACTCTGGTTTCCTCTGCATCTTAAACACTTGTGTGCAAAACTCCCCTACCAGCCTGTAATTTTCCTGTCTCAGAGGAGGCAGCAATCAGTGTGCCATTTATGCACTGAGCAGACAAAGGGACATTCTCAACACTGCTGGCATCACAGGAGAGGCTGATAAACAATCCATATCATCTGGCCACCCCATTTAATAAGGTTCACATTTGTTTTTATTGTCTCTGGAAGAGAAAAGCGATACACAGGAAGGCTTGTTATGTGCTATTCTGCTCAATACACAGACTTGAAGAGCATTAATTTTGTCCATCATTAAAATTAATAATATAGTTTTCAGATTTTCAATTTACAGGCAAGATGTGATAATATCTTACCTAATCTGTAAGAGGGTACTGTATGGAAAGTACAATATCATAACCTGATTTCACATACAACACAGCAAACCAGCCTGAACATGGCTTGTGCCATTTACTGTCATTCAGGGCATGAAATAATCTATTTCTGACTCTCATGGATGACCAGTTCCCATATTTGAAAAAGTAACCTTTTTTCCTCTACCTGAAGCAATGTAATTTTTCACTGGCAGAAAGCGAGACCTGCAGCAGTTGTAGTTTGGCAGTGCCAAGAAGAAAATTTGCTTTTCATTCATGTAGCTACCAGATATATACAAAACACTACTGGACTTTTTTTAACTATTTTTCTTTCTTACAGATTTCTACTTTTCTTGTGGTAACATTCAAAAAGATGTGACATTTTTACATCTATGTATTTATTCATCATATATTTGTTAAAAGTGCCCATGAGGGATGGTTAATGAACGTTTAAAAAACCCCAAAATTGTTAGGGAACTAGGGTTGAGAGGTCTTGAGTTGCAATTGCTGATCACAGATTTCCAGTGATCAGAGATCCCATACAGCCTGTTTCAGTTCCCAATCCGTCCAATGGGAATAAACAGCAGTATGTTTCACATTACTCTTTAGAACACAAGTGCTTTAAGGATGCTCAGACATGATGGAAGTGGAGAACATACACTTTCTCTAGGCTAAAATACTTTTGCCAAACTATTTCTTCAGCACACAGTTAGCAACTGCTAATCTGCATCCTTCCACAGAGAATTGGCAACACTGATTACTACCCATGGCTGTCAATGTTTTGTAGAGCCTACATTACTTTAGATAGCTGATTATTACCAAAATAAAATTGCATTCAGCTGAAACTGTGGCCATACACACCCTGCTCCTTTTATTTCATCTCCAGCCCAGACCTGGCATGGTCAGATAGCTTTGGTCTATTTTTGGAATAAAAATATTTAAACAATGATTGACCATGATAAATTGTCTCTGCTCTCATCAACATTGAATTAACCAGTCCTCTTGATACCTTTCTCATGAGTCTGGAAATCTCATTTGCAAATAGGGTAAATATTTCTGTTAGCATGTTCTTTTCAAACTGACCAGAACAGTCTTTGTATTGTGGGACCCATTTATAAATGCAATCCTTTCCTTCTTTGTTTGCTACTCCCATCAAAAAGGCTGGTGTTTTCCAAGGGAAAAAACAATAACTGAGGACCATCTAATCTACAGTTTTCCTTTCTTGTATTAGTCTTTGTTCATTATTGCACAAACATGGCTATCCTACTGTTCTCCTTTAACTCCACCTTTCATTCACTGATAAAATGGTGACTCCCTCCATGCTTCACTTACTAAACTCTCAGACAAAATACACTTCTGAGGTTTCTACCATGTTATTCTCTTGTTTGTGAAGAAGTCTCCCAAAAGATGGCTTAAAACTCTCCTCCATAGGTCAATACAAGGATTTCAGCTCCTTTGCTCAGAAAATCACTGGCATTACCAGGTAATATGGTTCTTTTCTTCCCAATGTGACGGAGCATGGATTTATACATACAGCCAAGATATTTCCAACCAGGCTGAAAAAATTACTTGGAAGAGGCTTGTTGTGGTGATGATAAACATAAAGTGCCTCCCATCAGATAAAAGAAGGGGTTGCGGCATTGTACTACCATTGCCATTGCTCCTTTCCTGTACTGCCAGGTGCTGGGAGATATTTCACAGATTTGCCAACAGCCTGCGTTTCTACAAGAAAAATTCTTCCACTGGTCTGCTACCAGCTAAAAAAAATACCCTGTAATCATTACAATTCATATTTATTCCAAACCCAGTAATTCAGAATTCACTTCACAAGGTTTTAACTGCCATAATCTCTGCTGAATATTGAACTCAAGAAGAGATGCAAAGCATTCCTTGAAAAATGGCTCATGTCAAGCATTTATCAGCTCTGCCATTCTTTTCATGCATAGATGAATGCCTCTCTCATTTTCGTTTTTTTCTCTTGTATTTACTTTCTATAGTTTCTGCAAAGAGTGTTCCACAATCTCTTCTCCCAGAAGCTTCTGATCACTAATTTTTTGTTTTAATCTTCATCAGTCTATATTTATCACTATATTTCACACCTTTGCTTCTTCCTCTTTGATCCTTTAATAGTCATTGTGCACTGCAATTTCTTTACCTATTAACAGCCTGGACATTCTTCATTAAATCTAATTCAGAATGTGTTCTTTACTGCTTGTTTTCTTATTGTACTTGTAAACTTTCATCTTTCCTCTGTCTATAGAGATGCTGCAGGATTTGTTGTCTCAACTACTGAAATTCTCCCTCTGAGTCCTCAAATTCAAAGTAAACTTCAAACACAGACAATTTTGTCCAATTTTGTCACATCCTTTTTTTTTTTTTTTTTTTTTTTTTTTTTTTTATGGAGAGGACAATGGTGGCTGTAGTATTCAGAAATCATTTCACATTTTAAGTTTCATTGCTCTTTACCTTATGTCTCTTTTCCCCTGGAAATGTCTAGCTCTTTAAAAGCCAATAAACTGGTAGAAACCTTTCCTGTTCGCCCACTAAAATAACAGAGTTTATTCTTGAATTCAGCATTTTCATGTCATAAATTGGTGCAATCCCAACTGAAAAGGAAAGCATCCAAAAAGTGTAATTTCCTTTTGGCTCACCATGTCAAAGTAGATGTAAGCACACTGACAACATACTATAAAGCCTGTATACTTAATTTTCACCATTTGTAATCTCTCCAGAGGCAGCTTTAACCTTTGTTATATGGAAAACAGAGGTATAAAACTGTATTTTTGGCAAACATGAAACAAAGGTAGGCTTCTTATTCCATAACAGAAAACACTCTTTCCGCTGTGCACAGAAAGGCAGTTGCACCGTGAATAGAAAAGGAGGAGTGGAAGGTGTTTGCAGAAGAGGGACAGTTACTGTGCAACTTGGAATTCTGCTAGAAAAACAAACATAGAAAAATGGCACTTTGGGAAAAACCACATTGTTTATCAGTCTGAGACTGAACAAGATACAATGACTTAAAAGCATATATTCAATGTCACCAAAGAGGATGAGCTTGCAAAGTATACAGCAAAGCTTTCTGAACATAGCTAGGTCTCCAAATTTCAACAGTTTCATCATTTTTATGGATTCTTTCCTATCAAAATCTACTAAACTCTACACTTTCATTTCAAGAGTCTTTTCTTGTGGAGGGGCACTTTCTATTTTCACTTTAAGGACAACGTGCATGGATGGTGCTACGGAGACAATAGGAGACTATTTTGAAGCAGCTTTTACCTTTGCACTTACACTGACACACGACTGAAAAGAACTCACAGAACTTGTCATCCATGGATCTCAAGACTGGCACCAGCCTTCCCTTATTAGCTGAATCTTGACAAATATCAAGCAGTAGAAAGCTAAACTGCTCAAGGAGAAGATATAACATCAGCATACAAGGATTTTTTCTAAACAAAGCTCGTCTGAGTGACTCAGTTTGTTTTCATGATAAAATAAACTTTCTAGAAGTAACAATAACAAAGGAGAGTGACGTCTACCATTCTACCAGGACGTCGAGTCCTGGTGTTTACAGGTGCTTTATACCAACTAAGCAAAAAATAGCAAATAAATTACTAGGTTATATAAAAAGTAAAGCTTAAAATAACTGTAGTGAGCTAATGTTAGGGGTATGCAGTGAAGATTGGTTAATGCCTACAACGTACCATTACCTTCAGCTGTAAGATCTCCTTTATGAGCTCTACAAGTACACTAGTGGAGCTGGTGTGAAAAGCATCATCACTAAACCAGCCATCTCGCAAACTGTCCCCTTGTTTTCCATATTTCCACATATTAACTTTATATTATGTAGATTTTCCACTCTATCCTTATTTTGGGGAAATCCTGACAGTTTAGTTGCAAAAGTTCCTGGACTGCTGTGTTTTTTCTTATTTATATGAGACTAAAGAGACAGCAAAATCACCTCTTTTGAGATTTTCTCATCTTTGTTGTTTTTATATTAAATACAAGGCTACAGATATGGCTCTTGCTGTCCTAACCTCTTCCTCACATATATGGTCACATCATGTCACAAAAGATGGTGTCACATCTAAAATTAGAAACAAATCTCAACTGTGATGATTTTAACACTGAGTCTAACCTTGAGAAATGCTGAGTGCCTTCCAAGAGGTGCAGGAAAATGAGTTTGAGGGTTCTCGGCAATATACAGATTTCGCATGCAGAATAGCAAATTAAAAGCAGCAAAATAGAAAAAAATAACAAACATGCCATCCAAAGGCACCCCCCCCCCAAAAAAAAAAAAAAAAAAAGCAAAAAAAATAGAGATCAATTTAGGAAAGGTACTGTGGAAAAACAGAGTAGAAAGTGGCAGGATTAGTGCTATCCATTTATATACAATACTTGGGGAATGTTTTTTTAAAGACTAATGTACTCTTAGTTTTTAAAGTTCTATTCAAAATCTAAGCCAGTGGCTGACAGGACTAAACCTGCTTCAAATTATATTAAGCCCTGCAGATTTGACTCACAGAAAAAATAATGACATTGCATATTAAAGATAAGCCTTAAATGACCTTATTTACTTCACTATACCACCTGACAGGATCGATGAGATCACTAGCTATTTCTAAATTATCCCAGAGCACAAAGGTAAGGGGGGGAGGGGGAAACATTGAAATATGAAAAAAATAACAAAGTCAAAACTATGAAACAAACAAAACACTTCCTAATTCCAGCTATTTTGCAATTGCTTGAGTTACACTTCACATTACTTTCTGTTGTCTTTCCACTTCAAATAAAAATTTTTCACACACCTCAGTAACTAACCCCATTTGCAAATTACTCAGTATGATCAATACAACAGATTAAAAATATATATAATAATTCATAACCATAATATCATTAATAAAGGAAAACTGATATTTCACTAAACTTAAATCTTTATCAGTATCAATTTTAAAGCAAGTTAAATTGTCTACAGTTGTGGGGAAAGAAATTTTATTTACTTATGTTTAAGTGGGGATGTGTGGTTGCATGAAGCATGAAATTTCTTTTGAAAACATATACTGATGGAACATTTATGACATACAACATTTTTGCCATACATAAGATGTGCAACACATCTTACCATCACTCTTTTTATAAAGTTTGTTTACTTCAGATTACACTGCATCAAAGCCTTTCAAATGTAATTAGTATACACTTTCTGACAAGAAGTTGAATATCATATGTCCAAAGCTGAAAATGTCTGACTTCCAGGAGAAACTGTGAAAGTTGCAGCTGTATCTGATACATGGCCTGAGTACATGGCCTGAGTTGTTTTTCCTGGTAGAGTCACTGGACTTTCCTGCCACTGGCTCAAGCAGCTCTGCAGTCCACCCCTGCATCCCATGCAAAAGGGCACGTACAGCCAAGGGAAGTACATGTCTGTCTCACAGCTTGAGGCCCAGTGAAAAATCAGGACACATCTCTTTTATTTTACTTTAGTGAATATTTATGATAACTGTTATCACAGTGAATAGTGAGAAGCGCTCAAAGTAGTTGCAATACGGACAAAGAAGGAAAACTTGAAAAATCAACAAATTTAATTACTTATCAGAATACATATTTCATAAAGATATGTTATTTGAACTATATTCTCAGAGGATTTGGCTCACAACTATGGCAAGATCTGAGCTTTCATTCAAACTATAAAGCTTCTTGTACTAATGTTGGGGATTTATCTGAATTTATCTCATGGTGTGCACTGCTAGGGAAGAGGAACCTGCAGGGGAGAAGCTTTGGTGAAGATGTTTCTGTTCCAGCTTAAAAGTGGCACAGACAAGATGGAGTCAAGTATCAAATACTAACTGTTTGAGCTTTCCCAAGAAAAAGGTGCAAATTCTTCAGTCTCCTCCCTGCACTTGCAATTCGACTTAAAGGATAAAGACTTCACATCTATCGAACCCATAGGAAATTGCCTGCTGCCACCCACAATTGATAGCTCCAAAAATAAAATAAAATTTATGTCAAAGGGAAAATTTGATTGGTTGGGAGGGGGAATCAAGGAAAAAGAGAAAAAAAGTTATTTATTTCCTTTGAGAGGTTACAAATTAAAATTCACATAACACTTAGCAATGAAATATGTGTTCAATACAAATAACTGCTTTTGTTTTCCTACCTAGAGATAAGAGTTGACAGAGCAATTGTTAGTTGAATTACTGCTTCAATAAATTCTGCCACATAAACTGTTCTGTTATAAATGAAAAAAAGTAAATTTCTCTTACTGTTTCAGAAGCTTATCAAAACCGCTAAAACCCAACTTGACAATTTATTACTAAAACGAAGTAGAAGGAATGTATGAGCCTGATTTTACCACGCTATGGCATTTCAAAATCATAGAATCATAGAATGGTTTGGGTTGGAAGAGGCTTTAAAGATCATTCAGTTCCAACCCCCATGCCATGGAGAGAGACACAGGTTCCTGAGCCAGGTTCCTCAGAGCCCCATCTAACCTAGCCTTGAACACTCCCAGGGATGGGGCATTCACATGTTTGCAGGGTGGCCTGTTCCAGCTGTTCTGACAATCTTCAGAGTGAAAATTTCATCCTAATATCTAATCTAAACCTACTTTCTTTCAGTGTGAAGCTATTCACCCTTGTCCTTTCACATGCTCTTGCAAAAAGTCCCTCTCCATCTTTCCCGTACCCTTCAGGTGCTGGAAGGTCACAATTAGGTCTCCTCACAGCCTTCTCCTCTTCAGGCTGAGCAATCTCAATTCTCTCATCCTTTCCTCATACAAGAGGCGCTACATCCCTCTAATCATCCTGTTGGCCCTCCTCTGGACTCACTCCAATTGATACACGTTCCTCCTATGCTGGGGACCCCAGAGCTGATGCAGCACTACAGGTGGGGTCTCACCAGAGCAGAACAGAGGGGCAGAATCCCCTCCCTTCTTGTGATGGCCATGCTGCTTTTGGTGTAGGGCAGGACACATTTGGCTTTGTGGGCTGTGAATGCACTTTGCAGGGTCATGTCCAGCCTCTCAGCCACGAGCACCCCCAAGTCCTTTTCAGCAGGGCTGCCTTGGGGTCCCACAGAGGACTCCATATGGAAAATATATGTCTGGGTAAAAGAGCTGTTTGTGTCAGATATAACGGCCTTCTTACTATAAGAAAGCATAACACAAACTCAAGGCACAATCCTCTTTTGTTATAAGAAAACAACACACTTCCAATTATATATTATTTCCTTAAAATTATATCCAAAATTTTCTGCAGTATAGCCTCAAGCCATAAAAAGTGATCACACACCCAGTGTCATGGGCTTGAGCTCTGATACCCACTGAGGTAAAAGCACTGCAGCCTGGCATTCAGGTTTGGTTACATGGCTGGCTATACAGGTCTTGGAGGTGCAATGTGTGGTGAAAGCCAGTCACCTGCAGCCAGTGACCAAACCTCAGTATCACGAGTTCAGTACCAGGTGGATCCCTGAAAGTGGAAAAAATGTGACAAAGACTTACAACATCTGCCAGACCACAGAGCTAGCTCTTCTTCATATTTTTACCATGCAGCCAATTTACAATTCTCCATCCAAGTATAAGAAAAAGGCCACTAAAACCAAGCAATGGATGTATGGATTGCCTACCATTTTGACTCATCTGCTGAATTTCATGCCTTTCACCATCTCTAATGAATCAAATATTTCTGCCATTTCTTGTATACACTACTTATTTTCTCAGTCTAATGAATCAAATATTTCTGCCATTTCTTGTATACACTACTTATTTTCTCATAGCTGCAAATGCCATGGTAGGAGCTGGCACTGCACCATTTAAACATTACATATGTTATTGAAAAACACATTTTTCATCCAAGTAATCTAAGAGTTCACCTCTCATAAAATGTCCCACTGTTGCTTGCACCTATGAACAGTTTCATTGCAGGGAATCCCTTGTAGAAGAGCACCATGTAAGGATATTATGAATTCCTAAACATAAAAAGCTGTGGCTTTTGCAAAGACAGAAGTATAAAGTCTGGTACACCAAAACTTCACAAAAGCAGATGCAACTACAAACAGTAATTGTCTGATCTGAGCAGCCAGGTCCTGGCTGGACCTGATCCAACTACACTACTGCCAAAGGCAACAGAGTAGATTTTTTTTTTTCTCCCTCTTCCTGTTTTGTTAGGTTTTTTTTCCAATGTGATATTTATGTTAAAGGATAAGAACAGATGAGCTATAAATGAGACACTAAAAAGTGCTAAATCCTCAGAGGCTGTAGAGAGATTACATGGAAAAACACCCACCAGAAAACACACTACTAATGAATCTCACCTAGTAAGGGGATCTTGAGAACTCAAAAACATCCTTCAGTAAGCTGAAGGTGTGTCCAGATGAAAATCACAGAGTAAATTAAATAGAGGAAGACAATAATTGACCTTCCCACAACAAAAAGTATAACAATTAGCTAGCATATTGACATATTAATTCTGCCTTCAAACACAGAAGCATCTCCTTTCCATAGATTACTTAGTCCATTAGGGACTGTCCACTCCCACCTGCCTTATTTCATTTTTCCCAAGGATGCAGTGATGCAGTGGGCTCTGGACAGGTCTACATGCTGCAAAATCTGGTACAGCCAAAAAATCACATGCATAGCACATGCCAAAAAATAAAAAAGTATGTGGGCTGATGACCTAATATTTACAGTCTGATTAAAAAAAATATCTATATATCTACACATGTATATATGTGTGTGTGTGTGTATGTACGTGTAAATCAAGAAAAAGAAAGGAAGATTTTTTTTTATCTGAAATACAGCTATATTTGGCTCTGTTTGTTCAACCTGTATGTAGCATTTCAAAACCTCACAAATGCAATAAATCTAATGTAATCTGAATGAAGTGTTTGCAATGTCACCTTTCAGATAAGCTATGTCCTAAGACAAAGTAAATTAACATTCAACAAGTTTTGCTAAGTGAGCCATCCCCATTCATTTAATGGCATCCCCAACCAACAAAAGGAAAACTCTGTCACCATAACATTATACTAATAATTAACTGTGATGCTATTAAAGGCTTGTGCTTGAGGCTCCATAGGGACAATGAATTGTGCATTTACATTCTAGCCAGAAAAAATAGTTGCTTGGTAGCAAGGATGCTCACATCTCCTGCAAAATAATTACAAGGAAAATATTAAAGACCAAATAAAAATAAAACAAATCAAAAATGCTCCTTTGTAATCCCTTAAATGTAATTCAGGGACTTGTTGAATTTCTACTGGGTGTTAGTAAAGAATTACCTCTCTACTCTGCATTTCTTGGTTGTAAAATATTAGCATGGTTTATAATACTCTAAGGTGAGATAAGGGGATATAAGTGCAGATTATGACAGAGAAATCACTTGGTTTTATTCTGCTCAGAGTTGTACCACTGAGTTTAGAGGGATAAATTATGCCTCATATACACCTGCATATAATCAAATCTAAAAGACATGAAAGTAAGCAAAATTTTCTCAAATAATAAAATCCACAAAGTTGTACTTAGTGGATTACTTAACCTAAAAAGGAGACAAATTCCACAAAATGTCCCATGACAAATAATCTTGAAGCAAAATAATTACATTTGGCTATTGCATCTTTTGGCTGATGGAATTGCATCCATCATGCAGTACTTAATGTCATACAAGCTTATCACAGATTCCTTGCATAGTATCTCTGTTTTTCCCTACATACCTAAATTGAACAGTTAGAACTTTAGTTAAGAATTTACTTCCTCATATGCACATATATGTGTGTATATATGCATATATAAACATACAGAAATAAAAAATGCAGTGCTTAAAAATGTTGTTTGTAATATGTATAATTACTTTACTCTCACAAGTTCAAATGAACTTGACATGCCTGAGAACATGACATTAATCTTCAGCCTAAAAAAAAGAAGGCAAACATAGGACTGTCCTAAAGATACTCAAACAACATATAATTATTCAGTAAATAGCTTCTGAGCTTACTGAGTTTTGGGGACTGACTCATGACTTTTCTTCTGGGTGGCAATACAGCCTCACCCTCTCTCATGCATTTCCTTAACTGGACTATGAAGTCAGAACTGAGCAATGAAAGATTTTCTCACACTTGTCCAGGAATGAAGGTGAGGACTAGCAAAACAGGTACAATTTTCTCCTGTTTATTGTAGCTTTTTACCAACAGGTAAAACTAAATAAAATAATACGTAAATTAAAAAAAAAATACAAAAAACAAGAAAACAGAATGAATAAAAAAAAAGTCTTACCAGAAATAATAGCACACAGACTTCTGCTCTTCAAAGAATGTAGTTTATTTTGACTGAATTAAATAATTTTTAACAGTAAGTCCTTTTAAGCAGAGTTTAGGTAAAACCCTATTACCTAGTAGCTGATTAAAATGTCTGCTATTTACAAGTACAGTTTGGGTCACACTGTAGGGCATCTGTCATTCAAAAAGAGGCTGAGAGAGCTGGGAATGTTTAGTCTGGAGAAAAAGAAGGATTAGGGAGATCTTGTGAATGTATATAAATACCTTAGTAAAGAAGGAGATGGAGGTGCTCAGTGAAAGGACGAGGCAATGAGCACAAATTGAAATACAGCCAATTCTGTCTAGAAATAAAAAATATATCCTCCATATACTGCAAAGTTTATCAAACAGTAGAACAGCTTGTCAGGACAGCTGGTGTATTCTCCATCTGGGGAGATATTCAAAACCTGACTGGACACACTCCTGGCAACCTGTTGCAACTGACAATGTATAAATATATGTGTATATATATATATATATTTTTTTTTTAATGGGAAAAATGAAACTTCTGTGATGAAATCAGAGCTTACTGATACACCCCATGCATGAATGGTCCTTTGTGCTCACACTGAGATTTCTCCATCTTTTGTGGTGCCCCACATGAGTCAGGAAATCACCTGAACACCTTTCAGTGCAAGACTTATGCCTGACATCTACACTTACAAGTTCATGGGTTTTATAATTTATTTCGTAAGTAATTTGTGATGGTAGGTCAAACGTAGACAGGTTTATTTAAGCAGCCTATTTTGGTGAATTTAAACACATGGCTAATAAATTCAAACGATTAATAGACTACCTGCTGGTATTGATGTATGGGTGCTCCCATTGCAATCCAGCCACTGGTGTCCACAGCCTGCAGAACTCTGCTAGCAGAAGATATTTTCATTTGAGGAGAACACCAGTCACATGATCTACTGGAATGTCTTAGATGCTTTTGCCTTCAGTGCAGAAGTTGCACAAGCCCTTATTCTGGCAAAGTTTTGAAAATAATGAGCCCCAGATGGAAAGTTACAAGTCTCTGGCACAGATAAAGTGGCCTTCAACCAGCACAGTGTCCTGTAGAGCAGACATGGGCACCATGGGCAACAGTTAAACTAAAAAATCTCAAGCCAAACAACATCTCAGAGGTTTAAATTCAGGATAAGTTCAGGTTTAAAGACCCTTTTTACTCTACAGACCTAAACCCAGACCCTTTGCACTTCAGTGAAGAAATTGCCACATGGATAGTCACTTTTCTTGAGCTGGGTTGAAGCATGCTTTTGTAAACTATGTGTGGGGATCAGAGCTTGCAATCTTACAATAATACAACTTCATATAAAGTTCACAAAGACTGGAGGAGAAATGCTCAGCAATTTTCTGAACTGATGCAGGAAGTGTCTGTTCTCACAACTTATGAGCAATATTAACCTTCTTTTATACAAATGCTGGCACAAGTAATATTCAAATGTAAAGTACAAATTGCTTTTTGGAGAGAAAGAAAAAAAGAAACCAGAAAACAAAAGCCAACAAATTTCCATTAAATACTTGGGGGAAAAAAAAAAAATTATTTTGGAACTTCTATACACAATCTCATTTTGGGGAGAAAAAAAATTTTTTTAAAGTTTATATTTCTTTCTAGGTTTTGTCCAGCATATATTTACTACAGCCACGCTAAGAACCATAAAATTGTTTTATTTACTTTATGTCACTGTAACATCTAGGGATAAATTGTCCACTTGCTGCCAGAACTACAAATACATACCAAGTTCTTTTGAAGTCATGTACATTAGATGAAAGGTAGGAAAACTGAAAATCTCAGTACTGTTGTCATCCCCTCAGCCCACCACCCCTCAGTCTGAACTAGACCTGCTCATTTTGTCCAAATGTGTCAGCAGCAGAATTATGCAAGGCCATGGCTCTGTCACACATTGGGGATCTTGATTTTGCTCCAGAATCACCAAAGTTAAAAGGCCTGGAGCTGGTTTCCATCCCCAGCATAGACTTGGCAGCAGATCTGTCTATTTGTATCCCATTCCCTAGGACTGCAGGCTTTAGATGCCACTTGGAGTCCAACACATGCTGCAGTACCCAACATAGCACAGCTGCCTCCATCAGCACAGCTGGGCAGCAGCTGCTGGCAGAGACAGCCCAGGGTCCCAGGCTCCCACCCTGTCACACTGCAGTCTCTGCACTGCAGGTACAGAGGCTTCTCCAGGCCAGGGTGAGCCGCCCATCCTGGAGGATGTGTGTGTGCGTGTGGTGGAGACCAACAGCTCCGTCAGGCAGCCTCTTCTGTGAGCTCTCCAACACTCCCAGTTAGAGAGCTGAAGGCATTGAGCATTGAGTTCAAGTTCAAATGTATGACCTCACCACATGAATGAACTCATAAGACACCACAAGTATTTTTAGGACAGAATTTTTGGAAGATTTCAGCATTGGTCTAATTCTGTTTCCACTGACTTCAGTTCTGCTATTCTAAAGACTCTACAGTCATAGCATTATTGAAGACAACAGGAACCTGGTAGAAGGTGACATACTCTCAAGCTGTGCCACCTTAATAATTCAAAAATTAAATACATTGCTGAAATAAAATTCAGTAATTTAATACTGTTTTTTTTTTCTTCCCTTCTTGCTTAATCCTCTTTTCCTACAAATGTGAATGATACGAGTTTCACTGAATTTGGAAAATCATGAGGCCATGCCAGTTTACACAAATTTGAAACCAACCTCAAAATACATCAAATGATTAATCAAGATGCCAGACTTCACTCTAATAAGAGTCATGAGCTTTTCAGCTGCAAAATCAGTATCTGAATTAGTATCTGATCACTCCACATCAATTGGTCCAATATACTGAAGAAAAAGACAGCACATCATCAATTCAGGTATAAATAGCCTCTGGTTCACCAAAACCTTTGTGGACAACAATAAAGTATTAAGTGGAAAGTAAAGTAACTTAGGGTAATTAGATTTAGACTGCTAATTAAGGAAAGATGTGTTTCAACACTAATAACTAATTTTACCTTCTGTGATTAGTGAAAGCTGATTAGAAGTAAGTATGTTATCTGCTGGCTCTGACACGATTATTGTCCTTCTGAAAAATGCCTAATTAGTTCTGCTGCAGCTACAGATTTCTGTTTAGCAGGTATGGTCAGCAACACTGCCAAGCATTCCATTACTTATCCATTATTATACTTTCCTATAATGTGCAAAACTCATGTGTAGAGTTCAAGAATTTTTGTCATTGCTCATTGTGGACTGAATTCTGTGAAGGACTGAAAAACTGGATTTTGGATCTATGTTCTCAAACATAGCACATGTAACTATAAAGTAAACTCACATTTTCACAATCTCAGTCAAAAATACCACAAAAATACGTGAAAATAAAAAGTTCCAGAGGCTTCCCTTGATACTAAAGTATTGTGAAAGATGTAGGTAAATATGGTAACTGTGAAATTACCTAGACACAATTCCATTTAATTTCATTCACTCACATAACAAATTATTTGATTGCTCAGACTGAAACATGAATGAAGATTAGACATAGCAGCAGATAAATAAGACAGATGGATCTTTAGAGCAGTTCAGGAAGGGCTGATGACATCTACTGTCCAAAGGATCTTTGACAAACCCCTGGCACCCCACAGTGATTAGACAGCAATTCCCCATTGAGAACATGCAACAAAGTTCCTCACAAATGGTTTTACTAACTGAATAAAGACTAACAAGTTCAATCAGAATTAACAGAGAGAAAGAAAGACTTGAAATAGTTTAATTAAGATATTATGTTCTTGAGGAAGGTGGCAGCTGTAGTTCCTTCAACTAAATTTTCTGCTTGTGCATGTTGTTTATTCACTATATGGTTACCAGCAGCACAACAATTTCTTCAGCTAAATATTGCCAGGAATTCTCCACCATCATTGTAAGGCTTCTACAATGCAAGGCCTCAGTAAACAAGGCAAGCTTTGCCTTGTTTGTGCAGCATGCATCAGAAAAAGTTAGTCCTCTCTTTGTTCATTTAAAGTTAACATTTCATAAAACTGATAAAACTAATAAAATGATAAAACTAATTCAGCTCTTGACATAAGGGGGAGCAATTCTATTCTCCTGAACAGCACTTCCTATTTAACGATGGTCCCTGAAAAAATTCAACAGAGTTGCTCTGTTGTTCTCTTTTTAAAGTAGCAGAGAATCTCCCAAGGACAAACTTGCTAACTTAGCTGTCAAGTTGATGAATAAAGTAACTTCCCTGGGAAGGGAGCGCCCTCCAGAAAAACGCTGCCGCAGCCACAGATCTTGCTTTGCAAAAAAGATCACAGGAGATGCAGAACCATTTATAGTTATTTAATGAGGAAGCTAAGTGAGAAAGTGGAGATATACCAGGGGACACACTGAGGATGTAATTTCTCATATCAGCATGACCTAATATGGATTCTCTTATCTCACTGACAAATGGTTCTTCCAGAAAAATATGATAACTGTTGTAATATTTTTTCTTTTCTCTCAGTGTTCTCTTTTTTTTTTTTTTTTTTTTTTTTTTTTTTTTTTTTTTTTTTTTTTTTTTTTTTTTTTTTTTTCACATCTCCTCATGCTAAGTTTCAGAGAATTTAGACTACAATTCACAAGCTGTTATGTTCACACTTCTGTCTGTGCTGTTCTTCCTACAGGTAACAGGTTTGTAATTCTCATTCAGGTGTGCACACATCATGTTAAAAAACCATTTCAAAAGAGGAAAAATTCTTTGCTTTTCTAAGTTTTACCTAGGGCTGTGTATGGGCTACTAATTTATGTGGCAATTTCTTACTTACCTAGAGATTTCTACAGCTGCTTTATTGAGTGTTCTATGGAATTAGACAGGGAATCTTGACCAAATGGAGTCTCTTAATAATGCATATGGACTATGTCAGTTTTATTATTTGGGGTTTACTGTGATTTAAACGAGAACAGTGACAGGCCTTGGCTCCTGCCTACAAACATCAGAGCCCCTTATGTTTATGCTTCCTTTATGAAATATTTTTAAGTTAGAAAGCAGAACTGTCCCCATAGGCTATTTTTCCTTCAGGTGCTGAATCTAAAATCAATGACTGAAATTTACAGGAGAAAAAAGACCTTTGTAATCTTTCCAGATCCCAAATGGTCAACCCCTATTACAGTAAGTTTTATTTTCACAAACTAAGGTCCAACAACCATGAAGGGCATGTGAGCCCCCATAAACCCTACACACTAGTTCCACTTGCGTGAAATGAAGGGAAACAGGCAGGTTTGCTGAAGCTTAAATAAAACTTATTTTCTTGTACTAATTTAACAGGGTACCTGAGACCTTCACCTATACAAAGTCTGCCTCCTCTGCCATCTGCTGGAGCCCTACAATACAAACCTCAAAACACCATACTATAACCTTAAACATCTACTGATTATTATTATTATTATTATTATGTAAAATAAACTGAATATATAATCTAATAATCATTAAAAATATTGTACTCTTATCAGGCTGATCTAGCACAGCAAGCAAGCTTTGATCTTGGATGTAGCAGTTAGGTCAGCATTCCATATCACACAGATAAAATTCTTCCAGGCTTTTCAACAAATGAACATTAAAGTTGTTAGCCCACATGCTAGTCTTTTTTACAATATACAGCCAGTTATTCTAATGTAGTTCATAAAGTTACCTGAGATGTATCAGTTTGTAATGGAGTCCAGACTATTACATTATGTTTTTATGTGTTTTTAAAACAAGAGTCAAAAACAAGTTTCAGAGTTTGAGAGTTCCATACTATCCATATGCCTTGCAGCCCCCTGTAAAAAAGTCTGTACATGCTGTGTCATGTGAAAATGCATTCTGAATAATACATTTCAGGATCATTTTTACAGGCATGACGTAGATTGCAGTAAATCAAAACAGATTTTCCTCTTCCTAAGCCATTTCAGAACTGACCCCATGTCAATAAAGAGAGGCTTCAGCCCCTTCAACTCCCAATGACTTTACCAGAGACTGACTACAACTCCAATTAAACCATGATGTTAAACCATATTGGAGGAATAGAGCCAGTGAAGAATCTACCATTCAGGTTATCCAGTGGTTTCATTATATTATCCTGTATTTAGCTCTCACAGTTGCAAAATAACTTTATCTGTTCCTTACCTCAGCTGTTTGCCTCCCATAATTTTCAAGGTATGGGGGAGGAAAAAAATAAATAAAACAACTGAGCCAGCTAAGAAAGCTATTTTGGAGGGAAAATCTGGACAAAAGGAAAAATTATTTTGCCCAGATAAAATCCCTATCACTAACAATTTTACTACCTTAGAATCAACACTACTACAGTCTTAGAAATAGATAACACAACTTGCCAGAGAAGATATTACTTCACCAGAGAAGTGTCTTTTACTGCTCCCACCTAATCGATCTTTTGTTGAATGGATCTGACTAGCACCATTTAAATAAGATGCAAAGGAAAAAAAAAACCTGCTTTCAGTGGACCAATAAGAAAATTATTTGTTGATCATATACTAAAGTAGACATGCTTTAAGACAGATATGAGCACAGAAGACCTCTGGAGGTCCCTCCCAATGTGTATTTTTCACTGTTTCTGTTGTTTGAAAAAGGCTCACCTAGCCCACAGCTGACTGGAACTCTCCTTGAGCTTACTGTTTGGCAATGCTGCCAGAAATGTGAACCAGACCATAAGAATGTCCATGGGCTACAGGCTGCTGGCTGTCAACTGGTGGAGTTCAGCATGGGTAAATTAACACAGGCCCTGGCAAGGTCTAGCCAGTCTGAAGCCAGAGCATTGTGCTAGACAGAATTTTTCTTTTCCAAATTCCCCATTACTCATGCTCAGCTTGGAGAATGTCACCTGAAGAACACTTCCTTGTGTTTTTACTGAGTTAGGAAATTTTATGTGAACGAGGGAAAAAACTGCAAGTCTTCCTCTGGATTACAGAAGCTAAACACTTCATGAGATCTGAATTCTCTCCTTGCTCTTTTACACAGGTGCTGCTAAAGTCATTGACCAGCGACTCCTGAAGTCCCAGGGAAGGAAAGAGCTATGGCTCAGCACCCCATAGCTTCCATGTGAGACACTTCCCCTCTGTGTGAAAGACTAAAGTCAAGTTGACACAGGTTGTTGGGTCAAGCCTATGCCCAGGACCTAGGGAGCCTCTCCTGTGGCGTTTGCAGGTTGCCATTTGCCGACTGGAGCAGGCTGTAAGAACTTCTCTCTCTAGAGGGAAAAGGAAAATTAATGATCTTTCCATTCCCTTTACACTGGCATGACACTGAGTAGAGTGAAAATCTGATGTGATATGCAGCACTCTCCAGCTAAGCAGTGAGGATCAACAGGACTCCTCCCTGTTGCCAGCTGTCTCTCTGGTGGTGGCAGCACCACAATGTAACCCCCACCCTAACAAATTCCAAGGGTAGGCTTCCTAAGAGAGGAAGCTTACTCTTAGACTAAATTAAAGGTGGTTTAAGCTAGCTGTTTGCACAACTATTAACACACAGCAAGAAGAGAATAACTAACAGCTCTGCCTTTGAGCTGTTAATTGTTGGGGTTTGCACTAGGTTTATTATTTAGGTCGATTGCAGGAAGGGAGCTCATGTTTCCTCAGGAAAGCTGCCACTGTTATGTGAGACATCAGCCTTTAACCATGGTTCTCCTTTGAAATAACAAAATTATCCTCAATAAGGAAGGACGGAGTCTGGACATCTACCTCAGTGTTGTGGTTGCCCAGTGGATTGAGGCAGGCTTTTGAATTATCAAATAAGGTGCTAATGCAGGAGAGAGGAACAGATATTGCATGCCTAACACTAGTATTTCTCAGTAGGTAACTGGGAGAAGCCCATTACAGAGCTCCCTGCTCCTCAGGTACCTGTGCTGGGACTCCTGTCTCCCCTGGAGACAACAAAGTCTGTGTGCCCAGGATGCTGCTGTGAGAGCTCTGGAGCTGGACGGCACAGTCAGCAGCTTTAACAGCATGGGATCTCTCTGGGACGCAAGCTTCAAGCCAAATTTATGCCAAGCAGCACCTGGGTTTTTTGTTGTTTTCCAGCAAATTTTCTGATATCATTTCCCTGGGGTTTAAGTTTTGATTTTCTGCTGAAGGAGATATTTACAGAATACCTGGCCTGGAAGCAGAATGGATCTGGCCTGATACATAGTGATGCTATTACTGAGTACTTTTAGAAGCAGAATTTTTCAAGTTGGGTAGCTATATTGCTATTTTAGCTAACCTCTGAGGATATGTCTGAACAGCAGAATGCTCTGCAAGTCAGAGCTATCCTGTCTTAATATAGCACAAACATATTCTTCTCTCAGGACAAGTTGGGAAGCACAGTGCAGAACATCTGATTATACAGCTCTTGGTGTACTACCTAGATCAACCAGAACTAGTCAGAGTAACTCACCAGCAGTGTCCTGAGTTTGAGTTTTCTAGCTATAAATTGAAATATACAAATAACACAGTCTCATCTTTTAAGGCCATTATGTGACAAAAATAATCTGTGAAACACCTAGATAAAATTGTCAATAGCAACTATCAAAAATGCTAGAAAACACACAAAATTCTGTATCCAGTGCAGGATTGAAGGGAAGGTGCAAAATAAAGTTAGAGCTTTGCCCAAAAAAGAAAGAATGAGACATCTTTACAGAACCACCTATACAGCTAGATCATCTATCAAGTATTACCAAACAAGCCACATTCCATAGGGGAGGAAAAAAAAAGTCATGCCAATGAAAGTGAAATGTGCACAAAGAGAAAAGAAGGAAAATTAAGGGTATATAGACAATCTAATTGCAGACTTATCCTTCTGTTTCAACATGCCGTTATTTTATCTCTCTTTTTCTCTCCCTTTTTTTTTTATCCTCAATTCCATGTGGGTATCTCTCACACACACTTTCAATACTGAAATATATAAAATACATTTTCTAATTAAGAATTTCCCATTCTACCTAACTAGAAATTAAAAAGCAGCTGTCTTCCCTCAGATTTTATAGGCGTCTTTTTTTTAAATCTGTGTTCATACACCAGGTTTCTAAAATCAAGCTAAAAAAAAACCCCTAACCCTATTTCCTTTGTTGTGGTATTACAGTCCTCTCTATATGTAGGAGTAGTGCTCTATTCATCTACAACATGACACCTGGTTCTGCAATGGTTACACAAAGATTGTTATTTATAGACCAGGGAAGCACAAACGTCCCTCCCACCTCTGCCAGAGTGTCACAGAGACCTCACCTGGTACTAGATTCAACATGACAGGTGATAACAGAAGTAAAAATAACTTGTCAGTATTTCCTTCAAAGTCAGACAATTACTAGCTTAAAAACAGGGACGATCTGTTCTAAATTATGGAAGATTCCAACACAACAGAATATAAACACCAGCACAAGTACTCTGCAACAAACACATGTATGTACACACGTAGATATGCACACACACATTACTTACACCAGTTTATTTTGGCCAGAAACCCACATGAAGTTGAGGATAACATCAGTTTTAATTAAAATCAGCTCAGTAAACCTGATACTGGATTTCCAGTACTAAATGGAGGCTTACAGGGCTCTAATTAGGATATAAAGGCTCTGTTCCCAGTGGAACAGATCCTCAGTAAACCCCTCTGCTAGTCCATTATCCCCAGCCCAGCATGCGTCATTGGTGCCTCTGTCTATTTTAGCCTTATTAATGCTGTTTAGGCACACCCATCAGTGAATTAGCACAAACTGGTCTAAGGTTTCAGAATGAGGGAGCCACTCACTTCCATCATGTCAGCTTTACCTCTCACGTTCCACAAAAATAAATACCTCAGTAGTTTCCTAAGTAAACTGCTCTAGATATGTAGCAGGTTTCACAGGAACAGACTGCATTTCAATAACTTTGTGCAGCAAACAGGACAGGGTTTTTAGGCAGCATCCAGAAACTAAGCTCAACCATATAGGTTTTGAATTACAAGACAGACATGCTCTCAGTACAGGGGGTATCTCATCCTTACAAACATATAGGAGTTCAGAAACTTCAAGCATCCTGTACTCTTGCTCCTGTAATTCTACAGGCAAATTACAAACATAAAACCAGACAGAGGAATCTTTAAACAACTAAGGCTTTTTAAAATCACTTTTCTTTCTCAGTATACATCTAAACAGGCATGACTCAGTTTTATTACTTATTCAGTTATCTCTGCTGTTACCCAGAGAAACTCGTTTTGACAGTATCTTAAATCAGAAAATGTTTCATTACCGAAAACTGTTATTTCTTTGTTTCTATGACATGTGACATAAAGTATTTCAACACTACTTGTAATTTGTAACAGCATTATTGGATTAGTCATCAGGACAAAGATTACTTGGGCTAAGCTCCAAGTGTTTATCTTAAAATGGGTAAAATACAGGAATGAAATATAAGGCAGATATCGATCGCTGAATCTGAACACATTAATTTTTTGAAGGCCTGCCACAGTGCTACTGTCAGGGAATTTTACCACCTCAGTCATCCCACTTAGTCATAATATATGCACAACATCCTGACTAAGACATTTATTAAATCTGTTTGTAGAAAACCAAGACCTTAAAGCCAACAGGAAGAGGAAACTGTGAGTAGCCCATTACCTGCGTCCTGCAGTTCTGCAGGTGACCAAGGTTAGGCAGCACCAATTTAGGGCATTCACAGCTGGTAAGCTCTGCTCTAAACACTATCTAATACAGCAATGAAGTCACTGATTTATATACTGATCAGAAACTGCTTCTGAACCTACCCAGGTTTAAATGGACTCAGCTGATTAGCTGGAGTCCACATCTTCTTGTGCCTTTTGAAACCATGTTCAGTATCATGAGTGATCCTCCTCACTTGCCAAAATGAAGGTTTGTTAGGATAGGCAAAGAAATTGTTCTGAGAGGCCTTTTTTCAAGGCCTGCTTTTATATTTCCATTGTCATAATCAAGCAATCAGTTTCCATATAATCAAAACACAAAGAAACTTGACATTATGCAATCACTTCCTTTAATCTGGGAGAAAGGAGTTTGTATTGATGCTAACTGCCTTCCTTGAATCTCTTCTTGTCAACTGATCAAACAAATCTTGATCAAATAGAACATATGGAATATTACTCAGTCTTGCTTTAGCTTGGTTTAGCATTGTAATAGAAAGTGCATCTCTTTAATACAGTCATATGCATATTACTTTTCTTTTTCTTCCCCAAAAGGTATGATAATCATGCTGGGATGATTTGGAGAACACAGAAAAGCACAATCCATTAGACTACCCTGAAAATGAAAACCATCTGCAGAGAAGTCTATTCCAGTAAGGCCTGTTGAACCTGGAAACAAGAAAATGTTGTTGGTTTGGGATGGTATAAAAAGCTTCTGTCACAAAGGTAGTTCTTTGCACTTCTACTTATGACACAAGTTATATCTAGTAGCATAAATTCCAGCACCCTATTCTTCATGACATTACATAATTTACTTGGCAGATAAAACCCTTCACATTCATGGGCAATTATTTATATTTTAGCTCATGCACGTTTTTACATTGTCCCATTATGAGTTTATAATAGAAAGGAAAATCATGAAAACTTTTTCAGATATTCTGGAATGTAAAGCTTTATTTAAAAAGAACAAAACTGCATGTTGACTGTAGTTTAACTGGTGTAGTTTTTCCATTTTCCCAAGACCACTTAGCAAAATAGGAGAAAATGCAAATGAAATCAGGTATTTCTGATTTCCAGTCATTTGTTCTATTTACTGGATAATAATTCCTTCACTCCATTTCAGAAAGCTACCCATGGAATGTTTCCTATAGTTAGCTGAATTATCAACTAAAATATTGAAGGATCATTAAGGAATAAATGAATAACAGAAGTTAATAACAAGAAAGAAAATTATCAATTGTCATTTGCATATACCTTCATCATATTTGTAACTTTTAAATTTCACTAGTACTTGATAAGAAGTCCATTCTTACAGGAAGAACCCAAAATGAGTACAAATTTAAATATTCTTCAGGAAGCTGGGGAGCTTTATGCCAGTTGAGCTTTGCCTTTTTATCAGTTCTAAGAATAACACCCAACAAAGCATTCAGACAGGAAAAAAGGAACAATAACTAAAGTGTTTCTCTAGCTGCAGTTAACACGCAGAGGAATTGTTGAAGTGTTGGATGGATCCGATCAATATAAATACTCTATTTACTGCTGTGAAGCAGTCAAGAAAAAATGCTGTGAACATTTAATTACTACCAAGAATCCAGAGAATCTAAGACATTAATTTTAAATATTCAATTACCTATTGAACAAAAATCTATTAGGATGCTGTCATGAGCGTAGCGGCTGCTTGTTAACTCTCCAGCATGGCAATAAAACCTGGGCAATGAATGTAATTGTACTAGGGATCAAAGAGCTGAGCTCCTACTGAGAAGCAAGTGTATACACTGCCAATATTTCATCATTCAGAGTCACTTTCCCTCCTCTACCTAATATGAAAGCTATAAAAACAAAACCAAAAATCCCCTCAAACTGTTATTGTTAAAGCCAAAAACTAATTAGTCATTGCTTCCCAAAGTGTTATGTGAAAAGTCTCTAGAAATAATGGGCTGCATTCTCAAATTTTATAGGTTTACTGAGTCTAGTGTTCTCTGGTATTTCCTGTTTCCCTTGCTAGGGAAGATTGAGTCAAGTTTACAAGTCATCTTGAATAACACACAAACTTTTCAATAAAGGCAATAATCTGTAGATTTATAAAGCATACAGTTAAAATAAAGACATGGATGGTAAACAAAGGCAATAGCAAGAGCTTTTCTGTTGTTTTTAGAACTAAAATTCCCAGCATCTTAAATATTTTAGCAGCCTATGATTTGCCATTTCAGTAAGGTTTGTTGATGCACTTTTGTTTTTCTGCTTAAAATATCTGAGCTTGAAAGCCTAAATACACCATATTACAGCAGGGGGAAAAGGAAAAAAATATAACACATCCATTTACGTCTAGAATACTATTTCTGTATGTTAATGTATACATGTGATAACAGCTATAGCTGCTAACAATATGGGAAACAATGAACAGCTTTCCCTCTCTTCCCTTGTGAGACATTTCAGCAGATCTCAAAACATGACATATATAAAGAATTCAATAGATTCTTGAAACGCCTACATGTTACTTTTCCAAGCCATGAACAGGGCTCTGAACAATTAGCAATGAGGAATCACCTTATTTCTTGGTAGCTTTACCTACAATGAAAATGGGGTTAAATGTCATGACCCTTGATCAAAGTCCCAAATGACGATTCAGATCCCTGGCCCCATTACAGTTAATGGAAGTTCTGCTATTGACTTTATTATGTCAGGATTTCAACTCCTGAGATCACTTAATTGTCCCAAACATTTATCACCTTGTTTCTGTTTTACAGCAGAACTAAAAGCATGTCTAGAACTGCAGCTGTAATGTGATCAAACACTGCTTTAGTGGGGACCCAAAAGAGCAAAATACCACCTTTCAGAAAAACAATTACTAGATCAGCCCCTGAATTTGAACACAATCCCAAGCCATTTTCACTTATGACGTCTAACAGCATCACAGCTGAAGTGTGTGTTGACACACAAATTTTAAATAACTTTTTTAACTTTTAAAATAAACTTTTAGTTTATTTTTATTTTACACAGTCATTATGAATATAAGCTACTCAAGAAAATGATCTCCCAACTCAAGATAAATTAAGACTTTCTCTATATCCCTGTCCAAGTGTATCTGCCACCTTCCCAGAATTGTTCTGTTCTTCATTACATCATCAAAAAGGCACAGACTGTCCAAGGACTGCATTCAGGGAGAAAATGCTTTTGATTTATTTAATGAAGACAATAAGTGCATCTGTATGCTTAGCTACCATCCATATATTGTTAAGGTGATAAAAATAATAACAACATGCACAGACTCTTTTTTTTCCTAAATCTTATTGTATATTCAACTCACACAGGCATAAGGCACTGCTAGTCTAGAAGACTCTACTGCCACTTATGGCAATGTGATAGAAGCAGCAGGATTGGTACTGAAGAAAAAGTTAGATGAAAAGAAGAGAAGAAAGCTGGTCAGTTGACCCAATCCAAGCCCAAAAGATATCTGTTAGCAAGGCAGAAATTTATGGTGTTTTGTTTTGGTTTTTACCACTGTGATTTTTTTTCCCCTGACTATTAAACTGTACAAAAAGTACCTGGAGTTAGTTAACTTGTAATGCTCTGGTTAAAAACATGTTTTCTGCAGTTAAATTCTGCATTGCAAAGATGTCTTTACACTCAAACTCCAGTTTTTAATGAGCTACCCTTGGCCTTAAGACACTATAAGAACATGCTTAGTCTCATCATATTACATATAATGTGTTTTACATACATGATGCTCTTAGGTAAATTCATGAAAGCTAGAGCTCTAAATTTATCTCTGGCTGATGTTAATTTCTTAAGAAATGGACACATCTGGATGCAAATGAGGGACACCAGCTGAAGTCCTCTTGTACATGGTCTTGAAAAGACCAGTTCCCACAGAGAAAGTAGAACTTGCTCCCTAATCAGAGCTGCCTCCATTCAGTGATCTGACATAATTTGTGCAGTCTCATAATAGGTGACAAAAAGGGAGAAAGCCATAATACCTATATATAGTTTTTAGCACCTGGGTTTTAAACATGCATAAAAATTAGAAAATATTTTTTAGAAGTTAAATCCAGGATACCTGTTTTGAATAAACTGCAGTGTTCTGAGGTTACCAGATTGAAAAACTAAATAGGAATATTATTTTAAAATGTTTCAGCAGCTGAAATCTGTAATTTAGTAAATTTCTTTACACTCACCCAGTAGTTCTGCACTATAAAGTTATTTTCAGATTTATTCCGATAAACTTCTAGCAGCAAATCTCCACTGCTGACCATTTATTTGACATCTTTCTAGAACATATCATGTTATAATACTGAAATTCTTTATGCTTCTAAAAATAGCAATGCAGAGATTCTGAAATGATTAATGATAGTTAGAACTGTTGAGCTCAATGTAGAAAAATAAAATAGAGTATACAGCCATCCATCTCCTGAAACCTGGAAGATTACTTTTCCTGTTCTGGGGTGAGGCTATTAAATTTCCTAAGAGCTCTCCTCTTACAAGATTGTCAGAATGTCAATGGCTTTATCCAGCATTTGTTCTAACATATAATATTATACATAACTGCCTGGAGGTGCCAAAATACAGGCAGAAATTGAAGGGTGGTTTTCTAAAGATATAAACAGGAATGCCAGACATGAGTTTATTATGAAAACTTGATACTCCTAAGACTCAGGAGATCTCCATCACAGCCATGTTCTTGAAAAGCATTCTTCTGTTTAAGGTACTCAGAGATCCTGTACCTTTCCACAGCAGACTACAGCCCAATCTGCTTGAAAAAAATCTCATTAAGGACTAGACTGCTACAGTAAATGTGTGTAATTTTTTACTTCCTTCATAGAGCTACCAGGTTATTAATGAATTGCATAGAATTAAAACACTGATCTCTAGGAGTCAGTATATGAGCATATGTGCTGCTGGTAACTTCACACTGTCAGATAATTAAAAGGATGAAAGCAAAGCAATACGACAGTTACAGTGCTATTACCAGAGAATTACACGTACACCATTTTGGAGGGTGACCATAAGTCTCACCAAATGCCTTCACAAGACAGCACAAAGAGGGATGAGGTAGGTACACTCAGAGTGTGATTCAGACCACCAGTTTCAATGACTAGTGAAGGAAAACATAGCAGACTATCCTGGAGCAGATGCCTTTTTTTAGATGGCTGAAGTGATGCAAGTTGAATTGTGCTCTGTGTGTCTTAATGCCACTTTTTTCACTTGTTCTTCTGACTCAGAAGACAAAATTCTGCTTTCCAATCATATTAAAAACAAAACTGACTACTGTTAAAGATGTTACACATAAAGAATATATGTGCAATTCACTTAGACTGAATCTACTCCAGTGATGAGCTGCATGCCAGCTGTGTCTTACCTATTCTGGTTTTTCAAAGAAGAGAATCACTACCTATTAATCCTACAACTACCCTCCATTTCCAGCTCTTAAGCAGAGGGGCGAATAGTGAGCAGCACGGACAGCAAAAATTTTTCCTACTCCTTGGATGGATCAGCAGATGTAAAAACTGCAACACACAGCCTGCTGTGCATACATCTCATGCATCAGAGGACAAAACAGAGGAGACAGAAAGTCCCCTCTCAGACTGTCATCATTTCTCCCCTGGTCCTCCAGTACTGCAGTCCATCATGTAGAAATAGCACAGTTCATTATGAACAGAATGAAATCACCTGACAAAGGAGCCAAGAACTTAGTTCACAGCCCATTTAAATTCACAGCACTGACATGTGGAACAAGAAGAGTAATTTCTGTATGGGTATGAAGAAACAAAAGCATTCGGGACTTGATGCTGAGAATTTAAACAGCAAAAAAAATCAGGGAAACAAGCCAGGATTGTTGATGTGTGGCAGCACAAGAAGATCTCTTTCATTACAAATTTGCTTGGTGTTCTTTGCTGGTAATGTGCAGGTGTCATTACACTTGCCTAAGAGCGTTTTTTGTAATGAAGGACTGATTTTACACACTATTGAAATTATAATGCTGCTACTGAAAGCAATCTGAAGGACAACAAGCTGAAAGCTATTAGTGAAAGACCAAGATACAAATGTGTTCCTCCTTCATAGTCTATGCAGCCATTTATCATTCAAGGAGGAAATTTTACTGCTCAAATAATAGCATTTATAAGGATCCTAGAACTATCGTTCCTGTTCCAACATTACCCATATTTGAAATTCTTATAATTACTTTTACAGCCCTTATAATTTCAACATATATTAAGTGAAAGCAAGTGTACATGGAATACATATTTCTTTTACTTGACCCTGATTTTGTAAGGAATATCTAATTATCAAGGGGAAAAAAATCCCAAATCTTTTAACTATTAGCTGGTTGAACTCAACAAAGATAATACATTTTCACTTATTACTTGTTTGATAATTACTTAAATCAATAAATTATAAATTTAAGGCTTATTTAAAGTTCTTTTATGAAATTAAAATTACATTGATAATTATTTAATTAAGCCAGGCAAGATTTAGGGACATTTGCATGGCTTTTATAATAATTCAAAATGGAATGAATTAAACTCTTGTAGCTTTTCAAATACAGAGATAGCAAATACAATTCTTGGAAACACTCATAAGCACCTTCATGTGTATAGGCAGTGCTTTTGAGTTCTATTCATGGAAGTGTTTTCTGGAATGAGGCCCTATGGAATAAATGTGAAAGTGGTATTTATTTTTTAGTATTAAATATAGCTGAGGAGTGTCTAGTTGTTGAATAACCGCTTTATTCTTTCTGTCTATGAAAGCCAGTGCTTTGTTGGTGGCACACTTTGAAATTTCTGGAACCCATTCATGTAATATTGGGAGTTGTTCTTATATTTATGCCATGAAAAGTATATAGTTTCTTTCTGAAGTAAAAACATTATGCTCAAATTTTTTATTTGCATGAAGAAGCACATACCTATAGGGTCATCCTTGCAACTTATCTTTTTGTATTGAGGTAATTCTCTATATTTTTGTATCTTGATGGTGTTTCACAAGCATATTGCATTGAGATATTCTGCATTGAGATATTGGTTTCCTTAATTTTTTATATTTTTAACTGTACTCCTTGCTCGTGCTTTTCTGAAGATCACAGAACAAGAAATAAACATGTAGCTGTATTTTGTAGAGATTCTTTGTGCTAATGCATGAGAACTCTCCTTCCAATACAGTAACAGCTCACAGATATGTTTCAATAAGTTTCTTGCTTTTTGGTTTGTAGTCATTGAATTTTAAATTACTAAGTAACATTAAAATTATGAAAACAGAATATTAATCTTGCATTTGAATTTGAATGAGAGAAAAGCTATGATTTATAAATAAAGCTATTTTTAAATATAAATTATCTTTTCTCTTTTTTGTTTTCAAAGGGTATTTGGAGACACACAGTTTAAGTCTTTACTGCATTTAAAATACTAAAAGTTTTGAAAAGGAGAGAAAGATCAAGATCTTTTCTATAACCAAAATATCTTGATATTTCCATCAAAGTATTCTTATTTCATTCTGGAATTGCCATTCTTCACATTCCAGGTTACTGTTTCCAATATTCATCACCAGAATTTCAGTAAAGACAAACAGGAACAAACTAAATTTCAGAGTTGGTTCAGTGACACGAAGAGTTTTCCCAGCAAACTTCCCATGACACCCTCTGTATTGGGATCAGAAAGGTGAATTAATTCATAGAAGTTGATGGGCAGAGTGATGTGTAAAAACACCAACCAGGATTTCAAGTTTTCATGTTAGGATTGTGGGTGTTTATTTCAATGTAATTAGGGAGAGAAGAAGGAAATACGTGTACAAATCCCACAATTTTTTATAAAAGGCTGTCCTGATGGATACGTATGCTTATCTAGACAGGTACAAGACACTTTTTCTGACTTCAAAGACATCTTCCCTATTGGAGGAGACAAAGCCAAACACTGATACTTCTCTCAACCGAATCTTTCTGCCAGCCAACCTGGGATACTCCCAGACTCAATGGGTCGTGAAGGGATGTCAAGAAGGCTCAGGCACCTCAGTGAGAAAGAGATCCTTGGAGATCCTCTCCTCTGGGGAGATCCTGCCCTAAGTTTCAGAAATTGACAAATTTAGATGAGCAGGGCTCAGTGCAGGCCTGCTAGAGGAGTTTTAAAGCTCAGGGCTGTCTTGCTTCCTGGTGCACCTCTTCACAAGTGGAAACATCCTGTGTTCTGCAAAAGGGGCTGTGCAGCCCCAGGACTAACACAACAAAACAAGAACATTCTAAAAATTGAAGCATAAACCTCTGTAGCCTTTGCCAGTAAACACCTACCTGTCCCCTGAAGGTGGGCTAATATTGGCAAGACCACTGTGGTCTTTGTGAACTGCTCCAAACAAACACGTCTTGGTCTTGACACCAGGAACAAAATTAATATTAGAAAATAACAATACCAATACTCTCAAGAAAAATATGTGGGATATAGTTTCCACTGAATACCTATGCTACATAGTAGAGGAAATATCTCTAAGGATATCTGTCTTAGATGAGAAGAAATGTACCAGCCATATCCTAGATAAGATGAAACTGTGAGTGGAAAAAACTGGATGCCTATCTTTGTTCTATCTTAATTAGAATTTATATATCTGACCGAATGTAACACTAATTTAATTAAACACCATGCAACAGACATAAAGCCATCTCTTAAGATGAAACCTTAATTGCTATTAAACAATATTTTATATAAATTGCTATTAAACAGTATTTTATATAAAAGAGGTCCAGTAAGGTCATTGCAAATGCTATTCACTATTTTTATCCTTAACACTGCAAGTGATGTAAAATCTGAATTAGAAAGCTGAATGAGACATTAAGACTGTGTTCATTTAAAGCAGAACAAAACAGTTTCTGAAATCATCAGCTGAAGAAGTAGATAAGGTCATCTTTGGGCAACTTTGGGCTTTGAATAAGCCTCAAATTGCTACGTCTTGACCCTTGAGGGGGAAGACTTTAACCACCTGTAATCTGCTGGAGGACAGCAGCAAGAGACACAAGAAATCCAGGAGGTTTCTGGAGGGCACTGGTGGTCACTTCTTAACACAGGCAATTGAGGAATGACAAAGGCAGGGGCTCTGCTGGACCTCATACTTACAAACAGGTCAGGATGGTAAAGATCATGGGAAACTCTGGCTGCAGTGACCACGAAATCATGGAGTTCAGGAGAGGAGAACCACTGAGACCATTGGGAAAGTCTGGAGCAAAGACCAACCAATCCTAGAAGAGGATCAGGATAGGGAAAGGCCAAACATTACCACAAGACCTGATAGGATACACCCAGGAGCTCTGAGGGAGGTGGACAATGTTGAGGGAGGTGATCCTTTTACTCTGCTCCACATTGGTGAGATACATCTGGAAGGCTGTGTCCAGTTCTGAGGATAAAGTTCCTCAGAATGGGAGAGACAGGGACACACTGGAGTAAATCCAGCAACAGTCTACAAAGGGCCTGGAGCCTCTCCTATGAGAGACAGAGATCTGGGACTGTTCAGCCTGGAGGTGAGATGCCTCAGGGGAAACATGAATGTCTGCAAAAGTCTGAGCAGGGATGGTGTTGTAAGGATGGAGATGGACTCATCTAGGTAGTAGCAGTGGAAGGACATTAAGTACAGGAAGTTCCAGTAGAAGATAAGAATACACCTTTTTTTCCTGCGAGCGAGGGTGGCCAAACAGTGGGACATGGTGTCCCACAGAGGTTTGTAAGCCCCCATATCTGGACACATTCAAAACCTTATTGGACTTGGCCCAGACCAACCTGTGGTAGCCAGCCCTGTTCTGAGCGGGGAGGTGAGAGTATATGATCTCCAGAGGTTCTTTCCAAACTCAACAGTTTCATGATTTTGTGACTCTGTGAAACACGTTGTAGTATTTTATTGTAGTTGGAGCATGCAACAATCCTAGCCTTTCACTTCCTATGCTTGATCATACCAGTATTATGGAAAATGGCCAAATAATTGACAGTGTTTTGTGTAAAAGGGCAAACTTAAGCTCAGAGCAAATAAGCACATTTGATACCACATTGCTTTTGTTAAACCAAAGGAGGTGCCACAGAGGCTAATTATTTTTGCTGTTCTTATCCATAAGCATTACATTTTTCAATGTTCACAGAGAAAAACTTTAGTTAATGAGATCCATAAAAATTGTTTAATCAGCTTATATGGTGAAAAAGTATTAAAGTCCCCACTTTCACAACAGGCACATGAAATATATAGTTTTATAATATATTACTAGCACAGGAACTCACCTCCCCCTTTCTCCTGAACCACCTGCAATTTTTAATAGTCATGTATCGCCAGGGTACCAGAAACCCATAAAAGTTTAACCTGCCAATTAACAACTGGGTAAAGTTCCAGCCTTGCTGAATATTTTGATTACTTCCAAGAGTTTTTCACAAAATACAGAAAATATTTCCACAACATTTCTAGCCAGAGTTTTAATCTAATCTACAAAAAAAATTGGGTAGTAGGAGAAAAATATAAATATATTTTATATAAAAAATTTCATCAATTCCTTAGTATGACAGTAGACCTGCCAAATCCAGCTCTGGATAAAAAACAGTTATTTGTTAAGAGAAGATGAAGGGGTGGGGATTAAAGAAAAAAATTAGAGACTTTCATTCTAATACTTCCTCTCAAGGGAGAGAGAGAAATTAAGGGCAGAACTCACCTATTCAATAAGAGTTAATCAAGGTGTGAAGTACAGTGCAATAGTTTTCACTGTATTTTATGACACTCCATTAAAAAGATAATGACGTAAAATAACATTACCTTTGTTTTCAGCAATTCTTTAAAAAACAGCTAAGAATGTATCAGCTTTTGAATAATTTTCAGGAATATGCAAATTGTAGTGCAAAATAGTTATGTAGATCTGGACTGGCAGGTACATACCAAAGTATACATATTTTGGCACTACCATTGCTAATCACAGATCTTTAGCACTGAGGAATACCTCAAATAAGTCTAGAACACAATAAAATCCCACAACAATAAAAAACCCAAAAAACCTAGATCCAATTCTGACAACTTTAATGATAAAGTAAGAAATTCTAAAGCAAATTAGCAGGAAAGAGGTCACAGACAATATTGTTCACCAGCTGTAATAGGCAGCAACTCATTTCCATCACTGGTGCTTAATCTCCTAAATATGAAAAGCATAAAGAGACAGGATAGAGATGTCCATCTGGAAGAAAACAAGTTGGTAAACAAAGCTGTTGAACAAAGTGAGAATACATTTTTGCTACTGGAGAACGGATGTCATGAATAAGTGGGATAAAGGAGAAATTCTAAGTTAGTGGAACGTGGCTAGAACTGCAAGCCTGGAACTGCATGAAATTAACACAAGTTATTTGGGGAGCTATCCAAGAAGAGTATGAAAACAAATGACAAAAAGGGAGCTGAGAGAGGAAAGAAGCCATAGACTGCTTAGGACATAAGTGAAATAACTTGCAAAACAAAAGAAAACAAAAATCAAACCAAACAAACAAAATCAACCAAACCAAAAAATAAAGCAAAGCAAAAAAAACGACCAAAACAAAACAAAAAAATAGCTCCTACAGGCAATGGGATGAAACTAAACAACAAATTGAAAAGGGGTTGCATTTACATGAGATCTTCCTACCACAGGGATGCAGATACTGCAGAATGACTGCAGGGTTACCATGGAGCACGTGGCTGCATTCACAAGGAATCTTCAAGTTCAAATGTTGCAGTTACACCTTGACTTGGGGTCAAAAATTACTTGAATCCAGGTTGTCAAAAATGCTGATAAAATGCAAAACTAGTGTATGCAATGCAGAGAAGCTAATTAATAGCCCTACACAAGTCCTGGAAACACCCTGAATGAAGGTTCATGTGATTTCTAATGCTCCAGTCAACTTGAGGAAGGAAAGGCACATAGAATTTACATAAACACTATTAATCTAAAAATACCAAATTTACATTATAAAAGAGGTGCAATTACTTTTTTTTCCATGAAGTCCCATATTGGGACAAATGTAAACAAAGATTTCTTAGAATTTTAGCTTTGAACTAATTCTACTGTACAGGAATCTCAACTTGGGTTTTTTCTTCCTCTTTCTATCCCTTTTCCCCCATTTTTTCTGCTTTTGCAGAAAATAAATATATAAAGCTTCAGAACCTGATAAGTGTTTGGCAATGATGAACTACCAAGCAATCTGACAGATTGCATTGTTAGTAGTTTTCAAACTCCTGTGATTTTTGTCAGATCAATTTACAGTCTAGGTCTGCAGGTTACTGTGCATCGACTTCTAAAAGATCACTTCTCAGAAGAACACCATCCATTACCACTGAAAAGAAATATTAACTGAAATACTGCCCAGAAACACATTTGTGCTCCCTTGCCTGATCACAAACTAACTGAAGAAATAGCTGTGGACTTTATGGCATAATCAAAGCATTATCCAGTTTTTTAAGACAAAAAAAACCCAAACCAAAACAAAAACCAGCTACAACAAAATCTAACTCCTGACTAGCCACTTAGTTTTTTTTACTTAATTCTTTGTGTCTGTGTTTGTGAAGATTACAATAAAATCAATATTTATAATGAAAAGAAACTCCAACCAAAACAAACTAAAAAATCTCTGTCAAAGTCCATAGGCCAAACATTTTCAGACATAGGCTATAAACCCTAACTGAAAACATATTGACTTCATGTTATTTTTATCTACTGTAATTTTCATTTCATTATTATAGAGAAAAGGGGATCAAAGTAATTTACAAGTGCAGATTAAAACAATACAACAAAAAACACAAGGGACATTCTGGAAATATCTAATTTATAACTTGATTCTAGATCTACACTATAATATCAATCACTTACTCCACTACTAGTCATCAGGTCAATTCACATTCCAGTAAAAACAACAAAAATCGCTATGCATTCCCACTTTGTAGGAATGGTATTTTAAGAATTGCTTGGAGAGATTCTTGGCTTCTCAGGAAAGAGCTCTCAGAAGAATGATTAAAAAGGCACCAGCAATACTATTTATTTCCGATTCCCTAAATGTTCAATAAGAGTCTTAATTCAGAACTACCCTGCTTATTCGAGTAATTTTAGATAATTTTTTCTCAAGTTTTAAGGGCTTGGTATACAGTATTAAGCTTCACCTGTAACCACCATAACTCTACATACAAAGTATTTATTACCATTCTTTTTATTATTTTCGATTTACAGTGTCAGTGTAGAACATATGCTTGATTCAGAAGTCCTCCCAAGTTTAATTGAAACAATCCTAATGTATACCAAACAATGCTGAAAAAATATGCCAAATAACACCTTTATTTCCTCTAAATTAAAACAACTTAGAGAATACAAATATAGTAGTGAAATACAACATTGTGGAGTAAAATAAAAACCTAACTTCTACCTTCTATTTCTCAATTTCTAATTTAGACATTACACAGAATGGGAAGGTAAACAAAACTGAAAATTCAATAATCCTTATTTCATTAGGAAGATACCATGAATTTACCTGGAAAGGAAACCATCTACCTGAATTCTGGTTTGATTTGTGGCAGTCCTTGATACCACTTCAGTTTAGGCAGAGTATGGCCAAGAAACGCAGCTCTCGATGTAAAACTGCAAATTAAGGAAGAGAGACTGATCTATGCCTGGTATGGGTCACTCCCAGGGACCAGTCTGCCCAAAGGTAGCACCTTTTACACTTATGTGTTTCCTCTGTTTTGCTGAAGATGGGGATTTTCTGATTTTGATATGCATATCTTGGATCATTTATTGTGTTTCATGTCCACAAAGGAAAATGGGTTATTCAGCTTGACCATAACATGGCCAGTTTAATAACTGTAGAAATTAGCTTGCCACACACCAGTGATGTGCCTCGTCATTTTTCAGCTTCATAAACAAGTCAAAGGAAAAATAAATCTACCTTTTATTAACCAGTTTCTAACATGAAGTCATTTATGACTCACTCTGCTGAGAATCTGTGTCAAAGAAAAGCAACTGCAATAAGTTTACCAGTAGGTTGCTTTATTGAAATCTATAAGATGAAATTTTTTAACACAATCAAATAATCATAAAATATGCTATGTATTTATGGTAAATTGAATTGATATTGAACTCCTTTTCACTGTAACATTACCCTTGGAAGCAAGGGACTTTGTAGATTCCAAAAAAGTGTTTTTGAAAGGTGCTGTTCTACTAAAGGTTAAGCTGAATTTTCCATTAAAACCCCCATTTCCAGGGATTTATTATTCAGCCATAAAGATCTGCTTGGAATATGGCATGTAAAGACTAAACTCAGAAGCATTTTTTTCAATGAATATTTAAGGAGAAAAAACCACCAAACACTCATGTTAGCTATTTTTAACTTAGTAACATTTCAGACATTCAAAGAAATTCCACACCTGCAAAGATTTGAGCCTGGATCTGAAGTACTGACCCCAAAAGCCAAAAATAATCTAAATAATCTCTTCAGTGACCATCTGCCTGACCAAGCCCAGTACTCCCCCATGACAAAGCAGAACCAGAAATAGTATTATGGCAGCCTAAGCACCACAGCACTGTCTTCAAAAACTGCTCTTTTCAGAAACCATCATGAATATTTGAATCTTCTCTCAAATATTCCTCCTTTCATATTTTTCAAAACTGCAATTAAATTAAAATGTACTTTTCTAGCTTGTTTACAGAAAAAGAAATGCATGTTCCACTTTGAGAAGCACAATTTTTTTTTAAGATACCAATAGTTCCTGCATTAAAGCTTAAAATCTATTTCAATGAATTTGTTATTACTTAATTTATATGATTAAGTTATAGTGATGCAGGAGCAGAAGTCCTGGGTCGGAGTACAGGTTTGTTTAGCTCTGCACCCAGCCTGATGCAGTAACTCGTTAGCACATAGGAAAGGGTAAGAATAGAACAAACATACTGTTTTCCCAGCCTCCAACTATTTTCAGCTCAACTCCTTGAGCCAGTGTTTCTAATATATTTAAACCATTCCAAGACTAAAAATTTCATGTAAAATATTCAATAATTTTGTCTGGAAATTTTGATCCTGTGAATACATTTTTTGGGTTTTGCACAAAAAATGCTAATGATTTATAATAATTCAGTACAGGTACATTGAGAGAATGCTATATGCAGGTGCACCAGTATATGACCACACATAGACAGTAATCCAAACAAACTTTAAAAGGTTTGATTAAAGATTAAAAAGGCAGGAAATACCAGATTAATCTCAAGGGCACAACTTTCATTTTAACATCCTTGTGCATGGCTGCTGTAACCAAACTTCTAACCACACCTCTGTGCGCTGGCTTTTTCCACAGAACTTCTGACACATTTGCTCACAGCAGTCATTGCTCTATCACACCTTTTTCTCTCTCCTCTTTGATCATTATGTAATCTATACTCACAGCTTATTCTTTGCATGGAACAGCAATGTAGATATAAAAACTTTTTTTGCAGGCTCTT
The DNA here is from genome assembly GCF_017590135.1 of Pyrgilauda ruficollis. Lineage (NCBI taxonomy): Eukaryota > Metazoa > Chordata > Aves > Passeriformes > Passeridae > Pyrgilauda > Pyrgilauda ruficollis. The sequence continues at coordinate 8,734,582 of NW_024519206.1, read as the reverse complement.
GACACTTCCTTACAGGTTTTCCTCCAATTCACACTGCAGCAACATGCTCAATTTTTAGTTTTGTGAAGTCTGATAAGATGTGGAGCAGGGTACTGATCCACTGAAGCAGCAATGCAGCACTAGAAGACTAGATGAGCCACTTGGTTGCCTATGTGGGACGAGACACGTGACATTTCCTTTGTCCTCAAGCAGTGGTTAGCATTGCATGGCACTTGCAGCATTCCAAGTACAGTTGCTTTTCATTTCACCCGCAGTGAAGTGTTGCAGAGGATTTTTCTTCTGTCCCAGTCTCCTCATCTATTCTGTGCCAAGCTGCAATCCTGCAGTCACAGTGCCAGTGTTCCTGCCCAGGAGATCACTGTGACACCTCTGCTCCCCTTCATCAAATGTCTTGCTCCTTCTAGCCCTTTGGGTATCAGCTTGTGCACTGTGAGGTCTGTTAATCTTCCCTGCTCTAGATTCTTTTCAGTGTGTTCAGAAAGCCACCCTGTACAGATTTTTCTCCCTGTAAACCCATACTGTCATTTCCCATCCAGATGACCAAAGTGGTCACCAGAGGCAGCAGGACCACAATGGCAGGAGAGTCCTGCCTGCCCCTGTGATTCGGGGAACAGAGCAGGGCAAAGCTGTAATGCACAGGGGTCACACATCCTCCATGCACCAGCATTTGCAGTGCTTTTACTAAAGTAACCATTGCAATGCAGAAAAATTGCAGAGGGACAGCTTATCCCACTTAAACCCTGTGTTTAACTAGTCAGTGCATCTGCTATTTAGCATTAACTAAAATGTCAGTGTAGACAAAACCTCTCCCTAACAATTTTTAAATGTTCCTTATTGCACATAGTGCTGGTGCCATACAGTACATGCTGATGATTTACCTGCAGCTGTATTTCAGTGAGCAAATCCTTCCCACCCTGCAACACCCAAACATATCCCCATCATTCTGGGACAAAAGGGGATGGCAATGTAAATCCTTAAAGATTACATGGCCCCTTGTGAACGGTTAAGTGGAGATTATTTAAAAGACTTAATTACACAGAAACCTGAGACACTTCTTTTTAATGGGCAGGCAGACTGTTGTTTATTTAGTTTTTGAAATCTAGTCTAAATTGGGCCTTGAGAAAGAGAAAAGTACCCTAGGTTTCAATTAACAGATTGTCTTCCACTAGTCAAGGGATAATTTGAGCTTTACAGAAATCCGTAAGAAGTAAAAATAAAGCATAAGTACTTCCTCATACTGTATATTGTTTTGCATCACCCTAGCTATTCTGTGGTTCATCACTGGTATAAAAAATCTACAAGTATAAACTAGTTTAGAGGATATTAACAAAGCATTACTATCTCTTACTATTTAGAAGTCATTAAATCTTTCGATAAACTCCAGTTTATAAACAATAGTTTAGAAAACACATCATACAATTAGGAGTAAATAAGACAGAGGCTTTCAGAATGCAAATGTGCAGCAAAAGGAGTGTGTCAGTTGATAGCAACAAAATATTTTTATAAGAGAGAGTGATACTAGTTAGTAATATCTGTACCAAACTGGGAAATGTTTTGACTGCAACTATGCAAATTAGTGACTGGAACTGTCTGTTTAGATGTACTGGGATATATTTATGACACACATGTTGTGTGGAATGTCTGTTGAGTAAAAAAAAATAGATATAATTTTTTAGTACAAAAACCAAATTTTTAATACCAGAGAAAAATACTTCAGTATCTTTGTTTAATAGCTCTCATTCATAATGACATAAAAATTTATTCCTGTAGACTGAAGTACTGCACTTTCAGAAAAAAACCCAAAGTAATACTCTTCAAGAAGAATTACTGTGTTACTGATGCGAATGAGGAGAATTAAAAATTGAGTTAGAAGCTAGGCATACAATAGTGATTTTCTGTTCAAATTGACTAATGCTTAGGTCCAAAGAAATGAAACATATTATTTTCTCTTTAATGATTAACATGAAAGAAGTTCTGCACACTGCTCTCAGCAGCTGGAAGTAGCAAGAAGTAACTTATACATTTAGGCAAGAAATCCCCAAGTTGTTACCTGGTATGAATTTCTGAGTTTGCAGTATACTTCAGTGTCAACAGAGGGCAGGATGATTATCTACCTAAGATTCATGAAAACAAATTGGCAAAATTGCTATGTACGTCATGCATATTCTTTTTCCTTTCAAAATATACATAATCAGAATACCGTAAGCAAAAAGGAATACAGGTCCCCACTTGCAAGAAAAAATACGCATAAAAATTATTAATTTTCTTTTCCAGACTAGTTTCTAATTGTACCAACTATACGTGCTACTTTGGCTTGTGTGTATCTATGAACTTTAGAAAAAGAGTAGGGAAAATTGATTTATGCTTGAAAAAAGAACTAATTGAAATCTTATAGAAAAAACTAACACTTAATGGCTTTATAAATCCTAATGATTTCAGGAAAAAATTAGCAAGACAAGCTGTCACACAGCCATTGCACTGCAGACTTTCTATTGTGAATTCTAGATTTCTGCTCTTCTGCTAAATCTGGCTGAAATTTTCCAATGAGATTTAAAGCTTGATGGGAAAAGATAGAGGGTGTTACCATTTTAGCCCTGTTGCCTCAAGAATGAAGGCCAAAATTACTGTATTTAAAACTAGTTTGGTTGCCCTTGACACGATAGGATTACAATTTTATTTTTTTTTTGCTATAATTCAGGAAAACAGGTTTTTTTTTTTTTTTAAAGAAGTTTCATTTATTATGCATGCTCAGCTTATTATTTTTCTTCAGTTTCACATTTAAATTCATTAAACACTTCAGTTCTCTGAGCTGTCTTCCATCCATTCAAAATCCCCATTGTTCTTGCAAAACTACATTATTCTCTCCAAGAAGGAAAGTAAAGCCATGGACCATATGGTATCTCCACTAAATTAGTAGGAGTTTCACTGATGCCAGTGGAAACCAGAATTCATCTACCCTACAGATTGCATCTCCATGTCATTGTTTTGGATTAAACCACAAATGAAATGGCAGTTAGATTTGATTGGTTAATTAAGCCTGGAGGAGTAAAAATATAATTCATTTAAAAAGAGAATTATTTGTTGCTCTTTCAATTATCTAGTGATAATAAAGCGATGATGTCCTCATGCTGATTTTCACCATGCACCTCTCAGAAAGCAGCACTATTAAGCATGATTTCCACTGGTAAAAATGCAACCTGCCTTCATCATGGTGCTATGAAATGAATAAGCACTCAGCAGCTAATATCAGAGAAGCAAATTTAAAATAAATTGGCACGCCCAGAATTCCTTCAGTGGAATTGTCCACCCCATCATGCCACAACTGTAAGTATTTCTGCAGGGACAGGTTGCAGGAACAGCTTGAGCTCAAGAGGAACAAAACTGCCTTTGACAGAAGGAGGAGAGAGGGTCTTTTGGGTGGTTCCAGAGTCCTGATAAGGTCATTCTTTCAGATCAGCAAAGAATCTTGGATCTACACAAAGTGCCCAGCCTGGCTCAGCAGACACCTGGGATTGACCAGGAGTCATGTGAATGACAAGAGCCTTAGGGTAAGGGTGAATGACAAGAGCCTTAGGGGATGGGCATGTCTACCTTCTCTGTGGAAGGACCAAGCTCATCTACCAGCTATACTTGTGCAGCTTGTCCTTGGCAGAAAGCCCACCAGTGGGCAGGATTCTTTACTTGACACCTCATTCCAGGCAGAGTTCAACTGAAAACATAAATATTTTTAACTTGCTGACTTGCCTCACCTATTGAAAGCATGCTGGAAATTCCCCAGCATGTTCTTGAGCATGAGAGGTGCCTGAGGCAGCTGCTGTGGCTTCACCACTGCCAGCCTGCACCTTCCATGCCCCTGGAGGCTGGCATGGTGCCCTGCTCTGCAGGTGGCCAGCAGGGAGACACCTGCCACCCTCACCTCGCTCCCCGCCTCAGCCACCACACCCAACCACATCCTGGCCCATTGCTGAAGGCTTTGTCAACAAAGTCAAGGCATTGAGCCTCCCAACAATGCACTTGCAGCACTTATGTCCAGCCACAGAAAAGTCTGACATACTGGGAACAGAAAATGCATGGGCAGTCAAAAAAAAACCTCCAAAAAACAAAAAACACCCACATAAAAAATAAACTGAATATAATATGGTGAAGATAATCTATTTTCATCTTTAAATAATCAATTTTTAAGTTATATGAGACTTCTGTAAAACCTACAATGAAATACTATTAACTGAATGAATTCACAGCAGAAACGTCTTAGACTACACCATGGTTATGGTTATGGCCATAAATTGTGATTAAATGTTTATGAGTTAGTTGAAATATTGCAAGCAGGATCTTTTTTCTTTTTGCACTGTAGGGTGCACAGATACAGTGTAAAATCCTGTAGATATTGAGGATTGTGGCTTTAAAATATGATTATTTATTGTGAGATGGATTTATAATGGCAATAGTTAGAGGCCCCACCTGAGATGTGATTACCACCAAGGCTCTTTATAAAACAAAGCAGGGGCAGAAAACTCAGGCCCCTGTTGAATGGAGATAAAACAGACATAGAAGTCAAAGAATGGGAGAAGCAGCATGTTAGCTCTGTAATAAAAGCAAAGAACTGAAACACAGAGATGAGATGGCTTAACTAAAGCAGTAGTAAGAATCTACAGAGGGCAGAGGGTACTTAGGCCAAGAGCCAGCCTAAGTTTTCAACTGATGCCTGGGAAAGAACCTGAAAGTAGAAGTGAAGTAGATAATGCTCCTGTTTTAATTAGAATATCACACTCAATAACCTTCAATTTTGATTCCTCTCTAACCAAACATCCTATCACAGTGTCACAGACTGGAAGATGCTGCTTCAGAAAAAGCACCTTTTACAACTGTGTAAAAACTGTCCTAGGAGCAACATTTTCTAATTGTTCTGGGTACATGAAATGTAGTCCAAAATCCAAATACAAGCTACTAAGACAACAAAAATTGCAGTAAGTTTAGGAATATTTTTACAGGTTTTGTTGCACATGGCTATGCACTCAGTGAATCAAGACATCCTACAAATATGTTTTTGATCTGATGAGGTCATGATTGATTCAACCAAGCAGTTATCCTTCAAATCCCAGTTTTCTGAAATAAACTTTCACAGGGATATTCCTCTCTCCTGCAACTCTCAATTACGCACATACCATATAACAGTTAAATTAAATGCACATTTAGTAAGCTTAGTCTGCAATTACTTACTTGTGCAGGAGCAACTTGCACACTCCAGTAAGTTTATCTTGTTAATTATGAGTCCACTACTAGATATTTATGCAAGTGAAATTACCACAACATGTAAAGATGTGTAACAGCTATTTACATTCCCCTGTGCTCTGAACAGAGTGTAATTCCTCCAGAAACCTTAGTGCATATTTATACATTTAAAGACCAATCTAATATGTAAACATATATAAGGTTCTGGCAGCTCCTGAAAACTTGCATATCCTCAGTTTGCATGCATGAGTTCACAATGCAAACAACACATTTTAAAACAGCAAAATGAAATGTGGAAGAATGTGTTTACAGAAATAAAAGGAAAAATAAACCCTGGTTTATGCAGCCATGCTACCTTACCCCACTAAATACCACCCAGCTGAGTAGTCAGCCCTTCAGCGCACTGCCACGCAGCAGCACTGGGGCTGAGCAGAAAGCTGGCCTGCAACTGAAAACTGTCCTTTCACAGGTCAAAGAGGATGCACCACAGCTATGAATTGCTGAATTTGAAAGAATAATCAGGAAGCCTGTTATGGCTTTCTGTTCACAACCCAGAAATGAGGACAGGTCACGTCCCAAGTGCCCTCCCCAAGAAGAGGCAGACCTCTGATATACTCAGGTATTGAGGGTAGTAAGAGACATGGGTTGGCTAGCTGTCTTTTCCTTTTACCCAATCACTTCTGTGGCTCCATGCTCCCAGTTGCTTCCAGCACGGTCTTCCTACTGCTAAAGCAGTTTGGACCTCGGCTTCTGGAATGCTTACATGCAATTACCATTTATTCAATCACCCACAGTTTTCCTTAGCATTAAAGCTGGCAGAAAGCAAGAGGTAATTTTTGATACTTTAGAGTGTCAATAATGCTAAAAGAAAAATGAGTATGTTTGTCTGGCACAGCTTTAAAGAATGTTGCAAGCAAGGGATGTATAAGAGCTTTTCAAAGCAAAATGTACTGTGGAATTATATTCAATGGGAAGAGTAGGGCAACCCAACAATAGAGGCTCCAACAGTTCAATCCAGAATTTCACATCTGTACACACATACATACATAGATACAGAGAAATATGTTATCATACTTACTTTTTTTATAAATTCCTGTTTCAGAATTGAAAATAAACAATCCTTGAAAAATAAATTATCAATAATTAGTTGAGTTTCAACAGCAGAGTGCCTGTCAAATACTTTCAAGTGACTGAAATTAATTTCAAATACTTTGTTGCTCTTTTTTAAACAGCGGGGGAAAGAAATAGTTCAGCAAATAGCATCTGGGTCCCATGAGCTCTTTGATAATACTATGCCTGTATTAAAAATGTTTTTGGAAATCCTTGAGTACATTTCCAGTATGTCAGAAATAAAGACGACTGTCAGATACTCTTATTAATCAGTTGGAAAAGCCAAAACCTCCCAGTGGGAGGCAGAAATGTTATACTGATGCGATTATGAGTCACTGCAGTTTTGGTTGAATCAAGGCCATTTATTTGAAGGTCTGTTGCCCAAAAATGTCTCCTAATTTGCAAAAGTCTTCTTTCCTTCTTTATTCTCTTTTTTTCTCCCTTTTTTAAAACTGAATATCTTATATAAAAATTTGTTTCCATCGCTTTATGCTGAGGAATTTTCTGTTGGCCCTTGTGTAGCATGATGCCTGTAACATCCAAAACAGAGGGCTCCAGGATGTCTGCCATAAGAAAATATAGTGGCTTGCTTTATTTTTAAAGATTAATACAGTTGGCAACCATGAGGACATGAATGACATGATTTACAAGTTTGCGGGCCAGACAAAAAAGGATCGAAAGATTATCTGCAAGCAAAGAATCAACATTTCAAATTGAGGAAATAGGAACAGAAAAGGCTCATCTGTTCACAGTCCAAATCTTTCCAGCAGTCCAAGGTAGCAGGGAAGGGAGTGCGTTAAGTCCTCTGCGCCAGCTCCCTCTGCAGGGGTCTGGCTGCAATTCTGGCCAGCAGATTTCACCCTCGGAGTTTATAATTGCATGTAATCCCTGTGTCTGAGTGGGAAACAAATTCACGAGACAGCAGATCACTTCTAATGGCTAGGAAATAAAGCTAAGACAAATCTCTTATTTTGGGTGGGTTTTTTTTCTCTTTAACCCAATTACATTATCTGAAGTGCTTGCATTTTTAGTGTCGATGTGGCGGCAGCAATTTGGAACCTTGCCATAAAGAAGACCCTGTATATTAAGAAGTATCTGCACTTCTTAAAACAGGTCGGTGGTTTGACTGAGGCATGAATAGTTTGTGAATGAATAAGATAAGCTATCTTCAACAGCACCCCTGAAAATCAGTTGTTCCCCCTTTGCACAAGCCTGGTGAGGCACATCTAACATGCACAGATGCCTTCCTTGGGTATTGCACTCAGGCTTCTTCCAGACCTGCCTTTATATTGTGACACACTAGAAACAGCACCAGAACAGGAGCTGAATGAAAGTTTTGTATTATGAGTCCTGAATATTGGCATTCCTTGGCCTTTTTCTCCTAGTTTCCACGTTTTCATAAAAGACAACAGACTTCTTGGTTGTGAAGATCATATAAACTCCTAGAAACTGCCAGGAACAAGCAGATGGGGACAAAACCACATAACATGTCTACTGGTAAGCTACAGACCACAGTCTGGAGAATTCAAAAAGCATCAATTACTCCTGACTTTGAAAGACTCTTTGAAAGGCATTTCTGACTCCTTCCCACACCAGCCCTAAGGGAAGAAACAACCCTCTCATTCTGCTCTCAGCCCAGCATGGAAAGCGAAGGACTGCTTCAGCTGCACTATCCAGCACAGAAAAGAAAGGAGAAAAAGCACAATTTAAACCAGGGTGGGATCAGGGAAGGATACTGCAGCCAAATCAAACACTTTCCAAATGCTGGAACAGAGAACAATCCTAAATACAAATGAACCCTGCTGGGTTTATGATCTGCACAATGAACTTTATCGAGGTATCAGTTCAATGCTACACCCTGTTTACAGATACAGCACTCCAGCCTTTCAGGGGCTATGATAATACTAGGTAAACACACTAGTAATGACTTCTTCCCAAGGATTAAGTTGTAGCAGTTTGGAGCTGAACATCAGAGATTCTTGTTCATGTTTCCTGGTTTCTCATTTTCTGTACCCAAATGGATATTTTCTGAACACAGTAACGGGAAAAAATGGTCTTTCCACTCAAGCATTTAAACAGTCAGTCCTCTAGTGAATAATAATACCAAGAAAAACAATACTAACCGGATGGACTGAACTCCGACCAACAGCTCCCCCTACCAGCCAATTCAAAGACAATCAAGAGAAGCATAAAAAGAGTTTAGAATTCAAAAGCACGGTGAACTAAAAGGTAAGTTGTCCAGTGATAGAAGGAACATTTTAATACATGCGCAGATTTTTCTGATGAAAAAGAACCTGATACCACAGACTATGTCTCAACAGGGTGCGTCTGACAAGTCACTGAAAAAATACTGGATTTATCTTCAATGTGATGCTTAAATCTAGAAGATAAAGGTTTTGTATTTTGTTTTATAATATGAGAGCTACCTTTTATTTAAGCTGTGTTGAAAGGTAAATCATCAGCTTCTGCAGCAGGAAAAGGCATACATTTGGAGGCAGATGATGACTGAGTTTATGGTAAGTATTGCAGATTCCCAGAAGCACTTGGGTTCAAAAGGACCTTGGGACACTGCCAGCCAAACCTTCTGCTCTGCCAGATCAACACTGAATTTGGATTACATTGTTTAGGGCTTAGTCCCATTGGGCACTGAAAATCTCCAAGGGTAGAGGCTCCATAACCTCCCTGAATAATCTCTTTGCTTAATTATCCTCATTTAGATTTTTTCCCTTTTATTTTAAATTTATGACAACTCTTTCTTGTTATCTTGCTGGACATCTCCATAAAATCCTAGCTCCACCTTCATGGCAACATCCTCCTTAGATGTATCAGAAGGCTGCTATTCCCACTTATATTCCTACCTTTGTGAAATCCATTTAACTAAAAGTAAGTCTCAAGGGCAACTTACAATGGTTTTTTTTGGACACACAACACACACATTGTTTGCATTCAGCTACACACAGAGAGAGAACTCATTTATCATGAGGCTGTGTGATCCATCACACAGACATCTCCAGACGTCTGAGTTGGCTTACGTGTGTTACACGGTACATAGATAAATCTACCTGTCTTGTGCACGCATATCTATTCAGCATACCAATAGGGCATCTCATATTTTGTAAGCATTTCATCTGTGATTTGTGCAGAGGTTTCCAGTTCTGAAATATTTTTCAACAATCTGAGCAGCTTCAAAGGGCCATTTGCATTCCTTCCTTAAAAAAAAAAACCTAACAAAACAACAAAAACCGCAAGCACCAAAACCACAAAACAACAAAAAAAAATCACCAAAGCCCAACAAAACACTCAAATGTTTAATCAAAATGTTTTTCTCTGCTTTCCACCAACTGTTTCCCTTATCCACCCACATATGGTTATATGCCCTGACTTTGAAAGGATGTATTAATAGTACAGTGTAACAGCAGCAAGCCCAAAGCATGAATTTTGCATCTGAAAATGTGACATTCCCAAACTTCTCAGTGAAAGGCGCAAATAGGTATTTTGAATGCTTAAGAAGATTGACTATGTTGATTCTAAAAGTTGTTATATGCTTATGAGTCAGAAATCTATTTTAGTTCCTTTAGGATTATATTTATGACACTCTCTAAGCCTTACCTTTGAACTTAGGTACTTATACCTTATATAAGCACAAAAATAATACCTCTAATACCATTTAAAGCCTTCTAAAATGTTTATTGGTTTCCCTAATACTTGGTCAGTATATAAAATACTCAACAGTGAAATGGAGTGATTTAAAGATTTTAACAGCCTTCTTGAAGAAAAAAAAAAAGCTGTGTGTAATTTGTTTGTTGCCTTTTCCTTGAAAAATCTTATCTATACCTGAAACTGGTGCTCCAAAAATACTCATAGATATTCTGTATGTAAATTTTAGATTCATATTTACTGCCACATGCCATTTCTATACAGCACAGACTGACACATAATTATAACCCTAAAGAAACCAGTTCCCAGGTTCCCATGTATGAGCAATTATTGTAGCATATTCCCCCTAAATATTGTACCATATTCATGCTGGAATTCATTCAACTGGACATCAGAAACTTGCTCTAAGTGTTTGAGCAAGTTTTCCTTCAACTCACACAACATTTTTGATTGATCCTATGTGGCTAAAGCCATAGCATTTGAAAACCTCCAATTTTAAATGCAGCTAAAGATTAACCTTTTCCTCACTCATGTAAGTGAATCACTGATAGGTTTACAGTTCAGCTTTTCCAAGTACAAGAGACGCTTGACAACAACTTATTGCCCTTTGACTTACACTTGTAAATTGGTCAAATGCAGGGCCTCAAAACCCATTTATTACAGTTCATTAGGTACTAACAATAAATCAAAAATATTCTACATTCCTACAAATAGATATTTAATCATGTACCTGTAGATAGATGCCATTTAATCTATCTTTTAGGAAACTCCATCATGGGGAGAAACAACTTTTTCTATTCTAATTAGACATTATCTTCTGATCATCTTACTCTTAAAATCTTTCACCAAAAAGCAAAGTTCTCCACTTGTGCTTGCATTATGTTGTATTTCTTTTTGCCTTTCACAAAATCTATGTAGAAAAAAAAAAATCTTATATATGCATATATTACTGTATGTGCACTCTTATTTATATAAGACAGTCCACACATTTATTCAGGCATCTCAGGAATGCTGTACAAAACCCTGTGTGCAGTCTCAAGCACCAAGTCTACAAGAGAGGAAATCTATGTTTGCTTTCATAATAGTAAATCAACATGAGGGAGAGAACAAAACTCTTTCTAGTCACCTGCTAGTTACTTTCATGCATTAAACATACAGAAAATAAACCATCATTAGTCATACAGTTTTATTTGTAGTCCCTCATTTCCAAACAGTAAATATGAACCAGCCACAGCACAAACATTTAAAGCCCTGTGAAGAGCAGGAGCTGTCCCAGCCCACATGCTCCATGGTCCATCTGCTGCCCCACAGAGCCCAACTTTGCCATTCCCTGCACCTGGGAGCCCCAAGGTCCACAGCCTGCTGTGACTTGATGGAGTCCTGCTCTCCTGAGGATGGCTGAACACCAGCAAGACAATAGAAAGTGGTGAATTAATTCATTTGTGAATGAATTCATTGTTTTAATTTGCTTGTGTATGCATGGCTTTTGCTTTACCTATTAAAAATAGATATATTTTTAATAGGGAAACCATCTCAAGCCACAAGTTTTTATCTCAAGCCACAAGTTTTCTCACTGATGTCCTTCCTGTGTGTCCTCAGCACAGGAAGGACTTTTACCTGTTGAAACGAGTCCAGAGAATAGCTATAAAGATGATTAGGGGGGTGAAGCACCTCTCCTGTGAGGCAAATCTCAGAGAACTGGGATTGCTCAGCTTGGAAAAGAGAAGGCCTCAGGGTGACCTGACTGCAGCTTTCCAGTAGCTGAAGGGAGATACAGGAAGATGGAGAGGGACTATTTACAAGAGCATGTAAACACATGACAAAGGGAATGGCCTCAAACTGAGAGTAGGCTTACATTAGATATTAAGAAGAAATTATGACTGTGACAGTGGTGAGGCACTGGAACAGATTGCCCAGAAAACTTGCGAATGCCCCATCATTCAAGTGTTCAAGACCAGGCCAGATGGGGCTCTGAGTAGCCTGGTGTAGTGGAAAGTGTTCCTGCCCATGGCAGGAGGGTTGGAACGAAATGTTCTTTATAGTCCCTTCCAATCCAAGACAAGATTCTGTGGTTCTCTCCCCGACCCCACTGTGGGGTGAGTGAGCAAACAGCTGTGTGGGGCTTTGACACCTGCCAGCAACAGCTTTGTTTCTGGCTAGTGTTAAACTACAACAGATCTCATTCCATCCACAGGTTGAGAGAGGTTTGTTTTGGTGACTTGCACACCTGGGACCCGGACAGCATTAGGCATGGGTACTGGCAGCACTTGGGTTACTGCTGCTACAACTGCAGAGTACTACTGACAGCCCTCTTAGTACTGTTCAGTCTACAGCTCAGTCCCTGCTCACCACACCCAACAGATCCTTCTCAAATGTGATTTCATTTTGCTAACACAATCATTAACTAATTTGAAACCAATTTCAAATTGTATGATCTCTTGTTCTGTGATAAAACATAGTGAACATTCATGTTTTGTTGAAATACATTCTAGAAAATTTCACAAGAAAAAGTGAACATGATTAGTCTAAGTCAACAAAGAGACAGTGTTTACATGGGCTGGACTATGAATAGTAAGGATAGGTGTCTATTCAATGTAAATATGTAAATGCAAATTTTCGTGTCCTAAAGACACGGGAACTCCCCATCCAAGGTAATCAGTGAAGTCATCCACACTGAGTGAGGGTGTAGCAAAGGCAGTGCACGATAGCTGCTATAAACAGCCTCGATTTTATTAGTAAGCTAGCTTTCAACAGAACTGTTTTCATGTACAGGAGGTATTTTAATAAGCAAGCATCATGGACTTAGCACTTTTTTCATATGCTATTCATGACACAGACTTGGCACTTGTCACTAACATATTTACTATGATATCACAAATAAATGGACTAAAATAGAAAGCAAAAAAAAAACTGTTAAGTCTAAAGTGTACTCAAAATGCAGGCCTTTTTTTTAATGGTCAGCTTCAATGCTTAATTGCCATGGGGAAAACCTAGTCTAATAAACATTTAATTCAGTACTATGTTGAAGATCTAATTTGGTATGCAGCAGCTGAGAGAAGGATTTCAGTGATAAGTGCTGCAGCACACAGAATGGAGAATTCTGCAGCATGAAATCTGCCAAAGCCGTTCACTATTTTTTTAATTCTAAAGTTTTGGTTTATATTAGATTTGTAACTATTTAGAATGATTCTCATACTAAGTATAAAAAAAGATGATGTGTTAATTTCCAGGAAATGTAGCCCAGTGAAGCTCAATGGACAACAGTAAATGTGTTAACAGTTTTGGAAGTTTATTTGCAAGTTCTATAATCCTAAAATAAAAATAATGTATTTCCTATCTTTCTCACCCAGAGATAACTGGAATTTCAAGGAACAGCTGAGGAATGTTAGTGATCAATAAAAGAGATTTACTTCAACAGTTCAAAGTTTGGGAGCAGTACCAAATACATCCCTTTCAGATCTAATGTTGTGTCAGTGACCTGGATTATTCAAATGTCATTTACGGCACCCTAGTTCTCTCTTACTTTTCACTCACAAGCAGTCTAGTGCCAAATAAAATTTGAAATTGACATTTCAAATACTACAGCAGCAGTGTATTTCCTAAGCAATTATACAATTCACCAATTTTCTCAAAGAAATAAAAAGCAAACAAAAATAATCATATGACACATGACAAAGATACACAAATTTTTGTGAGAAATCTTGTTATCAAGTCTCTTGACAAGTATTGGCACCTGAGCATCCTGTAAAGCATCTGTTCCTGCCCTTTTAATTCTCTTAAGCAGAAGTGCTCCATAAACATCCAAATAAACCTAAAAATCCCAAAGTAATACACCGTTATACTTCCTGAATATACCTAGATATTAGCAATGTTGATGTTGGCTATTAGATGTTGGCTACTCTATTACAGAAAACAATTCCAGTTCTGTCTTTCTTAATACTTTTCCTTTGACAAAAAGGAGGGTAATTATTTATGCCTTCTGCTGCTGTTTATGCAGTTTAGTTTTATATAAAGAGGGTGTTGATAAAAACCACTTGGTTTTACTCCATGCTTTGCATAATATTACATTTCAAGACTGGAAAAACTGTGAACATTTCAAAACTCACAAATGTCTAATCAATTTTTTTGGTTTAATGAGGATTTGTAAGACCCTGATATTATTTTTAGAGTAGGTGCAGAACTTACACATATTCTGCTTAATTTAACATTGAACCCTAAAGAAAACCAGTTCTGAGTTTAAATATAAGATGACAATTCCACTGTACTTAACAGGATTGTAAGAAATTCATTCAAAAAGAGGAATCATCGACTAGATTTTAACCAAACTTAAACTGTGAGTATTCCATTAATGAATTCTGCCATGTCTAGCTGAATTACAAATTACTTCCTGCACTTCCAAATTCACTTTAGTATTGATAATAACCATTCAGAAATTCTTAATTCCCTGGAAAAATAATGTTATTTCTGAAATGAAAAAACAAAGTGTGAGGAAAAAAGTAGATGATTGCTAATTGGATGATACCTTTTAGGGTCCTGTGAGAATGGTGCATAGACAGAGTTTCAGTTCTGAGCATGAGTGGTTCTATTGATTCATACAGAAGTATTCATATTCTTAAGATTTAGTATATACTTCCATAAATTGCTGAAAACTGAACACCAGAGATCTTAAGTGACGTGAAAACACAGCATCCTCACTTCTAAGAAAGTAAACTAGGCAGATGCATATAATAAACCTGTTCTCTTTTATTTGTTTGTATACACTAATATGGTAAAAACAATCTTAAAAATCCATATGGTCTCCTGAATACATTTCAGATTTTATTTAGCTGCTTTTTCATTCCCTATGACAAATTGTCCAAGCATTTTAATTCAAGATATATATTTAAAATACTCATATATATAGTTAATATAAATTTTTATATATACATAAATATAAATATATATATATATATATCTCAAATTTAGGGGAAAAAAAAGTGTCAGAATAGGCATAATTGGCTGAAGAAAAAAATTGAAATCTTACATGTAACTCAAAAAAATTCATCAGAGACCATCTCTTACTGAAGGGTAAGGAAAAGATCACACCCTAAATTGAAGACTGCTATTGGAAAAAGAGAAGCAGAGAGGCTAAGGTGAAATAATTTCATTCCACAGCTGTGAGCTGCTTGTGACTCAGAGACTCTTTGCTGTTTCTAATATAATCTTTTTTATGCCTCAAGCTCCAGCAGGTCCCTGAGCCTTCACACTGCACTCTCCACTTCCCCACATACGTGTGTTCTGAAAGTGTTTGTACAGCAACACAATACCAGCATTAGCCCAATACAAAAACATCCAAGTAGAAAAGTGTTTAAATCTTGTGCTGTATTAAATTAAATATAATACAAGTAAATGTTTCAGTTAATAAAAAGTCTCTGTAATAACTGTTAATCATTGGGCATTAAGATAACATTTATCATAATAATATTCATTACAATGAATAAGCTGATTTGTTAATAATGCATATGTCACATGCACTTCAACGGGATTCCTTTAGTCACCAACACCACAGCCGTTATTTTTAAGTGCTTCCAAAAACATTAATGTGCAATGTTAATCTGAAATCCATACCTCTGTTATTTTCACAAAGCAACCGGCAAGGTTTGTTTAGGAAATTTCATGCCAAGCTTCAGAAGTGTGCTCTCTAACCTTCTTCAACACATAATTCAAGATAAACACTTTCTTCATGACAGACGTTTCAAGAGATGAAGGAGTGGAACAAAGGCAGAGAGTGACACGAAGCACAAGTTCTGCACCATTAAGATGAATGGACAGATTAGCTGGAAAATCCATAATGACACGTTGTGCTGGCTGAAGCAGTTCTGTTTATGTAATTACAGCTTTGTTGCTTAAACGAAAGGAAGCTCTGAAGAAGGCCTTTACCTTAGCAGCCCTGCCCCAGCACCTCACCAGTGCTTCAGCATCCCCATCCATCAGTGCCAACCACTGCAATTCACCTGACATCTCACTAAAGGGCTTAAAACATCACCTACCACAGGACTGATGGTTTACCAGCCAAACCATTGTGGGCTAAATACAATCTTTATGTAAAATGTGCCAAGCAACTTCATGTATATTGCCAGCAAGACAAAATAAGTCTAGCAATGTACTCCCACCCAGCACAGCTGACCCACAATATCTCTCAATACCCACAGAGTACAAGACATCATCTTCTGCCTGCCTTTAAAAAGAGCTCTATCCAGCCTATCTAAAATGCAAAAACTGGGAGTGCAAGTCTTTCTATGCTTCACTCTAAAAAGAAATATCAGAGCAACTTTGAATGCAAGTAAGCCTACTGCAGTCCAGCCTGCCTTCTCAGTAAGTTTGCAGCAATATTGAAGGCCACAATGCACATCTGTCCCCAACCTAACAGTTACTTCTCATTTCAAAGTGACATAACTTCCTTACAGCAAAACTAGCATTAGCTCAGGTAAGGTAATATGTGCACAATTATGTGCTGAAAATTATAGGCATGCTGGAGAAAATGCTTTACAGCAACATACATTGACCTTCTTATTTGTGCAGTTGAATGTGGTGATAAATTTACCCCTTCTAGTCCTGAACTTCATGAATCCATAGAAAATAAGTATCAGATCCAAAATATCCCAAACACAGTGACATTAATTGAAATTGCAGTAATCATATGATGCATTTTCTAGTCTGCTTTAAGAAGGCATTCCAGAGGCACAGCAAAACTTCTGAACTCTGCAGTCACAGTTCATGGAGATTATATTGTTGTAAGAATATTGGGTCAGGAAGAGACAGCAATTGCAGAAATTCATCCCCAAGCTGGTATAAAAACTACTTAAGAGGTAAGGGGGTACATAATACTTCAGGATATGGTTCCACAAGTAATTATTTTGCACAATATGGGAAATCCAATACTCAGCCATATCACAGATCAGAATATAAATAACTAAAGTTTTTCAAATTTCAGATCTCCAAAGCAAGTTTTCTTGAACTGCCATACAGTCTAAGCAGCACCAAAGCTCACCAAGTGCTTTCCTTTGGGTGAGGATGCTGCAGGTGCACAGAAGTCAGTCTGTGTGTAAACCACATCTTTGGTCCAAGGTTTGCAGAGCTTCAGTTGCTCTCGAGCCCTGGCCAGCCTGGACACTAGGCAGAACAGCACCCCAACCACCCTTAGGGTAGCTGTGCTCTGTGCATGACTAAACTGCCCCAACAAAATTAGGTTTCTCTCAAAATGCAGACATAACAGCTTTCTTTTCAAGGCATAGATGTCCCAGAAAAGTAGTACAGCTTGCAGATCCTGGCCAAGCTTCCCCTGAAAGCCCAGTTTAGCAGGAAGCAGTAGATCCAGTTTGCTTTTCAGCTGGAGGAGGTCCCACATGTAACAACTTCTTTCTGACCTACTTGAATTCAGACAGTTTGAGAGTTTGGCTATCACAAGGTAAAAAGCAAGCAAAAAATGGTACCTGGCTCTGGCTGACTGGTGAGGGAAGATCTAGGTCCTGATGTCTAACCTCAAGATTATTTTATTTTTACTATTTCATAGGAAGTTCAAAAACTGTCACAGCCCTATAACAGGCTTACAGTTTTCTTTCTTAAAAAAAAATTGTAACACATATTTAAAATCTTGTATCATACATCTTTTGAACATTTGTTAGGATTTTGAGCAGGGAAACTTTGGTTGCTATAAAATCTCAACAGTCAAAGAAGGGGATAAATATAGCTTGCAATGCGATTATACTGAAACAGTTTGTTCCAGTCATACAAGACTCTTGACTTGACATTCCAATTAAAAAAAGAAGCAACAGAAAAAAAATATTTCAGATACTTACTTCAGTATTGAAGTCAAGGAAGTATGAAATTTTCTTTTTCTACGATGAAGTAACTGGAACAACTGACATTTTAGCTACAGCAGCTACTTCTACTTCCTGTAAGTTCTCTTTATTTCTAGATTAAATTAGATAAAAACTTCCCAAATGCATGAAAGCAAATTCTTTATGATTTCAATTACTGCATAGCTCCTCATCTTCATCATTCACTTCACAGGACTTACTGTTGGCACAAAAGATCATGACCTCTCACCAAGAAAAAATACTAATTCCCGAAGAGATATTGATAAAGCTTAGGTTTATGGACACAAATAACTTCTCACGCAAAATTTTCCATAACTCTCTGAATATTTTTTCTGACAGGAAAAATTTCTTCCACTTTTTTTGGTCAGGGTTTTGAGAAGCAGGTATTTGGCCTGATGAACAGTGGGCTGAGCAATCCAGACTCTGACCAGATCATCTGGACAGCTTAACACAGCAGGCTACTTTCTCACCATCAAAGTGCATCCCCCTGAAAGAGCTATGGATCCCCTGGGATGAGCCCAGAGCGCCAGTTGCTCTCCCAGTGTCAAATCCCGCAAAGGAAGGAATGCATTCCCGCGAAGGGGAGCCTGCCAGCGCTGAGCTAGCATTTGCACCGGGACTAAAGCAGCTGGAGAAGGGAGTCAGTCTTTCAAGAATAAAGAGAAGTTGGCTCAGAGCTCTCCCAGTAAAGGACTGGCATAGATAAAAAAAATCCTCTCTCTATGCATAGCAAAGGAAATCACATATTAAAATGCCCATGTGAAATATAGACAAACTAAAAATCCTGGGAGCAGTATTGCTTTTAGTAGCTTGATTAAATTATTTTGCTCAATTAACAATCAAAACTCAGTTAAAAAGCAAAAAGTAGGTATCAACTACTTAAAATCCATCTATTATTACATATGTTGAGTTCTCTGACCTCGTTTTCGTTGCTGCCAGGTAGGCCAGGCCAGAAACAACATACGATTTCCTTTTCCCAGCTGAAAGGCATCTGAGTTAAGAGTCTGTAAAAAGTGCAGCAGGAAGAATCTCATGCTTGACTGTCTCAGACTTTAGGATGCAGTTTAAATTTGCTGCTGCTGTTACAAAAGGAAAAAAAGAAAAAAAAAAGAAAAAGAGTAGCTGTAAGGCATAAATTCAGTATTCAGTGAATCTGGCCAAGCACACAACAGTGCCAGGTTCTGTCGTGACAGCACACCAGTTCCCAGGCTGCTTGTGCAGCAGACTGAGGAAGAGGCCAGTTCATTAAACTTTCCATTGGGTTATGAACAATCTGCTTTCCAAATCACAGGGATACTCCAAATGGTGCCATCAATTCAGTTCTCTGTGTATTTATTTGCTTTTAATTAGGGGAGTCCTGTATAACACTGCTTTAAGAACTCAGTAGCAAGAAAGAAAGAAATTATAGGGCTAATTCTCCTTAGTGGATAAAAAAGACAGCTATCACTTTTTATATCATTTTGTGCTGATGTAAATGAATGCAAGTGTTTTAGATTAGAAATAGAAGGCTTTTGAAAGCACAATAAATATTTTTCTAAGGCATAAGTTGCTGAGCATTTACTTCTACTATGGCCCACCCACAAATCTATTATTCTCATTCAAGAAGATCAAAGGTGATTAAAAGTTTTGAACGAGCTGTTTTCATCATCCTTTGTTTCAATAAACAACTGCAACTCCAGCAGCATCTATGTTCATTTCTGCTTCTGAGATGCAATGCCCATTACTTGCTCAATGTAGTTATGAAATAACTTATTCTCTGTACCACCTACCTGATACCACAGGACTGCATGTGGCTGGATTTTGTGTCCTATCTTTCACAGTAACCCCTCTAAAAAACCAAATTGTGAGAATGCTACTAAGGACATGTGTTTTAACCATTTACTGTAGCTACTACTGACCTCTTTACCTTGGCTTTCTTTATTACCAGAAGCACAGTACCACCAAATGGCTGGAAAAATCAATCAGAAGAGTGCCAGCAGGTAGACAGCACCATCAAACACCTGTTTATACCATAGCATAGAACACAGCTTAATGTAAATCACCCTTTGGACATGTTTAAAATTTATTTTTCTACATAAACTGTTCTCTACTTGTCTGGATGAGGCCCTCCAAAATGCCTTAAAAATCTAATAAGGAGCCAGAAATTCTTGTGGTTTCATTCCAGTTCTGCTACTGACTTGTTGTGTGGTCTTGGAAAACCTTATCCTTTCTCTGGCTTTTATTTCTTGCATGTGGTGATATTAATATGCAGTAGAAACTAAGGCTATATCATATGTGAAGCTGAGAAAACAAGTTGACATACACAATAAAAAAAACCCCAAACCCTAAACTATATTCATGCTCCTAAATGCCATTTTAAGCACTGAGATTATTGCTTTTCAGCAGATGAAAACATTATTGTGAAAAACAGAGGACACAAATGTGAAACCCTATAGCTGCTATATATGTTATTCATCTGTACATACTTTTATACCTGGTGGTGTCTAGATGCACATTTTATTGCTTTTCCCACACAGAAGTGTACACTCCTACAATCTACTTGGAGTAGGTGATGCACTGATCTTAATTCCCAATGCCTAGCCCGTTCCCCTAAGCCCTCTGAATAAGGAATTGCAGGATGTGTTTCATTGTCATCATGCTCAACAAACGGAAGGAGTTAGCCCTGGGGCCAGCAAGGAATTTTGGGCTTTATGAAGCCAAGGTTGCAGCATTCACATGGAAAACATAAGTGTGGCAACTCTAAGTTCTGCATTTTACTGTAGATAGTACCAATTTAAACTATTAGTTTAGTACATCAGCTTTACAATATTAGTAAAACTCAGTACAGCATACTGACATTATGTCTAAGTTCCCCACTCTCAACTATGAAAAAAACATGATGTGTTCTGGAGAGCCAGGACAGTAAATGACTTAAAGATTTAAGGACAAGAAACACCATCTACACACAGTGTACTAATAATTTATGAGACTGCCTTAAAGAGCATAAGTGATGCATTACAAGACCAAGGCTCAGCAGAATGGCTTCTGAACCTCACTGAAGCCTGCCAGATGCTGCTGAGCAAAGGGCTCTGGGGTCCTCTCTGAAACACAGTTCCTGTGCAAATGAGAAGAGCCTTGCAGACCTTCTCCTGGGGAAAAATAGCATTTTGCCATACTGTCAAATTATTAGACTTCAAAAATATTTCCCACTTTGTTCCAGGGATTAAATGGAAGCATTTAAAGGGAAAAAAAAAGAAAGTCAGACTCAAACTGTCGAGCAGCTGCACAGCTGGACACTGTAGTGCCAGCCCCAGATGTAACCACAGCCAAAGGGGCTCCTGAACCTTCATTTCTCCAATATGTAACATAAACCTTTCCAATTGAGGATTTGTTTTGGGTTAGTTAAATTAGTTCTTTTGAAACAGAAAGTTTGTACTGGATCCATGAGAACACCTGAAGCACTGGATGAAAGTCACCTACTAGATCTATCAAATAAGAGATGCAGGCAGAAAGTCATAAAAATAACGTAGAGGGTCATCACTGCATTTAGATACGTCTTCTATAATAAGAAAGTTATTTCCTAGGTAGTCCACTAGAGTAAAATTGGCGCATAGGGTTTGATTTAAAGCATGCCCATTGTGCTGTGAGGAGTCTCTTTAACCTGCAGTGGTCAGAGATGGTCTCACAGCTTATTAGAATACACCCCAATAGGAGCCTAAAAAGGTTTTTTTTTTTTTTTTTTTTTTGGTTTTTTTTTTTTTTTTTTTTTTTTTTTTTTTTTTTTTTTTTTTTTTGTTCCCATTGAAAATTCTTTCATACATAGTTAACTAGATATTTTTATAGGAATTGTGAAAAAGGAGGGTATCTGATATGTCATAATTTACTTCAAGGTCCATGAAGCCTAGAACAGAAGTGTAACATATTTTTAAGGTAGCAAGAATGATGTACAGCACTTCACACTGGCACTACTGGAGTGAACAATTTCATTCTGTCTAAAAAACCTCCTTTACTTCCCAGGAAAGCCAGCTGGGAAAAGGGACTCATTTTATCATAATTTTCTAATGAATATTCAAGTTTACACATATTTTTTCAGAAAATATAAAAAAAAGAGGAATCATTACTACTTAGAGGATTTTGCAGCCATTAGAAACCTCTGCATTAAAGAAATTGTGAAGGAAAATGCTGTCCCATGCTTTTAGGGAAATTTATCACTAAACATAAGTAATATGCCCAAGGGACTTCACAGCTTCAATAATAATTAGTTCTCAAGTACTTTTAGTTTTCATATAATAACTCCATGCATTTAAAAATACAGATTTAATTTTTTCCAGAGTTGGAGTGTGTGCATTTGGTCTGTTTCTTTTGCAGCTAAAACATCTGTTTGGGAAAGACACAGCAACCTAACACCTGCTGTTCAAAGCAATGCCCTGGAATTTCTCATTCCTTGTTGCAGAGCTGGAGCAGCAGAGAGTACATTTTATTTTACCTGAGATGAAAAGACTGTGAGGTTCCAGCCCTTTATATCTTACAAATACTCTTCAAACAGCATTATCTTCCCTAAACTCATCTACAGGAAAAGTAGATAAAAATGCCACTGTGCACTTGATGAATACACTGTGTGACTTGCTCCAAGGTCTTACAGGATGAAAAACAGTAGTAAAATTGAAACTGCACCTTCAGCAGGCCTCTCATGACAAAGGAGATGGTTGTGGCTAACACAAAGAGTAAAATAGGATCTGAGGAATCCTTCATTTATTGCCAAAATTAGTGGCATGCATGCATGTCATGAAAAGCCTGTATTACTTTGAGATTTCATGCTGCTAGAAAGTAGAAAAAACAATAAAGCTTATTTGTAAAACTACTCATATATGTCTAGGTGCCTCTACTTTCCAAATGTGACATCATTGTCTATTGCATTATTCAAAGGAACAGAAGAACAAAGCAATAGATTTGGAGGTGGTTTTGTTTGGGTTGTTTTTTTTTTTCCTTTTAAACAGAAAAAAATGAGCTTTCTATTTACAAAAGGATAAAAACCAGAGACATCCTTTTAAGTTATAAGGGATACCTGTGATTACTGTGCAAGTAACAGTCTAAACACATTATTTCTTCCATCTAATTTCTGTGTTCAGAAAAAGAGCTGCAACGTGGAGCAGATGCAGTAGTCATTTACCGCTGCATGAATGCACCAGGACTCAAAAGCTAAAGTTCCATGACAACTTTTAGAAGCTGTAAGATTGATAAAAATTAATAAAGCCAAGCCTCTGACAAGGCTATTTTATTCTGAGTGAGTGCTTTGTATAAAAAAAGGCTCATTTCACCCTGCTTGAAAGTGCATCGCAACCGAGCTTTTCCAGCATTAAATCTCTGTTGGGAGACACTCAGTGGGATAACTTCTCTCTTTCAGAAATGGCACAAAGAAAGAGATGGTGACTTCTCCTGCAGAAGTGACCTAACCCAATCCCTGTGCCACCCTCCTGTGCTCACCCTCCCACTCTGTTCTGAGGTTTCTGCACCCTGGCTACCAGCGCTTCTTTACCCTGGCTTCCCAAAAGGACAAATATTCATAAACAGCAAAGCGTGCTAATTCAAACAAAACACAGGACAGCAATTCTTTTTAGGTAGTAAAGTCCTGTCTGCATATTTTAGCCATTGCATAATTGTTACCTTTAGCTCATAAACTTCAAGGTCAATTCGAGGTCAAGAGTAGGTGTTTAGCACATGAAACTTAGAAATGTTGCTAAAAGCATGCTTTATAAATCACTGTATTTTCTTCTAATTTAGGGTATTTTTGTGTCTTGTTTTTTCTTACTATCTGGTAGGTTTTCATCTGTCTTTATAAAATATACATTTGCACAGTGCTTTCAAGCTAGAAGTATAATTTATATACCTGAAATGCAGACTAACATATTGCTATACTCCAAATCTGGCTATTTCCCCTCTAGCATCCACATCACATGTTGCGAGTTTGTTTGCTGAAGAGCAGAGCCCAGCCACTGAATCAAGGCACTATTAATTCAGAGCTGGTATCAAGTATCTGAAGGAATTTATGCAAGTTAGAGAACTTCCAATGCAAAAATTATTAAAAATTGTTCTCCCATATTTAAAGTCATTTTAAAGTTTACACTCAATTCAATTAAATTTGTATTGGCCTCACTCACTTCTGGAAATATGTTTTCGTCTTTTAAATCTTGAATTTTTACTTTGCTTAGGATAGAAACACACTATATAATGTTAAGCATCATACAACGATAGTTAGAATACTATAACAGTGCAAAGGGGTTCCCAAACTAAATAATTACTTACATCTTCACTGACATGAGCCTTCACACAATCGGAGTTCAGCATTCAGGTTACTGGTTCTGTGCACCTCCCCCTGCTTCTATGCTCTTGATAGGCATCATACAGCAAAAAAAAAAAAAATGCCATTGATGTCCTTTGTTTACATTGCAAAGGACTGCTTAGCACCCAGGTAATAAAAGGCTGTGACAGTAGCTTTTGCATAGCTCAACAACAGAATCCAGCATTTATAACATGACTCAGGAGCACACAGAAGGAGGGAAAAAGTAATTTACTTAGTGTTCTTCAATTCTTTGTGCTATAATGAGAGTATATCAGAATTTATGGCTGCATAGTATATATATTTTTTTCCCCAGGAGAAAAGCCTTTCATGACCTGCTCATTTCTGTGGCAATCAGGAGTTACAAGATCTAAGTCTAGTCATAAATGTGATGTCCTGCTGAAAGGAGTTTGATACCTTTTTGATTAAAAATAGTTCAACATTCAGTTGTGCTTTCAAAACACAGATGAAAATGCTAAACTAACTCAATTTTTAAAAAACAAAACAAAATTTAATATGGCCCACAAAATTAGTTACTTGTTTTTGAAGGTGGGGTCATTTATTGTTAATTAAGCATTTTTTTTTCATTATTTGATTACATTAAGATTTGGTTTGCAACACAATAGCTTATGAAGGTCAGTATGGCTAGAGGAGAAATCCTATATCCTGTGACAAATCCAATAACCATCAGGGTATTCAGTTCAGAGAAGTAAAGCATTTATTAAAATATTTTGCTGATTTGCTAGGGTATTGGGAGACTTTTGCTGAGTGCATAGCTTGGCATTCCCAGAAGGAGACACATTTTATAGTGAACTTGTCAACAAACTTATTCATGAGATAAACTCTCAGCACAAGAAAGAGCATGTGAACAGGTTGTGAGGATTGAGATGCTAACTATGAAAGGTGGAAAGAAGTAGAAAGACGGAACTGCTTTGTCCCCCTCTGCTTCTGCTTATATAGAGAGGGAAAAGGTGAAATATATGAGGGAAAAGGTGAAATATATTATTTTTTCATCATTTCTGGACTAAACAGAAACTATAAACATTCACAAATCATACTATCTTTAGTTTCTGAAAAGAAGTAAGGCAATGAAGGAAATGTGTTACTACTGTATTTCAAAACTGAAACAGATGTGATTTGTGGTAGGAAGGGGAACATCTCCCTCAGCACTATCCAAAGCAGCACACATCCACCAGTAACTGCTATGCCAGGACAGCAGGACACACTCACAGCCCCCTCCCTCATTCAGTGAATATTGCTACTGCAAATTCCCCCACTTATCATGGTTAATAGCTATGAAATTCGACATGTAAATTTTCAAGTATATTTCTGAGTAGCACACAAAACAGTATGCTTAAAACTCAGACTAAAAAAGTAGGGATAAATACTGTATTAGAAGAGAAAAAAAAATTTACAACTCAATGTAAGTTTGCTTCTTCAGTTCTAAGGAAGGCTTCTGGCTCCCTCTAGGGGTTTCTAGGTCTGTCTTTACAGAACACACTTTTTAAACATAACCTATACAAACATTTCTTTCTTATATCTGGTAGGTATGAAGTATAGATGAAGTATATGATTCTGAAATAATTACACATGCAAATAATACACGTAACCATTTTGGGGAAAAGGTGTTTCTTCTGTCCCTCTGTGGAAAGGTAAAATGTATAATTAGCCCTCTTTTTCTATGTCCTAAGTGCAAAAATACAGCAGGAATTTGTTCTTAAAATACCATAACCTCCTACACGTTTGTGAGAAAATATTTCAAATCAGAGCAATTATGTCCAAATCTTCATAATAATAATTTTCTGACAAGCTCTGATGTGAACCATCATTCATTATTTTTTCTTTAAGTAAAATCATCAGTCATATATTTACACACTTCCTCACTTCCAGGGGTTTTTTTTAATTACTATTATTCTGAATGGTGTTAAAACATCATTATTTACTTAATGTTTCAAAGTAAAATTGCAGCTTATTCTTGTGCTTGAAACTATAAAGACTGTTTACACACTGCTAGCACACAAGGAATACGCTCTCCACTTCAAATTAAGCCCAAGAGTAACAAGAAATAAGAAAAAACAGTTTGAAAGAGAGGCAATAAGATTGCTCTTTGTAATGTTTTACAAAACATTTATGCTCTCTACTTATATGCTAAACAAGGTAACAAGGCCCAAAAATCTGTGCACCTCTTCCCTGTGCTGGTCTTGCTATTTACGCTTTGCAACTTACAGAATGCAGGTAAGACAGGGTAATGATGCATAATTAAAAGAAACTCTGAATTATTAGATGCATTATTAGGGCATTTCTGACAGTTACAGTCAGCTCTTGGAAATGTCAGCACTGGCTCACCTCCCTCCCTGAAAAGCGAGTGTGTGTGGATCAAGCCCAGCCCGTTTGTGAGAATCCCTCATAGAGCCCATCAGCTGAGGGTGTTTAGCAGCCTTTCTATCAGCAGATGGCTGGGTGAGTATGACGCACTTGCAGCAAAAGTTTAGTGCAAAACTCAGCAGAAGCAGCTTCCAACCCAACCCGTGCAGTGAGACTAAAAGCAGCTCCGGGTACCAGCGCTTCTGTCCAAATGCGTTGCCCAAAAATCCGTAACCTGCTCAGTTAGAATCTAACCAAAAGTTTGGAAGCCTGTCCAGGGAAATGCAGCCTCACCTCCCAAACCAGTGAACAAAGTGAGCCACAGGGCAGCACGGCAACAACAAAGCCATTGCATGCGTGCCCGCTGCACTGAGAGGGATTAGCGGGGGTCAGGCTCCCATGGCCGCACCTGCAAAGCTCAACGCTATGACATTAGCTAATATCCTGCATAAATCATATTCCTTCTGTTTTAAAAGCAAATAAATAGCTGTGCATGTGTCCTTTGACCTTCATTGCTGGGAAACCTATGCAGTTTATCTTTATGGCAATAGACCATGCTCAGCTAACCACTGCTGGCAGGACGTCTCTCTCCTGTTTTAAGTAGAAATGAAATTCAAAGCTGCTATACCAATAAAGTTTTTTTGGTTTTTTTTTTAATCCTTAAGAAGTAGCAGGGACTTTAAGAAGTGTGAAATAAGGAACCTTAAAAAAATATAGCAGACTGTATGTATGGATTACACAGCTAGAACTACAGTAAGAAATGCCTCATTAGATATTTATGGTATAATACCAAAAATCTCCAAACCACAGGTCTGATTCAGGAAGGACACGAGCTTTTCATCTTTCTTTATAATACAAGGACAGGCAGTGCATTCTTGCCTGCCACAGCTTGTATATACTCTACTCAACATTTCCTTTAAACTCATGCTCAGATCCCAATTACAGGTTTGATCTATATGAAAACACAGTATAAAAACAGTTATTTATTCTTTACCATAAACTTGAAAACACCAAATATACAAACGTATTTGTATAATAATAGTATTTTTCATAAAATTACTAGAACTGTTACTAGAAATAATACTATTTACCGTGCCTTAAAAATAGCAATAGTTTCTCAAATATCTTTTCTCCTTAGAGGGCATCATTCAGAAGTTAAGAAATGCTTAATCTTAATGGGGGGAATATAGAACTAAAACTTCATATCGAAATAATCTGGGTCTTTTGAATTATAATTTTACAATAGATTCTGTAAATCAGTATCTTGTGAGCCATGCATCTAGAAAAATAGCTTTTTGGATGAGGTGGGGGAACACCCAATAACTAATCTGATATTTTTCTGTTAATTTATATTGTATGTACTGCAGGGACATAGTGTAGTGCCCTAGCTAACTGTAGAATCCTTTTATGACATCTAGGAGATTTTAAATAACTTCAGATATCTAAGCCAAGAAGGAACTGGAAAAAAAATCCATTCATTTTAATAATCAACACTATTGATGTGTAATAAACACATAATATGTTTTATGAAGTGTGTTTCTCGCATAGCCAGAACATTTATGGCAAAATAATATAAATAACAGAAAATATGTAATACATTAAATAGCAAATAAAATGATTTAATAATTAGAAATAAAATTAAAAGGCTGCTTTAAAATATAATGCCAGCTTTTCAAACTGAGAAAAAAATTCTCAATTAAGAAATAAATTCCATTCATCATTTCTACATAATAAGGGTGTAAAAATTAGATCTTGAATATGCTGTATAATTACATAAATGAAAGTACAGCAAGGTGAATGTAAGATTACTATAATTAATTTCAAAATCAATATATTTTACTGCCCATATTAACCAATGAGAATCTTGTTTTCTCATGAAAATTCAGCTGTGAAACAAGACTGGAGTGAAATATATTCAGGTTTCTTTGGTGCATGGGATTTAATTTCACTTTGAAGTTTAGAAATCCACACTGTATTCGAGAACTACCAATGCTTGCTTGCACAATATCTTGGCTTAGTGGAGCAGCAGACAGTGAATTGTTTATAGGAAAGGCCCAGATCCTCCCCACAAGCAGGACAAAGGAGGAGAACACAAACCTGAGCACAATCAGAATCCTGAGAGATTTGGTATGAAGAGGTAAAATTACTTGTCTGAGATCCTTCTGAACTGCAGCATTATTGGGAATGCAAATTCAACTATTGGATTTAAACACAAGGCAGTGATATTGCTGTTTTATTAGATAAATAAACAGTATATGTAAAATGGGACCTGTCATTACATCACTGAAGCCTACTTTGCTCCATTAAAACCACCTTAATGTCACAGGGTTTTTCTTTCCACTTTTCTTTTTTCTTTCTACAAGATTTCCTTGAAATTAGATTGAAAGCAAAGTAGCACGAAACGAAAAGCACGAGGATAGCTGATAATCTGAAAATCTCAACCTACCTTCAGGCATGAGTTGGTTTTAATCAGAATTTGGCAACTGAAATGTATTTGCAGCAGTCTATATGAATCAGCTCAGACGGTGGTTTTACTGATAAAAATGAAAAAGTGACAGACATGCTAAAGGTTTTCTAAGGCAAAAGTTGTGGGATTGAGTTCTGGATTTTTCCCAATGCTCTTATTTGAAGATAGATCTGACAGGATTTCCTCACCTCAGTTTTACAGAAAGATTTAAGAGCAAAAGTGGAAAAAAAACACAGACCAAAAAAAACACCCCAAAAATCCCCAGACCCAAATAAACCAACATCATCCAAGACAAAAAACCAAAACACCACGACTATTTCTGGCAGGAATTTCTTGTTTATAACTCAGTTTGCTAAGGCCATTCTCATATAAACTAAATTTAAGTAACTAATAAACTATGCCAGAAGATGAATAGAAAAACTGAAATTACTTCTCATCCCATAAGTAAAAATCAATTTTAATTCAGTACTGTGTAGGTATCTAGTTTATATGAGCTCACTTGGTACAAGACTATGTTTTTGATGGATATGGCCTTCTGTTTGTTCAGCTGTAGAAAAGAGGAATGCAATCCAGGTTGACAGTGAAAAAGAGTAAAGAAAACTTCATAAATGGAAGATTCTAGAATTATGACACCAGCTTCAGATATAAACTTGAAAAAAAATTAAGAAGCAATACAACTCCTGAACTGAGATGTAAAACGAATAAATAATCATCAATATAACAAGAGAACAGAAGGAAGTAAAAAAAAACCCCAACACCCCCCCAGACCTACCAGAAAAAATCTACAGATTGTGTACTACATTTTTTCATCTTCAGAATTTAATTAGTTCCAAAAGAATATTTCCATCCCGCTCTGCCACACACACATTTGTGCACTGATATAAATATGCATTTGGCAAACAGAATAAGCTTAAACTTTAATAAACAATAACTCCAATGTATTTCAAAATTTTTCTATATAGTAGTGAAACTCATTTGGATTGGTTTGAGAAAATGGTATCTTCTTCCTGGCCTAACACACAGAAGTACTTCAACAAAGTGTCGTGTACTTCTGTTAACACCTCCATCATGTAACCACTGACTGGTGGGGACCTGCTGTTTCCTCCCTGATTCCCAAAGGCACTGTAGGGAGCCTTCTACCCAGGGAGCTGAACCTGGAGAAGAGACTGGGGAGCTGCCAGCTGGGGTTTGGTCTGACCATGCCCGGAGCTCTAATGATGATAATACAAAGAAAACTAAATTGGTGTTTTATTTGAAAATATTCACTCAACTAAGGCCAGCAGAGGGACCCACAAGGCAGGAACAGCCACACGGTTCTGCAATTGCAAGAACTTTCTGCTTAGAGGGCAGTTTGAGAATGGTCATCAGGAGTTTTTCACTATGTGCTCCCTTCCCAAGGGCTTCCCACGGCCTGCAGATCTTTAAGTGCACTGCCCAGTACAGGGATGTTTAAGTGCATTGCCCACTGCCTTGTGCTGTTGTTCTGAAGTGGATTATTTTTATTCCATTCTCCCTCACTGCTGCCATTCCTGCTTAACCAGCCAGCCTGGGAAGCAGGGCGACCAAGGATGGCTGGAGGGTGGGCTTGCTGTCCGGTGTCAGTTTTGGCAGCAGGACAAAGGACTTGTGCCACCAGAGGCTAGTTGGTAAAAGGGAAGATGTCAGGTGGTCACCTTCTCTAAACTGGCTCCTTTCAAACTGCTTTTGAAAAAATAATGTTTAACTAGTTTTATCTCCACTGATCAGACCTGGTGTTTCTTACCCACTAGTCAATGCAAGAGAGCAGCTGGAAAACATCAGTCTCACATAGAATCATAGAATATCCTGAGTTGGAAGAGACCCACAAGGATCATCAAGGCCCAGCTTTTGGCCCTGCACAGGACGGCCCCAAGAATCCCATCATGTGCCTGAGAGCATTGTCCAAACACTTCCTGAGCTCTGTCAGGCTGGTGCTGTGACCACTTCCCTGGGGAGCTGTTCCAGTGCTCAGCCATACTCTGGGTGAAGAACCTTTTTCTAATATCCAACCTAAACCCCTTCTGATACAACCGCAGGCCATTTCCTAGAGTCCTGTCACCCCAGAGAAGAGATCAGTGCCTGCTCCTCTGCTTCCCCTCGTGAGGAAGTTGTAGACAGCAACTTTCTCCTGATGCTTTCACAGTAGCATCCCAGGAAATGAGAAGGCAAAAGCACAATAGAAAGACTGAGTGAGCCCATCAAGGCAAAGCAACACCTAATCAGATCAAAGCCATTTAAGAAAGAAAAAGCCCTACCTCAATACTCCTTTATTTTATTATAACAATGAGCAATAATCTGCATTTCTAGTGACAAAATTGAACTTGTCAGTTCATTATGAGAATTCAGTACAAGGTATTAGGTAATATTTGCTGCTTCAGCTCCTAGCTTGACCACTAAATGTCACTAATGCGACAAATTTTTAATTTGTGTCAATACTGACTCCCAATAGCATCCCGCACTGCAGTTGAACTGGACACTGGAATTTTAGCAAATAGCCATGAACAAAGTGCTTCAAACAGAGTCTCCAAATGCTAGGCTAGCTGGCAGTGAATGCAGAGTTAGTTTGCAGTTTCAGGCCATGCTGGAGAAAACTCCTCAATGTTGTGCAAAAGAGAGATGAATGAAAAAGAGAGGGGAGCAATAATATACAGGCTACTTTATGATTTTAATCTGTCGCAACTGACTTGTAACTTGTTCTCTCCTTTTTACTGTAACAATCATTACTGGACCTTTATGGTACATCCCTTAAGTAATATTTATCTTAATTTCTTTTTGAAGCAACACTGCTAGTTTGGAAATTAATTTATAGCTTTTCTGTAATATCTGTGTGGCTGAACTAAATCCCCATAGTGATCCCATAACTAGTAGTCATCAGAAATTTCCCATACTAATGCCATTGTGAGTTCTAGCAACACCTTTTGACCAGATCCTTGTAGATGGATCAATGTAAATTGGATAGCGCAAATTTAGATGAGGTATGAGCCATGTGTCTTTGACATAAAACTAAAGAAAGTTCCAGACATCTGCCTCAACAGGATTTTGTTCAAAAAACACTCCTACATACATAGTTATAAATATACAGAAAGTTGTATATATTTATTCTAGAAACACATATTTGATAAAGATGACCTTCTCTTCTGATCGAATTGGTAAAGTTTGTTGGTGGGAACAAGAACCATGGAAATTAAAAAGGAAATGAAAACCAGCATTTTGCTTGATCACAGCTTTTGTTCAAGGAAAAGACTACAGCAATGCAAATAAATTGGAAGGATCTGGCTGCTTTTTGTTTGCCTTTTTTTTTTTTAATTTGAATATTTAATAAAATGTAGAATTGCGGCACTGGTATGTAAAGCAAATTAACTGTCTGTGGCTGCACTTACACCATTAGCATCAACTGCCCACATACATATGGCATGGAAATACCATACAGCCTTTAGTTCCTCAAACACATGAGGTTGAACTGACTGAGCTTTCTCGCACCGCAGAAGGAATTGTCCGTACGTGCGGCCGATTCCAGCCAGGAGATGGCAGCAGTAGGCAGAATGATTGCTGAGGTTCCCTCCTTTATTTTAAGTATATGCTCCTACGGCTAAGGTCAACACTAACAAAAATGTTAAAAAGACTGGAGGGGAGAGAGAAGAGGGATGCATTTTTAAAGGTCACAACATTTACAGTTACACTGAACTCATATGTTTGTGGTTTCTGATACTGACTGTTAATTCAACACTATGAATGGCAATTATAATTAACACTTATGGTTCCTATGACAATTCATGAGATAGCAAGTGTGGCTGCTGTTTTAGCAGTTGCCTTAATGCCATTTAATGCAGAAGGAACTTTAAAAAATTTATTTTCATTTTAAAGAACAATGCAGATAATGCTTTTATCCCTCCTCCTCTTCTTTGTTGATAGATGCCTCCAAAGTCTATCATAGAACTCTTCAGACTGGTCAAACAGTTCTGGGACTCCTAAACAAGCTCTGTCGTCTCTTCTCTGGAGTTAAGGACTGCAGACTATTCATCTGGCAGTGTCAGCACCACAGCTGGGGCTGCTACCACTTTGCTTGGCAATAGTATCAGGGAGATGGCAAAGGGAACCAGTCTATATTGAGAACCCACTATCTGAGAAGGGTTCTCACCAGTAATACATTTCTGTCCAATGCTGCTTGCACTATTTTCTCAGATTTGTGGCTGCATCTAACTAATTTTCTTTTACAAGAAAACCAGGTATAACTATTAAATGTAAATAAAATGCAAATATTCAGTGAATATTCAATGACATTTTAAAAAAATGAAGAGAGGAAAAATAAAAAAAAAATTGCATACAAACATATGACAACTAATTCTAAAAGAATAATGATATAATCAAAAAGTAGGCAGATCAAGCAAGAGAAAAACTTTAGCACTACTAAAATACCTTCCCTAGAAGAAGTTCTGATATGGATGGAGTCTGTATTGGAAGGTATTTTGGAGATATTAGGGGGAAAAAAGCCCACATTATGGTATTTGACATAGATCTATTGAAATAAATTACAAACAGAGGAATATTAAAAACTGGATGGCACTTTACCATTGAGATAGCAGAGAAATCTTTCAAGGTGGGCAGTTTCTGTTTGACTTTGTTTTATTTCATATATGAAATGGTGAGAAGATATTTTCCAATATATTGAAAAATGCCTAAACATAGGAAAAGAGAGAAAGAAAGCTAAGAAAGCTTCTCCAGCAAATATTTTCCAAAATTACCAGGAAGACATCAATCACTCCATCACCATCATATTTTTGCCTTTTTTCCTCAAAATAGTGCCTATAGTACTAACCATTGTGGCATTGCTGCATCCCTTGTCTTACCACTTGCCCAAGCAGCCAGAGCACTGCAGGCAAAACCTACCACAGGTTCTGTGGGACTGGGCAGGGGACTCTAGAATGTGTAATGATAACCAGAGAGTGTAAGGCGTGACAATAACTCTCTGTCCTAAAAGCCAGAGATTAAACTACTAAATAAACAAACAAAAAATACCTCAGCAATAATAGATTTTGGTGTGCTGATCTAAAAAAGCTGGGGAAATAATTTTTTTTTTCAGTAACTTGTTAACACAGACAAGATTTTTCAAATGGAATTATGCTGAAATACACAGTCTCAAAGAACAAGCATTTTCTTGATTTATTACTACCATATTATGACTTTATTTTGCAAAGGGATTTAAAAGTTACTGGAAGGAGTTTTCACAAACCTCAGAACTTCATTCTTTCTTTCTTTTCTTTGCCATATTAAGCTCTTTTAAACAAAGCAAGATGAGATATGCTAAGAATTTATCTCCACAGTAGTCATTTCAGAGGGAATCAAAATTTCAATAGAACATGAAAAGCTACTTAGAAAAGTGTTTGTGAAGTTTTGCAGAGGGAAGAAAATAAGACAGTTGTTTGGTTTACTATATAAGAAAAAGAAACTATATCTTTGAATACGGAGGGCTTAAAGCTAAGCAGGAGACATCCTATTTAGTAAACATGATTTCACTCATTCTTAAGAGGCTTAAAAATGCCATCACCAAATACTTGACTTAGTCAATCAGAATAACTGAAGTAACACATACAACTCATGCCATAGAAAGGACTAGTCCAAAATCTGCCTCTAAATATTTAAAATCAAAGCCTCCCACTAGTATGAATCCATCACAGAATCACAGAATTGTTTAGGTTGGAAGAGACCTCTAAGGTCATCCAGTCCAATAGTTAGACCAGCACTGCCAAGTCCACCATCAAACTATGGTCCTAAGCACCACATCTACACATCTTGAAAATATCTCCAGGGATGGTGACTCCACCACTTCACTGTCCAGATGACTCCAGTGCCTGGCCACCCTTTTGGAGAAGTTTTTCCCAATATCCAATCTAAACTTCCTGCCCAGCAACTGAAGGCTGTTTCTTCTTGTCCTGTCACTTGTTACTTGGGAGAAGAGAATGACCCCCACCTGGCTACAGCCTCCTTTCAGGGAATTGTAGAGAGCAATAAGGTCTCCCCTGAGCCTCCTTTTCCCCAAATTAAACACCCTCAGCTCTCTCAGCTGCTCCTCGTTGTCATTCTCTGGACAAACTCCAGAACCTCCAAGTCTTTCTTGTAGTGAGAGACCTAAAACTGAACACAGGATTTGAGGTGTGGCCTCACCTGTGCCGGGTACAAGGGGACAATCACTGCCCTGGTCCTGCTGACCACGCTATGGCTGGTGCAGGCAAGGATGCCAGCTGCCTTCTTGGCCACCTCGGCACTAAGCCTCACCTCTAGATTATCTGTGTAGATGTTGCTTTGAAGGAGGAGGAGGTGGGAAAGAAAATATCTTTTTATAATTTTGGAGATTTTAGGTGATAATGAGAAGTCTCAAAAGTAATCTCAGTGCTCCAGATTTTTTTTTCAATATCATATCAATACTAATTTAAAGCACCATCTGTAGCCTTCTCTTCATTATTTGGCAATTTTGCTGAAGACTGAAGATGCATTAATTCTCAATCAGCTACCTACATGAATACACTCAACATAATGCAATACTTCAACAGTCAGTGGTGAGAGGTTTGGGATAGACAGCTAATTTCTAGACTAAACCAGCATACTTTAAAGAGGAATCAAGAGGCAGAACTTCTTTGACATTTAAAAGTGAGAGACTGATGTGCCATAGGAAACAAAAAATCAAGGAAATAAGGATGGGAAAGAGAAAGATGATCCAAATATGCAAGTGAGTGTAAAAATGCAA
The DNA here is from genome assembly GCF_017590135.1 of Pyrgilauda ruficollis. NCBI lineage: Eukaryota > Metazoa > Chordata > Aves > Passeriformes > Passeridae > Pyrgilauda > Pyrgilauda ruficollis. The sequence continues at coordinate 8,698,817 of NW_024519206.1, read as the reverse complement.
TGAATTTCTTCTCAAAAGATTTTACACCTAAAAGGAATAGCCCATTTGTGTGACTGGAGCATTTTGGCAGAATGAGAAAGGTTAGGCCACTTTCATACAACTAAAACACATAGAATTCCTTAAATAAGAAGAAATATAAACCCCACCATTTTAATTTCTTGTGGATAATGAAGTTATTTGGACTGGCATAGCTTTACAGTATACTGAAATTCTATACTGGACAATATCTGTTTCTCTGTGTATTTTTTTTTTTTTTTTAGAAATAAATATGCTTTTGTGATGCATTCAGCTGAATCTAGCAGGATCTGTCAGAGAAGAGAGAGACTAGCATGGTTGGTAGTAGCAGAAATTGTACCAAGCTGGTTTTGGTCATTTTCAGTGGCACCCATTAGCAAAAGGATCAAGCGAGAAACAATTTTATAAATACATTACAGAACTATGAAAAGGAGGACATTTGAAAGCTTGCTGCGCTAACTGTCCCTCATCCAAATTTGCACAACATCATCTGGAAAAAAATCTGGGGATTTTTCAGGGCCAATGCAAATTTAGTCTAGAACTAAAAATCTTTAATGATTTATTCCTGAAATTCCATTTTTATTTTAAAGCTGTGCACCTTGAAATTATTCTAGATGCAAAAGGATGGGGAGAAATTTCTAGCACCACTTCATTGCAATGGCTACTCTGGTTAACAGCTTGGAAGTACCAAAAGTTACTGCTTCTTCACAGGAGAGCCTACCCAGTTCTGTTGCCACATGGAAATACAGCTGGCACTCGGGTGCAGCTTGGATAGCTTCCAGCCCTGGAGCAGAATGTTCTCACTGCTGAGCAGTGGTTTCCAAGTGGACTGTGGTAGAGACAGATCACCCTTCTAGCACAGTGCTTAGCACACATTTTTCCCCTACAGCTGAACATGAACAAAACGCAAGCAAGAATTTTAGGCTCATTACAAGTGAAGCCTGCCCGTGACCACAACCAGGCAAGGTCCATCAGTGCCTTCACAACGGCAGGGCACACACACCCAAACACAACCTAAATGACTTCGCATTTGCCAAAACACCAGTGTCTATCTTAGCACTTTAATAAGCCTTAAAAGCTAGTAAGCTTTAGAAAAAATGCTAAAAAGTATCCTTAGAGGCTAAAGTTTCTGGGTACTTACAGGTCAAGGCAAGGCAATCGCCTACTTCACATTTCTGCAAGACAGATTGTTTCATTTACAGCAGTTAATCTCTTAAATTAATCTCTCTAAAATCCTGCTTTAGTGAGCAAGTGAAACACTCTTTTAAACTTTGCCATTCTTCATGGCAAATAATAATAATAATTCACCTGCAAGTACAAATGGCAGTCTGCACAAAATACATGACCTCCCTGTCTACACGGTGCATATACAATACATTTCACTGCTAAACGTCAATTTTTTAAACCATGGCCCTAACATTTCTCAGGCTGTAACAGCATACTTCAGCACCATTTTTATTCTTGATGAACAAAATCTGTGCATTGCACGTTGTAGTTAGTCTGCACTCAGCAGGTTTCATTGTTTGAAAATAGCTCACAGGAAAGATGGAGCTCCGTTTATTTTGAGCTGTGGAATTTAACTGCCTAATTAGATTTCAAAGCCCACTGAAAAACATGATCTAACTCCATTTGAACATCTCCTGATGCAGGCACTGAAGTGACCTCTACAAGATGTGGGAACTTCATTAATGATGAACAATTAGGAAATATAACTATAAAAGTCCTAACAAACATGAAGTGAACATTTCAATCAACTCAACAGCTGTTGTGATTTTAGGATTTATGACAGATTTATGCCTTGGTGTAAGCTATAGTACATTTTGTACACATTGAGAAGCAACTCCTACCATATCAGCCAGATTTTTTTTAATTGAACAAAAAAGGGGACAAAAATGTAACTCTTGTATTCCTGTTTGAAATAAAGTCTTCAAAATCAAAAGCTTTTGATATGCCATGTGTATGGTAGCATCCTCTCTCTGATTTCACTTTATATATACACCTAAGAAAAACAAGTAAATTCAAGGACAAACTCAATTTAAAAAAATAATATTGTAACAGCTAGATTTTGTGCAGTAAACAGACTCAAATGCAAAACACAGTGTTAAGTCCCTCTTCTGTCATTACAGAGCATTCCAGGTAATGGAAAAATTAGTTACCTCAGAGGACAAACCACAAAATTGGTGCAGTGAGCAAGAAACAGCCTAAAAGTAGCTAACAGGAATCCAAGATAGACACCTGGGTGGCTTGATTCTGTTCTTTACAACTAAAAAGACTGATTTAATGGAAGCTTATTTCCAAGTAGGTGCACACCCAAACTAATGCAGCCCTTCAACATGCCAAAAATCAGAAGGAAAATATAATTTAATTTTTTTTTCCAGAATTTTCCTCAAAATACTTAGAACAAGTACCAGAGTTTTCACAGAATAGATCCATGAGCCTCAAAACAGTGGTACACTGAAAAGGAACTAGTGGAAGAAAGAGACAGAGGGAGAGCAGGAAACAGAGAAGGAAGGAGGAGAAAAAAAAAGGAGGTGCAATAGCCTTGAAGAAATTTTATTAGGTAAAACAAACCTGGTGACCCTCACAAATGAACAAGACTGTGCTGTAAAGGAAGGAAAAAGAACCACATTCATTTCTGCTAATATGACTCAGAGGAAAATTCCTTCCTATCCCAAAAACCAAACAATTCGTCTACCCTGACTTGCCATTCAGCCAAGTATCTTCAGATCCTGGCCTTTCCTCCTCTCCCTTCTCTTGGAAAAGTCCCTCAGCTTATCTGTTTATTCAACCACCACCACATTCCTGGCACTCAGGATTTACACCATCAGTTCTCATTCAGCAAAACCCAGCCTTGGCATTAACTTTTCCTAGCCAGATCTGCAGCTAAACTGAGCTTGCTGACTTGGCCCACCCTCTGACAGCACACTGACCAAGGGCAGGGCAAGGAAGGGCAGGCAGGGCAGGGATGTGAGAATGAAACAGCCCTGGGAGAAAAAGGTGTGCAAAGAAGAGGTGCAGAGGGAGGCAGTAGCAGGATGGGGCAGGCACAGAGATTGAAATGACAGCAGCAAGACTGCACTTCATGGAAGACATCCAGTTTTACCTACAGAACATTTACACAGCAAACGACTGGCAGCAGATGGGGAAGTGACTTCATATCACTCTTTGAGCCACGGCCACTAAAGTTTATCCCTTGTTTCTCTTTCTCTTGTCTGTTTTTAACTGCAGGGAAAGCAGAAGAGCTGCCTGCTAGAGCCTAGCAGAGGGGAAAAAAAAACCTTCCTAATTACATTGGCCTGAAGACATTTATTTTTTCTTTCCTTACACCTCCTACTTGAAAAACTAAGACACAACTCAACTCACTATATTCATTCTGAAGATGAGAAGGAACATACTTGTCCCCTGCTGCTATGGAAATCAATACAACCATTTATAACTGGGTGTAACTCCACACATCTCATTCAAAAACACATACTGACATTACCATCCTACAAGAAAGGACACCATGGCTGTCCTTTCAACAGCATAGCTTCCCACATCTTTCTTTCAATAAAACATCTTCTGAGAGAGAAAAAAAAAGCCATATTTAGAAAGCAATTGTCACTTAATACTTGCATTTACCACTATTGTAGTGTTGGTTTACAGGAGCAAATGGAAAAGAGTCTTCTGTGCTCTACTATGCAATTTCCAGCAGGACCTTCCTATTCTTCAGCATCTAAGACATGCTAAAGAAATTCAGAATAGGAAAAGCTCAATACCCCATAAAATGGTAAACAAGGCTGGAGACAAGAATAGGGCAGTTTCAAACACAGGGAGAGAACATGAAATATAATATTGGATTGCTATTCTTTTGCTTTTTAATCTCGCTCCCACTGAGAGCCTTTACGGACTATTTATAGTTATGATTCCATGTGTTTGGTATGTCAGTGTGCTCTACAATAATTCTACTAACAATTTAATTACTAAAACCCCTTTTGCCATTAGACTGTTAACATCTGAGATTGATAACAAAAGCACAGGGTAATTAGATGGGGATATTTAAACCAAATGGAATTCATGCATTTATTACACACTTGGTCGCTCATCTAAAATTAGGTATCTAATCTGAATATGAATGATGAGGAATAACACTGATGGGGGGAAAAAACAATTAAAAAACAATACAGAGATAAACTTAATGAGTTTTTCTCTTTTTATACATAAGTGCTCTTTCTATTCCTGATTATATAAGCAGCCTAATGTAATTTCCTCTTTGGTTTATGACTGCAGGCTGGCAGCAAAGCACATTGTTAATTGATCAGCAGAAAATTCTTCATTTCTTTTAGTTTGTGCTTAGGCTTTGATCTTAATTTCTCTTGTGATTTCTGCCAGGATTGTTTGTCATACTTTAACAAAATCCATGAACCACAGACGAGATGCTAAGCTTATATCTAGGCATTTGCTTATGAATAATCTTCCTATAGTCTGATTTACATAATTTTATTGTTTAGTGGATTCTTCCCATGCAGATCTATTACTGCCAGTGCAAGTGTACTTAAAGTGGTGTCAACAGAGTGTGCTTATGAGAGTTATAGTTTGCATGTAAAAATCTACTCTGAGATAAAATATAGCGTATACCAGAACACAGTGCCTCAGATGAAATTCAGTTAACAGAACATCAGGAGGAAAATAATTTGGGCTATATTAACCTATAGGAATGCAAAACACAAATAGAAGATAGACATTTTTAGAGCATTTCTTAGAGCTTAAGAATCTGTTTGTTCTGTTTTTAGGGAAGTAATGCATATTCTGCCCTTTGGTTTGGGATGCTTAAGAATTAAAAACTGACATCAACAATTAATTTTGTTTAGAAAGATTGGTTTTCTGTGATTAAATATCATCAGGATTTTTTAAAAGCATTTGAGCTATTTTGTAGGGATTTGCCCGTTCAAAAAAATTTTCTAATTTCAGGACTCATAGCCAGTGATCACACACTAATGACATCATAAAATCTAAAACATTATCAGTGTCATAAGAATACTTCCTGACCCCCTCACCCAAAAGCATTCCTGAGCAAGGTCCTACAGACTTTTCATCTATTATTATATGCTACCTCTTTTGAATTACCTTCATGCCCCACAGTCTTAAAGGTCCTTCAGTCCCAGGAAAGCCAAGACTCAATACACAGGGACACTAACTCCCACTGATTAAAATTCCACAACCTTTTTATTGCTCTACTTTAAGTAATTTGAGTCCCTTAATCCTTGATCAGACCCCGAAGGCATTCTGCACTCTGAGAAGCTGGTGCACACTGATGCCAGGCCAGGGCAGCCACTGAAAAGAATGAGCATCAATGAAGAGGAATGATGCCCTGAAAGACTCCTTGAAAACCAACCAACCAATCAACCTCACTTTCCTCCCACATCAAAGCAAGGCTTCCAGACTCACTATCACTTCACACAATTAACTACATTGTCAAAACTGGCACTGAGCTCAGGCAGCCAGACCCTAGCACAGGGTGCTGAGCTCAAGGGTTCTGACATTTTCTGTCACAGAGAAAAACAAAAAAATGCTTACTCTCTGGCAGCCTTGGGGGTGCAAAGTTAAATTTTGCTTATGGTTTTCATAGGCCTCAATCTAACCCTGTACCTAAAAACAATGGAAATTAAGGGTATTTTTGTTATTATTTTTGTTGCACATATGGGGGGAAAGCGAGAAAACTGAAAGAAAGGTAATAATTAGACAATGAAATCGTAATTCAGATGTGGTGTCAATGTGCACATTTAGAATGCATAATTAAAATTTTACAAAGATATAACTGTTTCCACTACAATCCCAGGCTACATTCACATGGCATAATATGGGAAAGCCTCCTTCTTCCTCTGCTTCTGAACTGTCAGTGTGATGTCAAGCCTGAGTTGACTCAGCTTCAAGACAGTCTAATACTTTAGATTTGGCAAGCAATTTTGTCAACTGAGATTCTACAGACAATTCTCACATTCCCTGCAAATAACCTTCGCACCAGCACCACCTTTGTAAAGGTGTTTTAAATGAACCCTATACTTGAAGGCATGAAAAATACACCACAAAGTTATTAGCAGTAATAGTTAACACATCAAACACAACTAAGGAAGTGCTATAAAGAATGAGACTCACCACCACTGCATCCCAGTTAATGGACTATATCTGGTACTTTGAGCAGTGCTTAACTTTATGCAGTTTGGCAGCATATATGTTAAGAAAAAGCTTTCAGTACTTAATGGATTTTCTTCATGGTTGAAACAAAACATTTAAATTATTATTGTACAGCTATTTTTCTTTGTATTTCCTGGTGCACGCATATAGTTTTGTAACATTTGTTTCCAAGCTTCGGTGCATTCCATTTTTGTCAACAAATCTTTTCTCACAAAGGATTTATTTTTCCTATTCTTTGTACAAGGGAAACTTTGCGGGATTTCCATATCAATAGAGATTCATTTTAAGGCCTGTAGGACAACAGGGAATTTTGATTCTTCACACCAAAAACACTACCTTTGCTGGAAACAAACCGAAAAACCCCAAAGGAATCAATATTGAATAACATCCACCTGGCTCTCCAGAGATCTTTGTGCAATAAGAACAAGACTGTGTAGTAGGTTCATACAAAACAACCATATGTCTCTTCAGTTAACCTAACCAGAGACATTCAGACTAAACTTTGTGTGGTCACTTTCTCACACACACTTTATTTAAACTCCCAAATGAAGCCATATGATTAAAAAAAAAAAAAAAAAAAAAAAAAAAAGGAAGCAAGCATTAAAGTGTGAAATATTCCTAGCTCACATGAACTGCAAAGCATCCTCAAAATAAATGTTTACATGCCAACCCACCTACTTACCTACTGGTATTTGTGCTTAAGCCAAGAAGGCAAGTGAAAAGCTCATACTGATTTCAGTCATGTATTTTCTGGAAAGCTAAGAGAACACAGGAAAGCCTCAGGCCAGAAAGATTAAAGTCAAATACCCAGGGGAAAATTTTCAAGTATTTAATGCCACAAGCACCAGTTTCTAGATAGTTTAGCTCACAGCAAAGCAGGGTAAGCTGGACTGCAGATTTACAGGTTTCTGAATGTACTCCTTAGCCACTAGCATAGCAATAATTAGGACAGAAAAATTCTCCTGAGTGTTTTAAAAAATGCAGGACTGAAGGGTTTTCACAGTCACATGAATACTTTTCTCTACCCATGTAAAAATTGCATGTACAAAACAAATTCCTGAAAACAGACCTAAACTAATGAAATTGAAAGGTTTGGATAATAAAATGTATTTCTGAGAGCTACGATGCAGACTGCTTTGAAAGATGAACTCAATTGAAGTTTCAGCAATTGATCTGAAAAACATTTAAAGCTAAAATTCAAGCAAAGCACAACGTTCATAAGTATGGCAGTACAACAAAGCACAATTTTAATCCACAAATAAATGATCTTGTATTGATGAACTACTTCTACTCCTCTTCCTCCTGTGACACTGGTTTATTTTTGTGAGTGGAAAATGGTTTTGCCATTCTCAGCAGCCAAGGTTTAAAGGGCAGCTGCACAAACCCCAGTTGTTTTCATCTGGCTTGACAGATCTGCCCCATCAGCCAGATTAAATTAAAAAATCAAGCAATTGCAACACTCCTATGTTCTCTTTTATGCAGAGCATTAGAATTCGATATTAGAAGCAAGGGTCCAAGCAGGCATAAGAAATAATTTCAATGCTAAGGCTACACTAATGTTTAGTTCATTCTTCCCTATGGCCTCAGGAAGAAAGTCCTAATTCTGGGCAGATTTTTGGAAGCAATCTGGTACACTCTCACTCTAATTTTAAAATACATGAAGACAAATCATATAATCCAAGCATTATTAATACAATATAACATAATGTTATCGTTCACTTCTCTCTCATCTCATTATTTCAAATATTGAGATTTTGACATTCACTTTATTCTATATTCTTCCTTTTAGAATTATCTTTAAACAAAGTTTGCAAATGTTTCATTTTACTAATGAATTTGGTTTCTTCTGCATTTTAAATCTTGCCAGAATTATTATTTTAGTGATCCAAATTAAATGCTGTATATATTTTTTTAATAATAGTCAATTATTCTTTTTTTTTGTCTAGTGCTTAACCTTCATTTCAAAAAGAATTTTAAATTATTTGAGTAAAAGAATCCTACTATTAAGAAATTAGCAAATTATAGAAACAGTCTTTTTGGTCTGGATTTCATGTGAGTGCACAGAATCTTTGTCCAACAAGGCTTGGCAGAATGATAGTGCAAAAAATATTGTATGGGTTTCTAGTCTAAAGCTCCAGCAGTCTGAAGATGAGTAATTTTGACAAGTTATTTTAAACTGAATGAAAATTATAGCAGTTAGAGGCCTGGTTTTCAGGAAAAAAAAAAAAAAAAAAACTTGAATAATCTCTTTGAGAAAGTTGAAAGTAAAAGTTGACAGCTGTCAGTCTGGTTTTGAGTTTGGTTTTTTTTCAGTTTTCTTAGGTTAGTGAATGATTTTAAGCTATGAAAAATTGTTTCTCCATAATGCAGAAATGAATACAGAAACTTGATATAGCTTCATGCAAATGAAATATACATACACAGTACAGAACACTTATGTTAAATTGTACCTTTTGATAAAGTACTGAAAAATCTACTCCAAAACTAAATACCACTCAACAACAGAAACACAACAGGAAAAAGCAGACCCAGATAATTTCCCAGTCTTATTTCCTAAACTGAGTTTATCCTTCTACTCAAATATGCTCCCCCCTCAGTTAACAGATTTCAAAATCACCTCCTATCTCCCTCCCAAAATTCACAATCCACTTGGTTTTTACCTATTTCATGTAGACTCACGTGACTACAACATACATCTACAGCACCCATTAGAGGCAAAGGCACATTTGGGAGAACTTACTCTTTCAGTAATATGCACATCTTTTGACAGCACTGAATGCTTATGAATTATGACTTCTAAATCCAGAAAATAAGTTAAAGAAAATTCTAGTCTGCTTTCTGCTAAAAACGCATTCAAGCAGATCTGGAATTAAAATGTGATTTATTTTTCTCTAAAAAACAACAGTTTTTAATATAGTACAACACAAATGGAGTCTGTCACATTACAAGTCTCAAGGCACTTCACAATTTTCATCAAAAGCTGACAAAACTCTGTCTAGCTAGATATGACACAGAAAACAGATTTTTCAAATATTATCTTGTGACTTAACACACTAGGTGAATTTCAAAACAAAAAACAAAACAGGTTCAAGAACACGTTAGCTATGGAGACTGAAACTCTTGAATTCAGGGTTAGAATTTGGCAAAGTCTCCCTTCAGGGCAAACAGAATTTACTCATAAACAAACTTATGCTTCAGACCACACACCAATCTGTCTTTTGTTATTCTGGAAGCAAGCTGACTGCTTCCAGAATAGTACTAAAATCCACGTGCTGTGTAGAAATAAAGGCTCTAATAATAGAAACAGTGCACCAAATACATGCAGAAACTAGTACAATTTCTATAGTGTGGGAACCCAGGGCACAGGGAATATTTCTCTGTCTGCTCTGGTGTCCTGACCCCCAGGGGAGCACTGACTTAGACCCTCATTCATGGAGAAAGGTTCCTAGACTTCAAGATAGACTAGAATCCACAGATGTGTGAAATAGATTACAGAGAGTAGTGTAGGTGTATCACTTGGTGAGAAATTTAGGTTTTGGGACTTTTAGTGTGTTGTGGATGGAAGCAAGATGGAGAGCACAGGGTGTCATCCTGAGTTTCTTCTTCATGCTTCTTCTTCCTCCCTCTTCATAGGTTTGGGTGGCATTGTGTAATTGGGCAGAAAAGTCCACACTGCAGGCTCTTTGGGATCAGTTATTGGGTTAAAAGGGAAAATAATCTAGGTGTCAATTCTTAATTAGATAGTTTAGTCTTAAAAGACATTGTAACAAGAGATAGTTAGCCATTTTGTGCCTTCTAATGAAAAGCTTCTAAAGTCATGGTTGTGAGACTGTTTTACTGATGAGAAATAATAAACACTGAGTCCAAACATGAACTATTGTCTCAAGGGCCTTCAATGCAGACCCAGAGAAACTGATACTATAGCAATACCTCTGTTAAAAGTGGGAGACATTTTTTGTATCTGGTCTATACACATGTCCACAACCACTTGTAATATAATCTCTAGCAACTACAATCTAAATTTCTTTAGAGACATCTTTTTGTTTCAACATTCCTTGCAGAATCAGAACACAACCAGCAAAAAAAAAATTAAACAAAGAAAAGGTGATATGATAGGTTCTTTATTATTATTTTGCAAATACTCAGAATGTGGAGGTTGATATAAAAAGTCAACAGAGTCAGAGAAATTTTAAGGAAAAAAAGTCGTTAGTTCCAAATGTTCCAAGTTGCTTTGTCTCTCTCTTTGTAACACAGAGCCAGTCAATATAAGGCTTGGAGCTGCGAGGTAAAAGTTCTTATCATCCTCATAACTCCCAAATATTTACAAGCTGATATGCAGAAGAGTTTCTTCACTCTTCACACAATGGTTCATCCTCTGCCAAGCTAGTGCTGGACAAACTTGTATAAAAATGGAAAAAAAGTCTGTATATGGGAAAATTCATTAGAAGTGGCTGATTTATGACATATACCTAATACTTCTACCAAAACTGGTTTGAGTAGCACTGAACTTAGATATATCTGAGTATTGCACAGTGCTACTACTGTTGACACTCCAAATGATATACTTTTACTGTCTTTGCTATGCAAGTTCCAGTACAAACTGGTTTTTTTACACCTTTGTTATTTTTTTTATATATATATATATATAAATGGTCACCAGACCCTCCAATTTCAAATGGAAGATGAAACGAGAATAGATTTGTCTTTGAATGTCATTAAGATCTGAGTTATTCACTTGCTTAAGGATATTCACATTGGCTAATGTACCTCACACAAAAACATCTTTGCTACTATTCCTAGGCCTAAGGAAAAGTGAGTGCCATAGCTCTAAGACTTTCACACTGTATCATTACACAGCAACAAATACAGCAGCCTTGCCCTAGCTTGAAGGTAGTAAGAGATGGGGATACAAAGCATTGGGATTTCTGTTTGGTTCTGTCATTTCCTAGAGTAGTCTACAGCAAGCATCCCAAAGAGAACATGATTCTTCCTTCTCATGTTCTCTGTTGAAGAAAACTGCCAGCACTGCTGAGATCTGCTGCTCCTAGCACAGTTCCAGTTTGCATACTTAAAATTCCTAGTGTGGAGTGGTAATAGAAACCTTTAGTTGCTTCCAGATACTTTTTGCAATGTAAGTGAAATATATATATATGTATATACATATATGATGAAAAGTATGAATTGTTTTCACTTTAGTATTTGATCATATATCTAGCACAAATGGGAAAGCAGTAGACATACCAAATAATTACATGGCATATAAATGCAATAAATACATCAGATCCTTTTATTGAAGAGCAGCAGTACATTTATGCCACTTTCAGCATCCTTTTTTCATACTAAAGCAATGCTAGTAAATAGAGATATTGACAACATGGCAATTCCAGCCAACCCTTACAGATCTGTGCAGCCAGAAGTGCTTAAAGAGCTCACTGTTTGGAAACTTCATTTCTATGCTCACCTAGCACCAGGCACAACATCCTGAAACCATTAGGTGCAGCTGAAATACAAACACTGCTACCTGCACATTTATTTAGTCATAGTAGGATAGAATTCGGCAGAATAGTGGCTGAAGAGTTATTACCGTCCCAGCTCTTCAGATGCTGAGTCTAATTTCTGCTTGTTTGGGATTTTTTTAATCTTATTGTTGGCAAGAAAGCAAATCTTTGTTAAATGATCGCTTTGGTAATTAAAACCAAGTAAATGTGTTGCAATTCTTAAAGACACTTAAAAGTCAGATGCTAAATGCTCTTTTCAACCCTAAACTTGAAGATAAATCATAGCCTCTGAGAAGGTGAAAAGATGCACACACACTAATCTTACCAGCTGGAAGTGTTAAATTCCTCTTTAAAAACTAGGCTAATACCCTTGGAAATTGAAGTGTTTACATATATCCTACTTTTTGATAAAACCTATATAAAAGGAGCTTCAGAACTCAAAAAAAAATACATTCAGCTTTTTCTTGTTGTACTAACAAATTTCCAATTAAAAAACTCTGGTGGTTCTTGTGGGTTTTTTTTTAATCACAGGTCAAGGGGGTTTGCCAGTAAATTCACTTTCTTGTGTTCTTAGTTTTAAAATAATAAAAGTTTAACAAAATTAAAGTATTTGATTCCACAAACGTGTGATTCTAAAAGATTCAAAACACTTTCATTCGTTGCTTAAAACATGTCTTCCTCAATCATACATAAAATATGGGCCAGTATTTTTGTGACAGTTCCTCAGAATTCCTATCATTAAATTATTATTTTTGCCATTTGTCCAGAATGTTCTGCAACTAAATACCATTTTCAGCCTGATTTTTTAGAAAACAGGACTTATAATTCTAAGTTAGAACACACAGATAAGGGCATTTACTCTATGCCGCTGCTACTTCAGCACCAGCATTCATTTTTTTTTTTGTGTAGTAAGCAAAGATCAGCTCAAGTAGGAAAAAAGAAGTCTCAACACTTACAAAACTATAAATTTTCCTCTTTCCTCTGCTTTTCCCATTCAAGTCCATGACCATAACAATAAAAGACACAAAAAAAAATCTGGCTTTGGTTTTGTTGTGAGTTAGCACACCTTGATCCCACAGACAGCAACATGCTGGAATGACTCCAGTCCTTTCAATGTACAGAAGCGCTGAGGGAACAGAGCTAGACTGGAGACTCTCCTTCTCCATAGCCAAGAAGGGTGTGAGGGCAGCACAGCATAGAGCAGAAGGACAGCCAGCTGAAGAGAATGACTGTCACATCAAATAAGGGAGACTCAAGAGGACTGGGCAAGGATCCAACACCTTTTGTCAGGATGAGCCACGTCCTAGCCCATCACTGCAGCCAAAGGACAGCACCAGAGCAGGGCATTACTCACTCAGGACAAAGAAAACACAAGTGATCAGGAAAAAAAAAAAAAAAAAAAAAGACTGCTCTTCTCATTCTTTAGATTATACAGAAAAGTAAGTTACAGCACGTCATGTGTTCCTGTCACTTGCTCTCTGGTCCCCCCATGCTCGCAGAGGCCGACCCTCAGCCATGCCAAGGCCCAGCTCTATCGTCTTCCCAACTTTCTTATCTGCCCTTCTAAAATTCCTCTTTTACTGGACTTTGCTAATCAGATCCCTTTTCCTGGAACTTAGCTAACCCTTTTGTTCATGCAATCCATGGATTTAACACAACATTTGCAAATACTGCATCAAGTATGGGTTGCTGCTATTACATGGCTTGTTCACAGAGCAGCGAGAGCCCAAAGAGTGCTTGGAAAGCTGCCTGGAAGCAAAAAGCCACTCAGCAAAGGCACAGCTTCAGAAGAAACCATGTTATAAAAGCATAAATGCTGTCTTCATTTCCTAAGTACAGGAACCAGAGTTTGCCCATTATGAAGTAGCTAAATACTCTCATCTAAACCAGGGCAGTACTGAATGACTATTTCAGACACCCACGCGTGGCTCTGAAACAAAATATTACAAAAAAGCATTGAAAGAAGAGTACTGGGAAACAGTTCTATAAGGAGCTGGTGGCAGACCTATTTTAGGCTTGGCTGGTTCCTTGCAACTTTTTACTGCAGGTCTCAACCATTTGTTAAATTAAAAAAATACCTAATTCTGTCTAAAGATACAGAAAGTGATCAAAGAGGGAGGGAAATGAGGGAAATGTTTTTCTCTTGTATTAAGAGAAAAGCAATCTTGTATTGTTCTCTTAATACAAGATAAATCATGGTAACTTTTTTTTTTCTTTTTTTTTTTTTGGCCCAGGAGCTTATAAACCACATGTTGCAAAGATATCTTCATTGCTGAAAACTATTGAGCATGCTGATATTTGAGGAAGTGGTAAGTTGAGAACCTGAATGCCTCAGGAGCCTTCTACAATAATATCACACTTAGCTTTGCACTTCTAACCCAAGTTAAAAAATGACCTGTGAAAGGCTGGTTAACCCATTTTATCTACTACATTGCTCACGAAGACAGTGAAACTGTAATCCTAGTAACCATATGGAAATACACCAATTTGGATTTGAAACCAAATTAAAATTAAATCAAGAAATATTGATTCTTGGAGAACAAAAAAAAAAAAAAAAAAAAAAAAGACACTTGAATTCATTAGCTTTTGTAGCAATACTACTTACGAGAGATTTTTTTTCTTTTCAGCAGTTGCCAGGTGAAACTGGCCATTTTAAAAGGCTTATTTTAGTGCCTTGCAAAGGAAGCTGTGAAGCACTAATGAGACAACAATGTGATCTTTGGACACACATATTTATTTAGCAGTCTTATACCATCTACCTTTCACAAGCAGGAAGCCCATTCTGTCAGCAACAGCAGTTCCACAAATAAGCATCAGCTTCTTGCCTCTTGTGACCTAATTTTCACTACATTGTCTAATATAGCTACCACCTGGGAAAAGAAATCTAATGCTCAAAGCTACTAACAAAATGTCACAAACACAGTGGGCTTTGCTTCTAGTAATGCTAAGGTAAATAAAAGTTTATGCATCCCACAGGACATTGTTCCCTACACTTGACACAAAGGCTATATTGTATTGTGTATTCTATGTGTATAATTCTATAATATGTGTATTCTACATATATTGTATATGTATTGTATGTTGTACACATTTCTGGGTATCAGTCAGGAAAAAAAACAACAACATAAGTTTTTTTCACTCAGAGGTATCTCCAAGACCAACCTTACAGATTTTTCTAGGTTGTTCACATAGATCTAAGTTTTTAAAATTACTTTCATTCTCTCTTTTTAAATTATTCTGAGTAGATGATATATTTCTACAAAACAATAAGCATATTGAGTCTTAGTTCCAGTTCATTCCAGTATTAGGGAAGTCTGAATGCAGTGTTTTCAAAGATGGTACCTCTAAGTCTTTCCAATTTTTTTGTTACCTTAAAATACTTTTCTAAAATTGAAACATTTTCTCCCATCTGTCAAAATATTGCCAGCAGAATAAAGCTGGTAGTAATTTGTCAAAATATTTAATTGCAAAAATGATGTTAAAATCAAACCCAACTCCCTGAGCTCCTTAGAATATGCTGTCAAAGAGACAAAATGTTTCCAGAAGAGTTTGAAGGATTTAGCTATATTCATGATAGAACCGTTCAAGCAATAGATTAATGCAAGTCGCAAAATATATAGGCAGTTAAAACTGAGATCCCATTTTGTGCCTAAAGCTGGTTTACCATATATAACTTAGATAATGAAAATTACAATAAGTGCTTCATGGAAGCTATATATACTTCTAGACAGACTTCCTCCTTTCATTTACATCTCCTGAGGAAAAGAATACAAACAAAACAAACAAACAGAAAACCTACCTGACAACAACAACAGAAAACACTCACACACACCAAAGAAAACCCCATGACCAAAACCAAAAGAAAAAAAATCCCGGGAAAGAAAACCATAAAAAACCCTATCCATTAAGATTTTCAACAGCTATCCACTAGGAGAAAGCAAAAATCAGAATTACACCATTTCATTACTTTCAGATTTTGATATACATATTTTACAAGCATAAAACGCTTAAAGAATATTAAGGCTGCGAAATTCAGCATTTTGAAATTACAAAACTTTGGATTAGGGTTGCCTTTGACATATTAATTTGGTTGCTGTTCTTACATGGATTATAGCAAAAATTTTAATTAAGTGCTTCTATGCTTCTTAGGATCCTCACAGAAGGGATGAATGTTACTCATTTAACAAAAAGCTTTTATACTTTATTCACCTTATTCACTGATTCAGGTTCCAAAAGCAGTTTATCAAACATTACCTACATCCTCCTTTGAAAACAAAATTATTCGCTTCTTCAATGAGCTCCCTAAAATGGTGAAGAAAATAACTTTGAAATATGTTTTACCTTTTCAACATCCCTTTAATATGAGAGAATCTTCTACACTATGGAGAGGAGCGACCACCTTGCTTTGCAGAGCAGTTTTCTCCCTTTTGCTGGTAAGTTCCACTAACCCCAGTTTCACTACAATTCTCTCCTGTGCTAATATCCATGTCTAGCCAGTACCTCCACCAGCTTCCAAAGCTAACAATCTTAATAATCCATGTGGTGTTGCCTCAGTTCCCTGTGGATGCTATGTTAGCATGTCTAGTTAACAGACCATGTCTCTCTACCTGTCAGTTGTTCCACTAAAATTTTACTCAGCTGAGGCTATTGCTTCTCCAAATAGCAAGTTTTTTTCTAAGATGGAAAATGCAATATAAAATACAAAAAAAACCTAAAAACCAACCAACCAAAAAAAAAAAAAAAAAAAAAAAAACAAACCAAAAATTCTAAAAAATAAAAAAAAAAAAAGAAAAAAATTTTAAAAAAATTGAAAAAAAAAAAACCTCAGAGACTGCCCAGCATGCCTAAAGCAGGTCCTATGTGGACCTGGGATCCTGCAGGACTTTTTAGTTCCCATGTAATATTGCAGGGTTGGGAGTTACTGCACGCCATTTAAATGGGCCTCAAAGGTCCTCTCCAAGAAATAGAAATTTCCCCAATTTGTTTCATATACCTTAGAATTGTATAGAAGTCCTGTTTCAGATCTTGAAACATCAATACCTCATTTGAATTCACCTCAGAACTAAACTGGAGAGTGAAATGGTCATTGAAGAACTACTTTTTTGCTTTGTTGAAGACAAAGAAATCCTCAGACATCTCTAAGTCTGGACTTTACAAAAGCTTTTTCCATGTGTCAAGACGGGCAGGGTAGATGTGAAAGTCATTCCCTGAACCTCCATACAGAGGGCCATTTCATACAGTATGATTTCCCATATAATCTTTTTCTTCTTTTAGAAACTATTTTTTAACTTTCCCTGTATTTTTACTGCTATAGTTACATACTCAGCGTCTCTAACAAGCATCTGTGAAAGTACCTGAAGGGTAAAGAAAAATCTGCCAAGAAAAAAAGGTTGGATTCTCAGGTTTGGCTTTGAGAAACACTACTGAGAAGATGTTCTCTCGTTAATTGCACTATGAAAAAAAAAAAAAAGCTTCTGGATGATACAACTTACACATGACCCTTTTTCAGAAATACATCTAATGGTGCATATCTCTACATGCACTGTTCCACATAATCTCTGTGCCAGGGGTATGGATTTGTGGGTTTTCTTTCACACTCAGAGGGTATGGGGGAAGCATAGTAATAAAGAAAGCCAAAAAAAGGCTGAGGTTATTCATGCCAAACAGGCACTCTGAGAACTGCAGCTTGTACATGCCCAACAATGCTTTCATTTTCAGTGACTGCAGGAAGACAGAATCTGTACCACACACTGTAAGGTCCATGGAAACAGGCTTTGACCTTCAAGCTATGGAAGCTGTCATTTAGATTAGCCTTTTCCCAGTATTTCACTATAACAGTACAAAAAATGACAAGGATTTTTGCTACTGACGCATAACTTATCTAATACAGCAGATTTTGAAGAAATGCAATAAAGCTAATCTGTTTTTGCAACTTACAACAAACACTGTTTTTTCTGTTAAACTTATTAATTCTTACACATTAATTTCTGTGAATAATATTTGAGGGAAGAAGAGGAATGGGAAGTATAACTGACTGAATCAAGAAGCTCAATTTCCCTGAAAGCAGTCAGAATTTAAGCTCTTGGAAAAGCTGCTTATAGCTATATAATTCTTAAAAAAAAAAAAAAAAAAAAATCTACCAGGACTAAAACAACATACAGACCATCATGTTAGTCTTTCAGCTATATTAGGAAAACCCCATCTTATATAGATATTCAATTTTTTTTTAAATACTATGTATTTATACTATTACTAATAGTA
The DNA here is from genome assembly GCF_017590135.1 of Pyrgilauda ruficollis. NCBI lineage: Eukaryota > Metazoa > Chordata > Aves > Passeriformes > Passeridae > Pyrgilauda > Pyrgilauda ruficollis. The sequence continues at coordinate 8,680,869 of NW_024519206.1, read as the reverse complement.
TTGCATTGTTCTCAAAGGGAGACATCTGAGCAGCAAACTACCTAGTGCAGCCTAGGAGGCTGCTGGCCTCCCTTGCTGCAATGACACACTTGCTGGCTCCCTCTTCCAACTTTTCCACCAAGATCTCCAGGTCTTTTTCTGCAATCTGCTTTCCAGCCAGTTGGCCCCCGTCAGAATTGGTGCATGTGTTTATTCCTCCCAAGGCTGATGTTCAACCAAGAGAAATGCAAAGTCCTGCATGAGATTGCTGTTGGTGCATCTCTCCAACCTGCCAAGGGCCCTAATGAAGCTGCTAAGCAGTTCTGGCACCAGTTATCAGCCCCTGGGGATCTCTATTAGTTACTGGCCTCCAGCTGGACCATGGGCTGCAGTTCACAAAACCTTTGAGGCTGGCAGCTCAGCCTGTTTGTAGTCCACCTCCCTGCTCACTTATCACATACTTCATCCATGGGAATGTTATAGGAGACTGCACTGCAAAGATTTCTGCAGTATATAATATACAACACCCACCCTTCTCCCCTGCAGAAGGCTATGACATTGGTGAAGCATGGTTCTCCTTTCTAAGTCCACACTGACTATCACAAACTACCTTCTTTTCCTTCTTACGTCTGGAAGTGATTTCCTCTGCTGTTTGGTCCCTCACTCTCACAGGAATCACGTCAGAGATGACCAGACTGTAGTTCCCTGTATTCTTCTCCTTGCCCTTCATGAAGGCAGGAATGACATTTCCTTTCTCCCAAATACCACATTCTTTCAAGGATAATCAAGAGTGGCCCTCACAAAGACATGGGCCAGCTCCCTGAACACTCATGGGTGCACCCCACCAGCTCCCATGGACTTCTGCCTGTCCAGTTTTTGTGCCTCAATCTTCTTCTGTTGAGGATAAGTCTAATGTAATCCAGAAAGGTCCCATGCACCTGAGTCCTGAAGGTCAGCAAAAAAGACAGGATGGAGAAGATATTGAATATCTCGGCATGCTCCATGTTCCCTGTCACCAAGTTCCCTGTGCCAATCAGAAGTGGGATGGCATTTTCAATAATCTCCCTTTTGTGGCTGATACATCTGCAGAAGTACTTCTCATCGCTCTTGTTCTTAATGTCTCTTGCCAGATGAACTCCAAGTGAGCTTTGGCTTTGCAAAGCCTGTATGTCCCTTTTCCACCAGAATCACCTGTCCACGTTTAGGCTTCCCTTATGCTTCCTTTTAATGTCAGATTTCTGCTAGGACCTCTTTGTTTATCCATGCAGGCCTGCCAGCAGTTTTGCTTGACTGTCTACACATCAGGATGGAGCTTGCATGGGGAGATCCTTGAGAAATCAACCAGCACTTCTTGATGCCTCTCCTCTCCAGGCCCTTACCCATTCTAATTGTTGCACAGCTTTGTAACAGGGCTGTGCCTGTGCACACATCCTGTGCACGTAAGTCCTTAATTCCCTGGGTGGCACAGGAGCTCCCCAGGGAGTTCTCTACAGGGATGAAATAAAAGGACCTATTTACAACTCTTCCTGCAAATATGTATTTTGACTAATTACCAAAGGAGCTCGCCATGTGGGAATTTTGGATGGTTCAAATGATTCCCCCAGGCAGGTCCTGTTGCGTCTTGATAAACTCATCTGTTTCAGTGTGCTGATTATCATCCTGAATGGAGTCTCTAACCATTTCAGAGAGATGCAGTTTCTGCAGCAGAATTAACCAAACTGCACACAGATAAGACACTTTAGCAAACAGACAGTAACCTGTTCCTCTGGATGTAGAAATGGTCACATACAATATTTTCTGAAGTTAAGATTACTTAGGAGATCATTTGTACATAGTTTAAGATACTCTCTAGCAATGACCACACACATGCCAGGGAGATCACACAAGAGCATGAGTCAGCTGGGTTGCAAGAATTCAGCAGAACTATGGTTTGGGGAGTCTCATGCAATCCAGATGAAAACACTGTTGCAAGAACCCACCATTCAGATCAGCACCTGACTGCTTTGTTCAGGAGATCTAATTGTTGTGGAAGTTCTGTGTAGCGTTCTTCTATTATGGGACACTACCAAAGCATATTTGTTTCTTTTCACTGTGAGAGTCCATGACTTGAAAAGCCATCCTCAATCACAAATTCTTCATCATTAAATTATTTCTGTTTATTTACCATTATCAATACCTTGTAGGCACCTGTAATGTCAATAAAGCAACTGAAATATAGCCACTTGATTTAGAAACTGCTACTGCATCAGTAAGCCACAAAAAAAAGTGATCATAATTTGCATTTATAATTAATTAATTGCATACCTACTTCTAAAGTAACATTTCTTTCTGTGTTATGCATTTATACACCTACACTACTATGTTGATGTGGAAATTAAGATAAGCATACAAAATACTTTAAACATACACTTAAAAAGCATGCACTTAAATACTACAAATCTCATTTTTCAATGAGGGAACATAAGCAGATCACTGCCATTGATAAAAAGCCCCACAGATACCACCAATATGGCACTTATGTTGAAAAAGGACTAAAAACTTGATAGGTGACAACCTGAAGAAAATAGGCAACTAAAGAAACACTACAATTATTACACAAATATATACTTTAAAAGCACATAAATATATTATAAAGTATATATAAATATAAATATATACTTTAAAAGTTCTGCATACAATGCCATTTCTTTTGCATGAGTGCATCTTTTCCTCCTTTACTCATTATAATGCTGACACACAAAAAATATTGTGTAACAAATAATTCTGTAAACATTCCACACATATTTTTAATTGGTAGCAGCATACACAGACAGATTTCAACATGGGTTGCCATAGGTAGGCATATTTCACTTCTATTAAGTAATTGAAAAGCCCTCCATAAAGTTTAGGTCTCCATTTTTGAAAAATATCTGTGTAGTAAATTAGCTTATAAAATAATTCAGGAACATGTTATTGTAGCAATCTATCTTGATAATCTTAGTATATTACTTGAAATAATTAATTTGGTATCTATCTAACATTTCCTTCACAAACGTGAATTCAAAACAAATTACAGCAAAAAAGAAAACTATAAAAAAAAGGCAGACCAGCTACATTGTGAGGTACCAAAGAGTAAAAATGCTTGTTCACACACACTGAATCCAGAGATGCACAAATTTAATACAATCAGTATAAAGAATATTTTTGTAAATTCCAATTCTTTCACCTTCTTCCACCACTTTCATTATCTTGTGCTATACAACCCAAATAGATTAAAAAATTAGTGGTTGGGGCAGCATTCGGATGATTCTTACAATATTTCAACTCTTTTTTCAGTTGTGCAAATTGCTTTATGAAATTACAACTCTGAATACTGAAAAGACATTACAATAAATAGTTATTGAATAGCTGCATGGATCCACATTTAGAAAAATCTCTACCTAGCACATGAAAACAAAAACTTTCTGATAAAGCCTAACATTTAGACATTTATTGCTGAACATGACTTTACAAGAGAACAGAATTAATTAGATAGTCCTTCAGACGTACTTCAAGACTTGAACACCAGTTCATGCATTCCAATCCTGTTGGCATGGGCTTAGTTATTCTATTAAGGAAAATGCAGTTTTACTAAATGACAAACTATTTTGACAAATAGTCGAAGTCACGAAAATCATGACATTGTTCAGAATATTTTTGTAATATAAACATGAAGCATGTAATACTATATTCAAATGCTTTGACATTGTGCTCATTAACTTCTCCAAACCAGATAAGACTTTTGTTGCTTACTGTCAGGTTTTTGAACAAATGACAGTCACTTACAACATCAGTTCCTGTTAAATGCAATTAAACTGAGGAAGAAAATAAGTAGGTGTGACCAAAGTGGCATTTTTAAGTATGGTAAAATGATTAGGGCAAAATGAAATGACAGAAAGGCCCCATAGGAAAGAATGTTCCTTACTTTATCATTAGAATGACCAAAATTGTAATATTAATCTGGGATTCAGAGCAGACAAACACAATGCAAAGAAATACTTGTTAAACACAGATGTGATTTATTAAGATGTATGAATAACTGTAATCCAGTATTGCATTATCCACCTTAGTACATGAAGGGAATAAAGGAGAAAGACAGCAAACCAAAAATAAAAACCCTTCTGTGCAGGCTGCTACTCCTTTGGTGTGACTAAGACAGCTCTTCTAAGGAGTAGTGATATGAATTCCAAACATCTGCCATCTGACTCTGATCACAGTAGTGCAAGAAGCAAATTTGAGGAAAAATTGCCAAATATATCTATGTATGATTGCTATCAACCAGCTTTAAAAATCTGGAAGATGGTACTCTTAGAAACATTGAATCAGGAACGTGATCTAGAAACTTTTAGAAGTATTCCTTCACCACACACAAATAGACAGCTAGACCAAAAAGTACAAGTAAATCAACCTACAATTTTCTGAGCCAATGATAAAAGCATCAACTCTATGCAACACTGAAAATACTTTTTAATGTTAAAAATTATAAGTAATGTCTCATTTAAAAGTTACTAATTACTAAAATAATTATGGAAATGAATATTTGAAGGCAGCACACTGAATACACAAGAAAATATAATCAAGCTGATGCTGCAGAGAAAAGAGACTTCAGCTAGCAGGACACAAACCCAAGTCCTGCAAGTGCCCAGGGTTCCCCACCAATTTAACACAGAGAGCAAAGCACAGGGCTGCCCACAATGTGTTATTCATTCCAAAATGGTACTCATTATTCAGGGAAAACTGGAAATCATTGCTTTAAACAGACCAAGGACTGAAGGGGCAGCATTCTATTTTACATCATCAACTTTGACTTACTCAATTTTGCCAAGCCTTCACTCTGGCTTTGGTATTAAGCACATTCATCCTTTACTACCCCTACCCCACATTGTTATAAGCACATCTGGCACCTGAATTCAGAAAGGGGCTGGGCAGAATCTCACACCATTAAAAATTAGTTTCCACTTTTGTAGCTTCATAAGCCTCTAAAGCCACAAATTACAAAAGGAACCATCATGTATTTATTACATAAAACTTTATGACTCTTTACATGACCTATTCATTAACAGGGATTTATCCAGTCTCATCTCAGGCAAATTCTGGTGGGAATAGTCAGGTTCTCACCTACCAATGCCCATTTGTTAACCTCAGCTGAAGCAGCAAAGCAGTGCAGAAGATAGCTTTTTTTCGGGTTTTTTAAGTCATTAGTTATTCCTCTTGTCAGCCCTGTAATTCAAGGAAAGAAATGTAATAACTGCAAATGTTTGGTGCTGAAATGTATTTCCAGGGAAGCAGCTATTGAATACACGGGATGAGAAATATTTAGGAACTCCCTCAACAATTCCCAGATGAATGCAGACTACCTCATTAACAAATGCTCCACATTATGGGAATCAGGTAAAAGAAGAAATGGGAAGTGTGGAGTCCTTTCCAAACTATCCTGCTCCCACTTCAGTCTAGATGGAAGGCTACAGCCAATTTGTGTTCTGTTTGCCCACAGGTTTTCCCTAACTAGGATCATAATCCACAGTCATGGGTCACTTTTACCTTTTGGGGACACAGTTGCTTAAGCCCTGCTAAGTACAAAGTGCTTTACAGAACTCATAAAATAAAGAAAATAACAAATATCCAAGAACCTAATTTTGTAATAAACTTTTTAGTCTCTTTTTGTGCCACCTGACTTCAAAGAGAAGGATTCTTTTTAATCAGCCACGGAAGAAAAGAATTTGTATGCAAACAGAATTAAGCTATCAGTAAAGCACAACAGTTGAACATGGATTCATTAAACAGAGCTGCATCTGAGGACTAAATTAGGCACAGGGAATAGATGGGAGAAAAAAAATCTATATCTTAAAATGTGATAGGGTCCATTTACTAGATGAGATTACTTTTCTCTACAATACATTACCCAAAGGCACTTCCAAAACTGAGGGAGTATATTACATGGTGCTAATCAGAACTTTTTTCCTAAGTAGGTCAAATGTTGAAAGAAAATCTTGAAATCATATGCACTGTTAAAAAAAAAAAAAGAAAAATCTCCCAAAAGTAGTACAGCCAAGGTGCTAATCACTTTCTAAAATATAAAAACCTTCTGCATAAACATTAAATGTAGCACTTTAAAATGCACAGTCATACACCTGAGGCTGTTCTTTCACTGTCATTTTAATTCAGTCTGTAAAAACCAAATGTATTTTAATTAGAAAAATGCCTTTATTTGCATATGTAGTTGTTTAACTTCACAAAGATTGACTTGTTTAATTTTTTTTTTTTCAGAATTCAAAACCTCCCCAGTTCCAAATGGACAGGCATACTTAGACTTCAGATTTTGTTCTTTGTTTAGAAGAACATCAATAAGACAAAACAAGGTTTGCTTGTTTTTTCTGGTTTTATTTACAACAGGTGTATTACACCTTTGAGTAGATTTGATGGAGAATGAGGCATCATGGGGAAGGACAGTGAAGGAATTAGCAAAACAAAAGGAGAAATAGCTTTGCTGCCAAACTTCAGAACAGACAATTCTGATTCAGGTTCCAGCAAACACCAGTTACACACTGTTCTGCATGTTCTGTCCTGTCCATAACTTTGCAAATTCCCAAATTAAGAATCTCCTTGGTAAAGTGTGTTTCCTGGTCGTTATTCTAAAGCCTAACTGAAGATTATATCCATTATTATCTTCATGCCTTCTTTTAAAATTCAGAATCAAAGAACAGATGTGGATGGGTACAGAAGAGAGGAGTTGCCATGGATTTGAATGGGAATACCATTAACCTCTCTGAAGACATATCAATAAATCTCTGTGTGCCTCCTGGGCTAACAGATAGGGGTTTAACTGCAATTAGAACACCATGGAACCCTTGCTGCTAAGAAATAGGCTCAATTAGCTTGGGCATAGTACCAACACAGCTTTCTGTAATCTCAGGATGCAGCAAGACTCATCTCCCAGCTGTTTGCATCATGGAAACAGTAAACTAGCATCTGTCCAAAAAGGACATATTGACTTACTGATGTTAGAGCTATAAAATCAGAATTAGGATTATAAATCTTGCTGAATGGGGAATGATGATTGGAACTAGCAGAATCAAATTGGAAAACAGACAAAATATGTAAAAGGATGACTTATTAAAACAGGATGGATGGAGAGAATTGGGTAACTTCCTGGGGAGAGCAGGACTATATTTTGGAATTAAAAATAGGGCCAAAGTATCTCCTAAACCAGGCGAGATTTAGAAAGGCCCAAGAGGAATTTGCACCTTTACCACCCAAAAAAAATAATAGAAATTTAGCAATGTGCTATAGCCAAACTGCTGCAAACTGTGCTTTAGCAAGGGCTTCACATAAATGAAAGATATTTTTTACTCTGTGCACGGGTTTGGAGGGATTTTCTTGGTCTATAATTTGGAAAGATAGGTCTATTATTTCAGAAGGGTTTCAGGGCTTTGGGGTATTTTTTTGTTTCCAAGAATAAAGAAAAATTCTGGACAAGAAAATAGCTTGTCAAAGAGGATGCGTCTTCTGGAAAATGCAATAGAATACCACACTTTCATGCATACATCCTGTGTCACTATTAATGTAATTACAAACAAATCAGAGAGTACATAAGCAAGACCCTCACAGAGTCACATAGAACTAGTGACAGAGTCTAGAATGCTATCTTGCAGAAGGAGCAGTTTCTTGCAGTGAAGAGTACTTGAGGGAAGAGGGTTATTGAAAAGAAGTGCATCCTACCTACACACACAACTCAACATTACTGTCCAAGTGAAGGTTTGCTTTATATTATATATATTATATATATATATATATATTATATATATTTATATTTCTTCACATACATAACCTGCAGTCTGTACCTGACTATAGGCTTTGTGTCTGAGTCACACAGCAATAACATAAAATGTTATTTTTAAGCCCAAATCAAAGTCTGGAATGATTCTTTATTTCCCCCTCAAGTTAACTTATTTTGAGTTAATTCAAGGCACCAAATGTGGTTTTGTAAAATAGTACGTAGTCTTCCATTTGTTCTGGTCTACAAGTATGTGTTCACGCAAGAAAAATAACCTAAGTTAATTAGCAAATAACTAACTTAAGGGAGAACAGTCTTCAGCAGACAGACTCAAAGCTTTGCCATACCTTCATGGAAAATAAAGCAGCTCTCCTAATTCAATCTTCACACTAAGTATTCTTAGTAGACATGTGTGACATTGGAGAGAGAAGGTTTTGGTTATAAACTATAAATATTCATTAAGGAACTACTGCATGGCCTTTTCAGAAAAATACATGTCTGAGAAAAGATTATCTTCTTTAGAACTTTTGCCAATTTATTATTAAACACCATTCAACTGTCTGTAACATTTCTAAATGCAGCAATTCTGAGTGAGTGAGTACATGAAAGGATAAATCTGGTTCACACAGTCTAAAATCTTCTTCACAGTCTGGGAAAACACTACAACAGGGAAAAAAAAAATCATAAGAAAAAGAATCTTCATCTGTCACTCAAAGATTCTCCTGGCATAACTTCAAAACTTTACTCCCACTTTGCTATACGTTTTGATATAAAAGTTCATCCTTTCAAATCATCATGTTAGACTCAGCTAACAATCTTGCTAGAATATCTGCAAACAGAAATCTGTAAAAGAGTAAAAAATGGTTGTGATCTCCCAAACATTTTTATGACCTCACACTTTTAAAATTCAGTGTTTTGTTTATTCCTAAATACTCTGCTCATCTGCCTAAGATAGTTTGCTTGACGACCTCTTTTCTTTGCCCCTCTCCCTATAAAGACAGATAAGAAAGAAACTTGAATCATAATACCAAATACGAAATGAATAATGCTGTTCACAATTTTTCCTTTAATTGTACTGCTTACTCCCAAATTTTATTCAGTATTTTCTTCTGTATGGAAACAACGTATTAATTCCTGCCATTTTGTGTCTTATTTCTTAAAAAATGCATATAATTTGCAAATAGATCCTAGGTGAAAGAAAGAAATCTCCCAAGACCATTTCTTAAATAAATGGCAGCAATAACAGTCTTTTGCACAACAAAGATTTAGCAAATAATAAGAAATTAATGAAAATCTACAATTACTTGAATTATAAATTACAGAATCAGCAGTAGGATTGTTTTCATTTACAAAGCCAAAAGTAATTATAAATAATGAAATAAGAGAGCTCTAGTAACAGCCTTGGTAAGAGTATCAAATTAGCGAGCTGAGAATAATTTGAAAAATGTAACAGCACTAAAGAGCCATCAGAGTGATGATAATTGGCAGCATCTGCTATTTCACTGCAACAGTACATCAAATCAGCTGCAAATATGGGGCTTTTTGAGCTTTCTCACAGACTTGTACACTCTCCTGCCTCCTCTGCTATCAAACACTGATGTGTAATAATCATGCTTCATACAAGAATAATTGATGAAAAAATGAGGATTAAAAACAAAATTACTTACTAATATTTACGACACAATTGGTGCTACTTTAAACAGAAAATCAAATAGGGCAAATGTTTTCCAGCCCCTATTAAAACATTCTCAAGTTGTTACTCAACAATTTCAGCTCTGTTCCTACAGAATTCCCATATAGTCTTCAAACCAATTCTATTTCATTTCATCTTCCAGCAACACTGGGTAGACAATTAGATTTTTTTTTTTAAATCATACTATACAGTGAATTGTATTATTCAAAATTCTCCATTAACTCTTGGAACTTAGACTGTCAGGATGATGCTGCCATTATCTGAGATACACAGGACACAACTTAGAAGGTTCAGAGAAGCTTTAAAATGCTGCTACTTCCTATAAGCTATGAGCCCTTCAAATCTATTTTAGGTTTCATAACCATAATCATTGTTTTGGATTAAAAAAGAAGTGCTGGGAACCGTCAAACCCCATCATTCCTCTAAACTCAACTGAAGTTTCATTTCCTATAAGCACCCAGACACTGAAGGCGGGAATGCACCATGGAAATTATTTCAAATTCTAATCATTGCCCACGTGTCCTTTGCTCTCCACAGTAACTACAGAAGATGAAAAATGCAGGCTGGACCTTGCAAGTACCTATGATGGGCAGGGAGGTTATAGACAGATGAAACAAAGGAATGTGCAACTGCCATGGACACATTCTGATGGAGCTGCTAAGTCTCTTCTTCTATAAACTGTGAAACCTGAGACAGCTTCATTTCTTCCACATGCCCCCAGAAACAACTACATAGATAATGCGATACCAAAGACTCCCTCAACCATTCCTCCTTCTGACTTTCTCTTTCCTATAGAAGTATTATGGGATCAGATTTTAAAAACATTAGCTAAAATATCCAGCATATATATATATACACCTCACCATATATTAAGTGTGGTGACTCGCACGACATTTAATGTAGCTGAGCGCTATGTATTTTCTAGTCAGCAGCTTGATTTTAAGGCCTGACCTGGCTTTTTTGTAACATTATTCATTTTGCCTCTGTTGTGGATACAGAAACAGTACTGTTTTAATTAGAAAAACGTATCTGGGAAGGGGTGGGGGGTGTGCAGCAACCTTTTCCATAACATTAACGCCACATAGCACAGAAATGACACGGAAAGTTTCTCTGGAATTATTTTACATTTGCTGGCACACCCTTTTGCTTATAACAAACTGCAAGAGAAAAAAAAAAATAAGCTGTCTAAGAGAAAGCTATACTTGAAAACAGATCTCACAAAAGGGGGGTTCTTGACTTGAAAGGATTCCTCTACCCCAGTATTCAAGATCCAATGAAGTTCATTAATTTCACTGATAGTCAGTTGAACAGATAATAATATGAACAACAAGTCTACACTTGTTATGACTCTTAACACCACAGATTTTGGAATGAATAAAAGAACAACTGCTTTGAGATTAAATACTGGATTGGGAACGTTGATTTGAAACACTGGACAGAATTAGGATCCCTGGAGTTAAGCTCTGGTAACACATATAATTACACAATGGCTTCTTCTAAGACCAAAAATAGATGGTCTCAGGAATAGCACTAAGCATATTTCCATGCTAGAGAGAAAAGGAAAAATAATTGATAACCCAATGCCTTAAAAATTCAACAACAGATTCCTCACACTGGTTGACTAAAATGTCATTTTTTAATCACTTCTTGCCTCCCATTTTGCAACAAACTTGGTACTAACATTCAAAAAATTTTCCTCTGCACACAGAAGAGCTAAGAAGATATTTTTAGCCTGGTTTCCTAAGGAAATGAAACTTATCCGTTAGGCCCTCATCACAATAACTTCTGAATTCATGGAGTGATTTCTGCCAGGTCTGACAGGGTGTGAAACATATTAGATTCCCAAAAATGGCAGAGAGGAAAGGGAATGTCAGTAGCACTCCCACTGTGGAGCTGCCTTTGCTAGCCATCAGGGACAACACAGAGGAGCTCGTCCCTGCCCTCTCTGAGACCAGGCTGCTGCAGTTGTGCTGCTCAAGGGTCCAGGTGGAGTGGGGAAATGACAAGACTGGTTTTGTCTGAGTGTCCTGCTTCCTTTAATGACAGCTGGGATGATCATATATTTTCATGATTCCTGCTCAGTTGGAAACGAACGTAGCATTGACCAAATGCCTCACTAAAATGTATCTTGTTACAGGCCCACCAAGGCTTTGAAGAACTATGTAAATTTGCTGAGGATCCAGCAGCAGGCATTGCAATGCAGTAAAGGCTGAAGCAAGGGGTGAAATTTGTTAATTACTTGAATGAGGGAAACATTTGAAAAACTCCAAGGGGATCTCCTGTAGCTGGAGAACCAGGTAAAAGAATAACAATAATAACAAAATTTGGTATACAGAAGCAGAGGGCAATATTAAGCTTTAAAATGTCTGCAAAACAAGCTTTTTTTTTTTTCACTTAGTAAGACAAAATTACTTGCTAATTATGCTCACTTTGCTCAGATGAGAGATGTGGATGGCCTCAAAAAGCAACACTTCCTGCAGGTATTACTGCTCTAACGTTTTTACTGCTCTAACACTTTGCTAGACTTAACATCCAGTAAGTTCTGTAAGAAGAAAAAGAATTACTCTTTGATGGTTGTTAAAAGGCATCAGCATTAAAGGTAAGTTATGTGGAAGCCTTTTCATCACAGCACAGCCATATCTTAGAGCACTAGTGGCTGGCAGCCACAAGGTCACTCCCAGCTGAATGATCCACAGTTCAGCATGCTTTCTTCTGTGTGATTCAAATGGAATTACTTGTAATGTTTTTCAGTGTGAGATTATAAATAAAACTATAATTTCAAATCCTTACTCTTTGTGAACCTCATGGAGCTCCTCAAACATTTGGCTTAATGTTTTCATCTTTCTAAAGTAAATATCCAAATACAAAAAGAATACATAGCAGCCACTCCTTAAATACATACTGTAGAAACTGTAGAGTGCTAATGTGGATAGACGCTTGCAATAAAATAAAATATATTCATTAAGAACCCAAGATATATTGACAACTTTTTAATTATGCCTTCCCATAACACCCATTACTGGGGTTTTTTTGCTTGCTTGCTTGGTCTTGGGCTTCTATAGCTAGGGAAATCATCATTGAAAATCTTCTAATACATTTCAAGTAAAGCCATTAAGTAAAAAAAATGTACTGACAACAGAAGTTAGCTCATCCCACTGAATGACTGCAATAAAGCAGATTCTGAACTGATGTGCCCTTCCCTAGTCTTGGGATATATTTAGCCACATCAGACACATGATCAGTACAATAAAAAGAAGTAGCTGTAGCAAGTAAAACCCCTGTTACAACTTTTGGCTGCATACTAAGAACCCAATCTAATTCCCATTCAGGCCAGTAAATACAGGCTAGAACCTTCCATTGTACTGCTGCCAAGACACCAGGCTTGAACTTGATACAGACTTCATGGCTGGTTGACAGCTTTTTGAGCACAACAATCATAAACCAAGCTTATTTTAGCCTTGACTTTACATCTCCACGGTAAGAATCCTCACTTCGGGTTATTTAGTGTATTTAAAAATGAAACTACACCATACTAAAATGCATTTGCTTGTTTATTTAGCCTATTATTTAAGACCTTAAAGTGTAATAATTATTACTACCAGAACCTGTAACAGAAACCCTCAAAGACAAATCTTCCAAATAGCAGTAGCAACCAACATAAATGGCTTTAGCTTGTGAAGGACAGCAGAGCACAAGATATAGTACTTGTGAGAGAAATGGACATTCATTTCTCAACTCATTCAAAAAACATCGATCAACCCCCTTTGCAGACCTTACAAACTTACACTATTTTTTCAACTGTTATTATTATTTTGGTAATTAGCTTATAATTTGTCGGGTGAATATATCCTTCTGACCCTGCATGAAGTTTGTTGCTAAGGCAGGTATGTATCCAGATTTACTTTTAACAACACAGAAGATAATTTTTAATGATTATAATAACTCCAAGCAATACATCTTACTCAATTTTTAACCACTGAGGATCGCTTTCAATTCAACTTTCAATTTAGATATAAAATGAAAGGAACTTACCAGTTAGGGTGTACATGGTCTCTCTAACGTAACTCATGGTGGTTTAGAAAGCTAGCAAGGCTGCTCTGATATCAAATGCAACAATGAAGGGAAGTGGTTAGTCAACTAGCTGGTTCTGTTATTCCCTCCCACTTCTTACAGCAGTACCTACCTCTGTGGGGTCATAATTCAGCTCACTATCCCAGTTCTTAATTTTGTTTATTTTTTAAAAAACAAAACCAAAAGAAGTATGATGCCACCTTTGCAGGATTATTCGTGTTTCAAACCAGATGTTCAATACCTATATTCATAATAAATACTTGATTCCACATCCAAACAGTGGCAATCTCTGTTTATTAAAGGGAATTTTTTTTAAAAAAATCACAATCAAAAATCTACTTACAATAGTTTTTCTCATTGCTGCTTTGACTGAAGATAATAACATTCTGCATTAGTGGGAAGAATAAATTCTCTACATATCATCAGTCAAGTTACTAACACCCTCCGTCAAGCTGATTTTTAGTCAAGGGACTTCAGGTTCTTATGCATCTGTTCCTGAATAGAGCATGCTATCTAACAGAAAAATCAGTATTTTATAGTCACTTCAAGTGACCAAGGGTAACAAGAGACAGAAAAGAAGCAAAAATTACATACTTTTTAAAAATTAATATGTTTAATTTTTACCATAAAGCCATATTTGCTAACATATTTTCATGCATATACTGCATGCTTCTTTGTTTCAATTTACAATCAGGTCCTGTTGAACTTATTTCACATTTCAATTTCACTGCTGAGTCATGATTTTTTTTTCTAATACATGATTTTTAACGCCACACATTAAAGGAACTCTGAAAGAATTAACACTATCTCAGTGTCCTCCTTTAGTAAGCTCCTTAAACACCAAGAATTTCCACTTTTAGCAGCAGTGGAAAAAACAAATAAGATATTTCATTTTGTTTCTGCGCAACAGAATAAAATGGATTAAGATGAGTTGATTAAAGCTGAGCCACAGAAAGAGCCCAAGTTATCTTTACATTTGTGGTCTTATGGTTTACTCAGTGTTTTCCTGTGGTGTTTGTAAAGTACATCAGAGATTTAGTGTCTACACCCAGAGGTTTGCATACTTGAGATAAATCATAAACTAGACTAAAGTTCAACTTCTCTCCCTACGAAAAAAAACCACTCTCACATCCAAAAGCCAACATGTGACTGAGGCCAGAAGGAACTGCACTCTCTGTGTCCCTCTCCAAGATCCAGACACCATTCCCAGTCAGCAGGCTACAGAAGCTCTCCTGCTTCCATGAAAGAATGACCTGGCCACACAGCAGTAAGAACATACCATACTTCACTTTCTTTTGCATTTCTTTCTCCCATCCACAAGGATTGCCCATCTAACCCTACAGAGAAGCTACATTTTGTAAGAGCTTTGAATGTACCCACAAAAGTCTATGACAGAAATATTGCCATCTTCTTCCACAGGTCAATTCTAACATCATTATTGTTGCACCTTCCCAGTAACTTGGCATTCAACTGGATATCACCAAGCCCCATTTGCTGTAGCTTGATAGCACAAAAGACTTTACAATAATAGTATTAATTTCTACAATATTTAGTTACCAAGCAGACTCTAGAATCATGTCCTTTCCCCTGGGAGGAAAAGAAAACAGAAAAAAAAAGGAGAAAACATGATCCTCCAAAACCTGGCAAAAATGTAACTTGTGTAGGTTATTAAAAAAGTCTTTACTCAGCAGGAGTAGAAATGTGGGCTAGGTGATGCTACCTATTTTTAATGCAATTTCCTTGTATATTAAGCAAATATATCACGTTGATAAACACATCACATTATAACTGCTGTACGTTTCCCCTATCTCTCTATGAAGATACTGTCCCCATAGTTTTACTTACCTGAGGGTCAAAACATTTATGGAATTTCAACATATACATTGGAGTAGTTCACACAGGCCATTCATAGCTCATCTGTAATCACTGCATCTTAATGCTCAAACTTTAGCTTAAGGACAGATTTTCCCTCACTTGTAATGACTGCACTGGTGCAAAGGAATCTTAGGCTGTGGAGCATCTTTGGCAGCTTTCCCCTACACATATTCAGGGAAACTGGGTGTGGGCAAGTGGATGTGTTTTTATCCAGGGTCACCTTTCACTTGATCAGGTTGCTCAGAGCTTCATTCAACCTTGCCCTGAACACTGCCAGGATGGGCGTCCACAACTTCTGTGGGCAACATGCTCCAGTGCCTCATCACCCTCACAGTAAAGAATTTCTTCCTAACACCTAATCTAAATCTGCTCTCCTTCAGCTCACATCCATTCCCCCTTCTCCTATCACTATATGCTCTTGAAAAAGTCCCTCTCCAGCCTTCTTGTCAATCTCTTTTACATACTGGAAAGCTGCTCTAAAATCTCCCTGGAGTCTTCTCTCCACCAGGCTGAACAGCCCCAACTCTCAGCCTGCAACTATCTTTAGCTACTAAATAAAAAACCTATTATTCAAGCTTCCATGAAAAGCTTTCAACATTTCTTATGAAAATCCACAAATTCAGGGTCCTTAGGACTCATCAGAGAAACCATGTAGGAGATTCTATTAGCACACACTGTGAGTCTCCTCTCAATCTGCTTGTGCCTTTCTGCAGATTATAGGACAGCATGAGATAGTTACTTAAATAACAAAACAGAGATAAATTGCCAGATTGCATCATATAAAGAAAATACTACCTTCAGCTCTAGAAGAATAAATTAAAAACCCCTTTCGGTATCTGCTGAAATCTCATCATTCATTTGTACAGTGGCGTATCAAGAAACAGTAAACTTTAAATATTGATAGCAAATAAAAATTACTGTACCAGAGCTAGCGCAAAAAGCTCTTCCATTGGTCACAACATGCACAACTAATATGTATACCACATGGCAAACATGCCAGACATCCAGGCAACTCACACATTTTGGAATAATCAGCTACAGTGTCTACTACCCCAGTCAATCTACTTCTACATGGTTCAAATGTTGCTCTGTTTGGTCAGATGTTTCTAGTAGGTGAACACCATTGCAGCAGAAAAAATAGCTACATGTTTCACTTTAAATGACAAAACGTTATAAACTCAGACTTTTTATATACATTAGGTATCTATTTTTCTTCCAGCATGATTGTTAACTATGTCATCCTTGCTCTCGTGGGAAATTATTACAGTCCTCCTTGTATGTAAAATAGCAAAAAAAAAATATAAATAAATAAATCTAAACCACTATGATCCCCATTTAGACCGGTTGTTATACATTACTGAAATTCCATGAGGAAGTGTAACTTTTACAAATATGGACAGTTTGTTTCATTTCCCTAAGCTGTTTCTTTGAAACATCTTTTCATGGCGGGGGTGGGGGGGGAGAGCAGAATCTAAAAAAAGTCCTGATACGGATAAAACAGAAATGGCATCTTTTAAAAACTGACCCGAACACATTTGGTCTATTCAATGGACTGAAAACACTTCTAATTAATTTTACAATGCCAGGACTGCACATCCCAAGGTAGTACATGCTACAGTGTAGCCCTTCAGCTACCCAGAGGACTTTGGTTTTCTCAAAGTTTCTTTTTGAATAGCAAAACCCTTCCAGTTTCCCTGTTCCCAGAGTCCAGGCATCCTGAGGCCAAGAGCTCCATCAGAGGAAAGCTTGAGAATGATACATATCACAGGAGAATCAATGCCAGCTTTCCTTTTTGGGAACACCTTGAGGCTTCTTCAGCACACAAAGACTCTGTGACTAAACAAACACTAAATTAAAGGAGAATGCTCTTTATCCTGTGTAGGGTTACACAAGGAGCAAATTTATTTTAAAAAGATGGCTTAGTTTCAGAGTCTAGGAGATAAATGCCACTTACGTCTGGATCACTGCTGGTACAGGCCCCTCAAGCTGTTCCTGGATGGAGTCACTCCAAGAAGGTTCAGCACTGCCTCCTCCATGAGTGATAGTCACAAAGCAGCATCTCTCTACGTTCTGATGTTACCCATGTTCAAAGCCAGAAAAGAAACTCATTTTGTACATATTTGTTCTTACCTCATGGATCCTCGCTATGTGAAAAGACTCTGAGCATGCTGGACCTTCCAAAGTGATTTTACGTCTTTCCTAGATAATGTTTTCTCTTAGAGTCCAATATTCCATCACCTTTGATTATGTGATCTGGGCCATTTTTCACAGTTTTACTTAAAGACAAGATGACCAAAGCAAGATAAATGAAGCTGTCACAAAGGATTGACACCAGAAATAAAAGTCTTCAGTGAAATTTACTACTCATTTACAAAACATACTTTTTGGGGATATTTTCTCACACATGGATCAAAACACAGTGAGATTAGCACCTTATGTACAAGGACATACCACTGATGACATGCTCTACCTAACATGCTGTGATAATTACTTTTGCAATAAAATAAAAATTATTAGTTTCATATTTGCCCTCAGGCATTTTCATGTGAAATTATACCACCTTTTGTAACATTTCGTGTAACAGCTCTGTGCTCTCCATGCTTAAACACACATTGAACTTCATGACACATGATCTAGACACTTCCTTTTATGTCACTATGAAAAAAATCAAGCAATAAGTCCATCTGTGATTCCATTGCTAAAAATGACTGTCACAGGATGCTCAAAGTAGAAAAAAATTTAACCAAAATTAGATCAAGCAGGATAAGAACCTTTTCTCTCTTTCACATTTTGGAATATGCAGTAGATATGGAAAAAAGCCAAGATATTAGCATGTATAAGTCAAACTGGGCATTATTTCTGCCTGAAGACTACACTTTTCAAACAAATTCAGAAGTACTGAAGTTGGCTCCCAAAACCCTCTTAGAATTTCCTTTCACTTCTAAATGACACGCTGAAAATATGAAAAATGGCATAAAATGTGTTACAGAACTGGTGCTTGTGGCAGTACTTCAAAAAATTCATAGTGATTTTTTTTGTACTCACTTTTAGTCACTATTAAGGCTTCAATTCTGAGTTTATAACCAGTCCAGTGCTTTAAAGAACCTAAATATAGATTCTCAAAACTTGAGTCAGAAAAATAAAATAGAAATATAAACTCTCTGGTCAATTTGAAAAGTGTTGACCTGGTATAGCCAGAAAGTTTATGTCTGCAGGAGGAAAAAATGATGCAGAAAATAACAGACTATAAGTCTGTTGTCTCAGTGTGGGTGAAGAGAAAGATAAAGGATAAGTGTTGCTGAAGTGGCTCTACAACTACCCTTTATCATGTTTTTAACATATGGAATGGATGCACAAAGCTCCAAATGAGAAGCATTTTGTGAGGAGCTTTTTTTAAAATCACAGGAATAAACAAGTAAAATAGAGTACTAGGAACGTCTCTACAAAGGGAGCACCATACAAAACACTGTTCTCCTTCATTAAAGACAAGTGTGTTCCAATTTCTCTCCAGACTCAATATTCCAACTGTTGATTTTGGCCAGAATTTGAGGCCAGATTTTGGACTCAACAGGACTGCTCCCTAAACACCCAGATTTCACAATTGTAGTGGCTGGTGATATTTTTGTATTCTCTTGCCTTCTTGTCTATAATTTACCTATCATTTAAGTTTCCAGGCTCTATCTGAAGTATTAGGATGAGATCTGGACACGTATGAGCTATTCCTCTGCATACTTAGTTACACAGAAAATAAACCAGGGTATGTAGGCCACCAGGAGCTGCAGAACATACCAGTAAGTACCCATGAAACAGATCCCAGACATACAGAAAGATCATGAAAATCACTAGGATTTTTTTGTTTTTACTTTAGCTTTTATTTCTAGAAATCAGCTCCAAGCACCAAATACAAATTTGTGCATTAAAGTTTTAACAGCAGAAATACTACCTTACCTCCTATACTTCCCTTTTTTGGCACTATTTTAGGTGTAGTGATGCCTGCTGGCTCAGAGGAAAGTGATCCCTCTTTTTCAGGAAATTGTAAAGGCAAGAGCTAAAGCTACTATATTTACTTAGTCTCAATACTTTCAGCAGTACAGAGAAAACATATAGGGAAAAAAAATCCAGAGGATAAAAATCTCATAAGGATTTCTCTCTTAGCATTTTCTCTTCATTTCTCAATAATTTTTTGTCTCAGTTTTGGAACCTTCTCATTTTGGAACATTTTCTCATTCCTCCCCAGGAACAACAACACAGGTACTTTGTAGTACAGTGAGATAAGGCTGGTTATTCAATGATTAGGAGAGAGGGAGGAAGACAAACAGGTTAAAAATACATACATTGTGTGATTATATGACTCCTAAATTCTTTATGTTTCTCCTTTGCCAACACTTTTCCTCTTCTGAAACAGAAATTGTGCGTGATCATGCCTTTCTTACAGACAGCAAATAGCACGTAGATTTTTGAAGTGCAAGTGGCTCAGAAAAGACAAAAAATACTTACCGACAACCCAATAAGAACTGATTTTTGTTTTGCCAAGACTATCTTAAGGTCTAATATTTTCTGACTGGTACCTCCTGAAAAGTAGAATTTTAACAAAGAAGATTTTATTTTATGTAATACTTTTGAGGCTTTCAAAGCCCAATCAGCTCAGTCTATTCAGTCAGCTTTACATTATGCAGAGTTTGATGTAGATTTTATTTGGTAATGCCTTAGGTGCTAGTTATTCAACATCTAACTGCAGCTTCTTCTAATCTCTTGTTCTGCTCATCACTATGACTTTTACATATGCTAATCTCTAATTGTTTAAGGGGAAGCTTAAACAAAAAATGCAGATGCAGAAGCATTTAAAGGTAAAGACTTTGAGGGACCTGATGCACACTTCATATTTTTATAAGGAAGCTAATCTCTTCCATGAAATAGAGCAACTTCTATGAGGGAAAGTTTTAATCCTCAAAGCAATACTTTTTAACTTCTAAACAAACTTTGCTATTATTTGACAAACCATAAAAACTTTTAAATGATGCTGCACAAATGATGATACTGGAATTGTTTTCCTGTGTCTAGGCTTATATACCTAACTGCTTCCTCAAGTCACCTGAAAATCTGTCAGTGTTGTCTTAATTTTTAATTCTAACAGGAGACAGCTGCATTTGGCTGCCAGTGCCTTTAAATAGTAAGCAAACACCATGGCTCTGCAATGCACCTTTCTTGTAAGAAAAAAACCCCTGCAATTATCACTGTGTGGTACCCTGTATATCAGTGTGCACTGGAATATAAAAGGTACCTATTATCTGTACTGCTACAGACAATGAAATATGCACCCCTAAGGCAGTACTGCAATTTACCAATGATGCCACGTCTTTAAATAACTATGTTAGAAAAATGAGCATTAACAACTTTTAATGGCTGCATCTACAGAAAACTTTGGGGCATTAAGCTACAGATCTTTCTCATCTGAAATTTATATTTAGCTACATAATTTCTTTTATCTGTATACCAATTTCGCATTGTTACAGAACATATGCTCTTCCTCAAAATAACTTGCTATTTTTGTACTATTACTCAGCTGCATACTTCCACAAAGCTGCAAGTGTTACTTCAGATAAACTTAGTGCCTTTTTGGCTAGTTTCCATGTTACTTTAATGACAGAGAAAAAAACTACTTAATGAAACCTGTACCTCCTCCACTGAACGTGGGCTTGCTTTGGGTGAGAGCAACAAAACCAGTTGTTTATCAGTCCCCAATTGACTAGAGGGGATGGAGGGGAGGAAAAAACACAAGTTTTTGCACGTTTCCCCTCTGGTAGAAGTCCTTCAGACAGGAACAGTATCATATCCGACCTCTCAGTAACTCTGATGACTTCTTCTGTTATTTTAAGTATTTCTGAATGGAAAATAGTAGTGGTCCAAATCACACAATTGTCTCATCAAAGGGTGGATGAAAGAGATTGTTAAACATTCACAAGATTTAACAGCACTGTTCACAAATATGATAGGCATCTTTCTAAGCTTTGATATGACACACTCAGCTACAGCAACTTAAAATTTCAAATGTTTTCAATTAATTACCATTTCCTTACCAATTGCTATTCAGATGTTCTGCATGTTTTAAATTTTTTAGCCATGCTACAGTACTACCTCTTCCAGAACATTTTTGCATCAGCTGTTATCATTAGCACACCAATGCCACTTCCCTCCCTCAATCAAAAATATGACTGTACAAGACATACAATTCAGCAACAAAAAGTCTTATTTTATCTTTAGAAGTATCTTATTGCAATCACAGAGATATGTGGGGTTTGCTACGTATTTCTTAAAATAGAGACACCCCACACACTTCATATAGAAATAAAATATTTTGGTATTCTTCAAAATGAAGCAGCAGCTTGTTTCCTAAGAGCTGTAAAAAACAAATTGACAGTCTTCCTCTCCATTTTGATCATCATGATAGATTCAAATTTGTAAAGATAGGGAAAAAACAGGAATTGAGCAGGATAACTTAGTACTGGCTAAAACCTAGTTGATTTTCATTCTAAGTATGCATAAATTTCTTACCAAACATTTATGGCCTTCTTTCCTGTCCTAGAAAACTATTTTAAACCACATTACATGGAGTTTAACCATATAAAGTAATACATCCTCATGGAAAAAAAAAAATCTCATTTGTTTAATCACATTATTTGTATATATTCTACTCAATAATGCTAAAATCTACAGACTCAGAAATTTATCATACAGGGAGGTAAATATTTTCTAATCTAAAAAAAATTAAAGTTTGAAATTCTATAAATATAATTTTAAACCCATAAATGTATTGAATTCTAATTTTATAATACTTTTAGCTTAAAATGGACTTGCTAAGCTTGGTGAATTTGGGCCACTGACCTTCCTCTGTAACTCCTCCCTCAGGAAGCTATAAAATCTCTGCCCTGATAAATTCATTTATCTGGGGACTTTCTGAGAGGCAACACACTACTTTCAAGAACTGCTTAAAGCTACAGGGAAAAAAAATTGTTTTGGAAGTCTAAAAATTGAGCGCAAATGAAGTTGCTTCATCACACAGTGAATGCTGTTTCTGGACATCCAACATGAATAAACAATCTACTAAACGCTGTGAACTTACTTTTCCTTGAGCACATCTTGCCACTTTTTAATATCAGAGGTTTTTAATCTATTTTCCCTGTAATCCTCAGATATGGCAAAATGTGTGTATCTATCCATGGAAAAATGATCCTAAATTGTTTGTGGCCATTAAGTAAAACTGCCAGGACACAAATGAGTTGTAAGGGAAGCAACCTCCAGCTGGGGAGCACTAAAAGACCTGGAAGCAGGAACATGTCTTCAACTGCTCCAAGAGGAATAACACAAGAAGGTCTGACCAGTGTAGGTGTTAGGCCCACATTCGCCAGAAATAAAACTATACTTTTAAAGATGTCCTGTCATTAGTTTGTCCTATCAACATTAGCTGTTCTAGAAGCTACTTTTGCAGAGTTTTCCACATTTGCTACATGACTCCTGCTCAGGAGAGCTTCACGTTACACAGTGTGGATGCAAGAAGCTCTCAGAAGGAAGCTGAGGCTGCTCACTGGGAGGCAGGGAGGGACAGCAGTAATGTACTGACCTTCTGTTTTCCTCTTCCATACTCCACGGCATTCCACATGCTGCTGGTAAGTAAATTACTTGGCTTACTTAAAGCCATCAGAACAAAAGCAAAAAAAGTGTAGTTATCATGTTGATTTAGTCATCAGAAATCCACTCTCTCCTACAAACCTATTGTAGCAATTTTTCTGCCTGGGAGTCAGCTGCGACACATCCCAGCACAGCAGGGCCACTATCACTTAATCACTATCATTAAACCACATGCAGCCACACAGACATGGCTAAGCTGGAGTATTCCTTGCCCCTCTCTGTCTCCCACTGGGAAATTATCCTGTTCACACAGAAGCATAAGGTTAACACAATATGGTTTTGCTGCTGTAGCAGTGCTGGCTAGCAGAGTAAGTCTCTTCAGTACTAGATATTAATAGGTAGCTAAGAGAAACTTTAACACTGCTGTCTTTGTTGGTCATATTATGATGAAGAAATACTTTACCAACAAAAAGGGAACTCAAAAATCCATTTAGCAGCAGATATTTGTCTACATGTACACGAATGATCTTGTAGACTGGAATGGGTTCTCCTGTAAATTCATATAAGATTAAAAATAGGGAAAATAATTGAGCAATGTTACCTCAGTATGCATCAGACATGCTTGGATCAAAGCTTGGTTTGAATTTAGTGCATTTGATGGAAAAAATATAATAAAAAAAATTCTAGACTGACATTTCTGATTGCATTTTTTTTAAAGTATTCTGGTCCATAGCTTGAAAGAGCTAATGTTCAGCCATTGATACTACTCATTATTCAAAAGACATGAAGCTGTGCTTCTAACAGAACCTTCAAATACCTTGATAATACTTTGTCACTTTGCATTAAGTGAAGATGAGCCAAGTTTTTTTCTTTAAAAAAAAAAAATCACAAAACTTCTTAATTTAAGAATTAGGAAGTCAACAGAAACATGCTACAACTTCAGCTGGTTGTTAGATGAAATATAAGGTATGACCAATATCTTAGCTTTATCAGTATTCTCAAGGAGATGTCCAGGGAAAAGTAACAACAGAACATATACGATGTTCCCCCAAATAGTCTTCAAGTGCTCCAAACCCTTACCAAGGAACTTTTTGAGGCAGATATGATTTTGGTATGCTTAGAAACCTTCAGGCATTTCTCCTTAAGTACTTGTTTACAATCCCTGTAGACTCAGGTTATTTTAAAAAATTTTTTAAAAATTTTAAAAAAGGCATCCTTTATTTTATTTTGAACCCGTTCCCTAGCAGCTTCCCTTGATACCCTTAAGTACCCACGGGAAGCCCATGTTGGAGCAGGCTCCTGGCAGCACCTGGGGAGCCATGGAGAGAGGAGCCAAGCTGGAGCAGCCTATTCCTGAAGGACAGCACCCAGGGCGAAGGTACCCACATGAAAAAGAAAATTAGGAGTGAAACTAAGCCTGGAAGAAGGGATGGGTGACAGAAAGGTATTTTAAAGGTTTGGGGTTTACTTTCTCATTATTCTATTCTGATGTGACTGGGAATAATTTAATTTCTCCAAGTGAGTCTATTTTGACTGTGACAGTCATTAGTGAGTGATCTCTCCCTGCCTTTATCTCTGTGCACCAGCCTTTCACCATATTTTCCCTCTCCTGACAAAGCTGAGGAGGGGAGGGATAGAGCAGCTTTGCTGGGCACCTGGTATCCCAGTAAGGATCTACTCACCACAACTGGCAAAGGACCTGGCTGTGTTTATGGGTGCCAGTCAAAACCCTGACATCTGACACCTGAAATGTTAATTTGACCAAAACCAGACTGTAAAATACCTCCAGAGCTGACTAATTCCATGTACTTGAATTATCAAACAAAGCCAAACAAAAGAAACTAATAAAAAACTCAAACAACAACAACAACAACTCATTAGAATATTTTAATAATTATTTAATTCACCTGTCTGGGACTCACTCTCCTGGTTTACTAGAACTGATCCTCAGTGATTTTGTTTGCCAGCTCTGCTGGCACTTTAAAATTCTGAAAATACAGCAAAACTTTCTGATTCTTGCAAGACAGCACTTCAGGATCTTTGACTTTACATGAATTTTGGCCTGCTATGAAAATGAACTATTCTTCAGATTAAAGCCTGATGTATCCCATAACTAAGATATGTACTGTTTCAACCCCTATGTTACACGTTATTGTAATTACATCTCTTATGCTGTAAAAAAAATCTAACCACAAACCCAAGGTACTTTACATTTCTTGCACATATTTTTTAAAAAGCTTGTAACGTAAAACAAATGTTTCAGGAAATTAATATTGCTTATTAAGGAAAGAATCTTTCTCACAGTCCTACATTCACACTGAAATAATCCAAGAATTTGTCAATCACAAACTATTCAGCAGATACCAGAAACATAGTTTGGCATGCAAAGAAGTATTAGGAGTTTGAATGACACATTTATTGATAAAGTATGAATATATTCATTCTAAGTGTATATTTCTACATCATAAAATAGATTTAGTTTTCCAGCTAGAGAGAACTAACTTTTTGTAAATTCATATTCAACTGTTATAGAACCCTGATCAATACTGTTAACTCTTGCAAGTCTTGCATTTTTTTGGTAAAGAAATCTATCAATAGAAAAAAAAAGAGTACATTGGTGTGACAAAATTCAAATATTTGAGTTTGATTATGAGCATAATTTAATAAGTAGTTTATCTCTTCAAGCATCCAGGAGACATGTTAAATGCATGTTTAAGAAGTATTTGCATTTCTTTTACCTTTAAATTTTTGGCATTTCCAGCAGATTAAAATATAAGTATGCAGGAATTGAAAGATATGAAAACTCAAGCCCTATGAAACCATTTTCCAACAAAATTATTTTAATTTATTCAGGATAAAAATTCAAATAAATCTTTTGAACACATACTGAGCACAGAAAATTGCAATGAGACTTCAATATGATTATTATAACGTGAGGGAGAATGTAGAGAAATATTAGTGTAGCAGCTTGGAAATGAGAATTTCTAAGGATACAGGGGTCAGATAAGCACCAACAGGGGTAACAATGCCTTTCTGTCCAGGAATAGCAACAATAATTTTCAAGTATCAGAAAATAAACAAAACATTACAACTTTTTCATCAACAAGCCAAATACACAATAACATGGGATTTAAAAAATTAAAATTATAAAGTATTTATGATGTAAGAAAGATGAGGGCCACAGGTATGTCTTAGTGTACTCAGGACTGAGAAGAGTTTGTGTGTGCTACAAATGTGTGAGCTTTCATGCACCTTCCTTTTACCCCTTTCTCTTTCCTCAGAGACGTACTTTATGTAAAAAAAGAAAAAAGATCTGGCAGATGCATCAGTCATTTTATTTCTGTCCGACAGGAAAAGTGGCAACAATCATTTATTCAAATACATTAAGCTTTTTATAACATAAAGATATACAGAGTGGAAGAGCACTCAGAAGCAAACCTAGAACTAAAAACTACTGCTTTCAGTACACACAGAATTAATATGTTCACAGAGAGCATCACAATTAATGAAATTAGCTACAAATCAAATATTAAAATACCAAAATAAAATTGCTGAAAATTTAATTATTTAGCACATATAGAAAAGGCCAGAAAAGGGATGACACTTTCCTCATCCATCACAAACATAGTATCTTTATTCTCAGAGGTAACAAAGAAAAAGTCCACACTGATTTTTTTGTGGTATTTACTTGTTTAAAAAATTTAATACTATTAAACAAGTATGGGGAATTTTTTGGTTTTTTGGTTTTTTTTTGGCTTGAAGATACATATTTGAGAAAGACTCTGATTAATTAAAAATTTATTTCACTGTTAATTAGTTTGGAGAGTAATTAGTAGCTATACATCCACCCAAAGTAATATTAAAATAGTTTCATTTACTGAACCTTACAGATCTATTTTTCCTTTTCCTAATTTTTTTTTTTGTGACAAATGATATGAAAATCACTCAACAAATTCTGCCATAAGATCAACATCCTTTCAAACACAAAAGGGGAAATGTATGAGTTTAAAGATTGTAAGGAAAGCTAGAAAAAAGGAGACAACCATACACTTCAACCGACACATTGCACAGGAGGGAATATATTACCAGATGGAATTAAAAGCTCAGCACTTTTCCAAGAACTAGCCAGAGACTCTCATATCTGTCTCCCGGTCATTAGCTATGAATAAATATAATGGGTCCTCTTGCTTACAAATACCAACATACTTTAAATCAAAAAATTATGGTTTTGCTTACAGTAACATAGTGAGTTGAAAACAATCCAAAAAGTCCAAACAACACAGCCACCAAAAAAATGCATGTACAAAAGCAATTCTAGACATTTCATGTTAAAAATGAAGAAGAAATTCAAAGCAATATCAAAATATTTGAAAACAATCCAGACTTACTTTTAAAAAGGCATGGTTAAACTAGTTCGACCCCATTATGGATACTCATTCATTATTAAATTAGCTCCACACAGTTTAGGTCACCTCCAAAAAAAATTATATAAATTAAATTAAGGAAGCTAATTTTAAAAGCATTCTGAACAAGGATTTAATGCAATTTAATGAATCTGCTTCAAATCTGGTTAGTGTATATTAATTTTTTGCCTGTCCTTGTGTAAACCAACCCAAACATCCTGGAAATGTTATCCTGCAGGAAAACCTGGTGGTAGGTTTAAGACCACACCTCATAATGTATGCAAGATCCTCTATAACAAGTGTAAGCCTTATTTTTTATTCTTATTCTTATATTCTTGTTTTTATTCTTATTTTTATTCTTCAGCTTTATTTTTTTTTCTCTGCCTATTTTTTTTTTCCAAAGGGGACATTTGAGTTTAAATTATTAAATTTGTATTTTTTTTCCTGTAGTAAACCAATTTCCCTCTTCTAGTAGGAGTGTTAAAATGAGGACAAAGATCTACTTTTAGACCAATACTAAAAGTAATCACGGAGGAAGATTTCCAACTAAGCCTAGAAATTTTCATAATAAACCAGCATTTCCACATTTAAGAAAGTTTATTTTTATATAGGAAATTCAGCATTTTCCAGGAAAACACAGTTTTTTACTCTTAAAATCTAAAAAGAAAGGGTGCAGTATGTGAAACCTTTGATAACGTGCTCATTTGCTGTATTCAGTGTTATTTACATGTAGGCATAAAACAATCGTAAACCTGGCAAATTAATATGTTCATTAATGTGCAAATTCAAGCAGATAGTATGTGAAACCTTTGATAACGTGCTCATTTGCTGTATTCAGTGTTCAACCCTTATTTATACGTAGGCATAAAACAATCGTAAACCTGGCAAATTAATATGTTCATTTCATTTAATGTGCAAATTCAAGCAGATCGTAAGATATTCTAAAATTATCCATCTTTTACAGGGAAAACCAAGATTACCTGGTTTACGATAACTCTCAGGCCGTGCACAGCAAGAAGTAAAGGAGGAACAGAGGATTCTGACTGCAAAGGAAGGGTAGCACTACCTCCTAGTAACCTGTCTGCACTTGTGCTCCAGGCATGATCCTTTCAGGATGGGGCTTACATCCCCTAACTGGGTGCATGGTGGGCTGCTCCTACAAATGCTTCTGAGGCTATTCCAGTCAAAGTGTACCAGATTAGCAAAACCCTAATATTGAAACTATTGACAGCAATCTTCTGAAAAGGCATGCAGTGATAGGACAAGGGTTAACAGCTTAAACCAAAAGAGGACAGGTTCAGATTAGGTATTAGGAAGAAATTATTTACTGAGAGGGCGGTGAGGCACTAGAACAGGTTGCCCAGAGGGGTGTGGATCCCTGGAAGTGTTCAAGGCAGTTTGGATACGGCTTTCCAGTCTAGTGGAAGGTGTCCTGTGCTAAATACATTGGAATGAAAAATTCTTCCTTGTGATGCCATTTAAGTGAAATATTTAGATATTTAATGAGGCATTTGTAAAGGAAATTACTTGAAATTTTAGAAGTTAGAGCAGATCACCAAATTCAGAAGTCAATTATTTGCTCTAACTTTGGTCAAAGAATGACTGCCTGCTTTTCTTTCCCTTAAAAATAACTATCTCCCATTAGGTACTGCTAATATCTTTACTGGTACAACAGACATCTTTGCTTATACCCATTCTGCTGAACAGCACAACCAATGTAAAGGTAATTCTGCGTCCAATCTTAATCTCCTCCACAGGTAGGTGTGAAAGGGAGGAAAATAGTAGATAAGCAATGCATTATCTCTTCTACCATATTCCTAACAAAGGAAACACTGAAGTGTTAGCCAAGGGGCTCAAGCAATCTTATTTCCCCTTCCTTTCTTGCTCTCCTCCTTAGGAGTGGGTCATAATTATCCCAAATAGAGTAGTAATCATTTTTAGGTCACTGACAAAATATTTAAGTAAGAAAGCCTGGAATAATCAGATCATCACAAAGCTTTTCCTACAGCTGGGATGATCTAAATCCAGGCACTCATCAATTTAAGACTGAATGTCATGTATACAGCTACTTAAAAATTCATCTGCACAGCTTTATCACTTCTGCTGTCAAAAACTAGTAAATTCTTATCATTTGATTTCAGCCTAAAACATCTTCGAAACTGACTCTACGTGTTACTATTTTAAGAACCACTTGTAAATTGAACCTGCAATCATACTCAGACAAGGACAGATTTGCAAGTTCTTAAATTGTTAGTAGTTTCAGCCAATAATCAAACAGACCAAACAGGAGCAATTTTTTTTAAAGTCAATAATTGTATTTTCAAAGCACTTTAAAAAGTCATTTTGATACTGAAATGTGTCCAAAAAACCTTGTAACCTAGAACTCTGCTTGGCATCAATTAGTACAAAAAATTTCAGGCCACAAAGAACTGATTAAACTACTTCTTGCAGCTAAAAAAAAAATCTCATGACTCATGGGTATGACAGGTGCAAAAGAATTAAAGTCGAGGAGAGAATGCCACATACCAATTTCAGACAGATTTGCATTGTAAATGCAATTAAATATAAGCATTTAGGAAAATAAAACAAACACATCTTACCAACCCACCACTAAGCTAGTTCAGGCAGCTAGTGCTACCTTCAGAAACAGGTTGGAATTTTTGTGTGGTTCCTCATAGGAGGCTTAAATTTGTAAGATGATGATAATTTGCATAGAAGAGATTGAATCTGGGAGGTTGGATACAGCAGAGAAAGAAAAATTTTTATTGAATAGAATGAAAACATTACAGAGAAAAAGGCATTTCATTCAAAAAATTCAATTATTCATTTAATTACACCTAATAGTGCTAAGATTGGGGGAAAAAAAAACCTAGAATATCAAAGGAACATCAACACCGTAACTAAATCCAGTTTTCACAGAAAATTTAAAACACTGATGGGAGAAGGACATGGAGAGATTTAATCACTCAGTATGACTATGCCAACTGCAAGTAATTTGCATCATCTGCCTGTTAAACAGGCACCTTAATAAATCCCGTTTATCAAAAGCCTTTGCTTAAACCAAGACTTGTTTTCTGAATCTTCTGCACAAACAACTTCATCTGACATCCTTGCTTGAAAAGGATGAAAGGTGGTCACTTGCTTCTCAGGTTTGTAGGGCTTGGCTTTTGTTACAATAATACCTAAAAGAGGCTACTTCTTCAAATGTATCCCACCTGCTTCCCCCAGGTTTTCCTAAAATCATAACACCAGTCCAGCTATAGAAGTATGAGACTGAACAGCAATTTATACCCATGTGGCTCCAATGATCTGAGACGGCAATTTCACTAAGCTCCTCCAGATGCAGACCAGTAGACCTCAAGAACAGAGTTAGGATGATGCTGCAGTTTGAGGTATTTGCCTTTGAGCCTCCCAATCAAAGCATAATCCCCCAGGCCAAGTGGTTTCAAATCAAAGAAAGCAGACTTGAGCTTCCGTTTCCCACTTCCCAGACTAGTCACTGAGATGCCTAGATGCAGCCTGAACACAGGACCCTAACAGCAGGCTGGTTAATTGTGGAAACTGCCAAGCCTCAGAAGAGGTTTTGGTTTTAATACTGTCAGTTAAGCAAGGGTGCAAGAAAGCCTTCCTGAAATCATACGGGCTGTTGTTTGACGTGGAATTGCCAGATCTCATTCTGACACACTTCCTCTACTTTGTGTAATGTCTTACTCCTGCAAACCGACTTCACACAGCTCCCACTGATCACTTCACTATTAATTTAATTCATATCCTTCTTCCCTTGCTTTTAGTGGGATTGTTCCCAGAATAAGAGCTTTCCTGTACAAAGATGCATAGTCATAATCCAGCTCCTGCTGAATACAGCTGTGAGAAGTAATTGTGCATGCCTTTGAGTTTGTTATTATGTAACCTTCCTTTGGCTTACCCACATGGAGAAATATTAAAATAAATTAACATTTTACTGGCTCTGTAATTGGAAGTGTCTCTTCGAAACAAATATGTTTATCAAACAGTTTGACTAGGAAAATACATTACTGTAGCTGCAGTTACCCAAATTACATGCTGTCTAAAGCAAAAAGGGCAAAAGCCATCTGGCTCCATATAACTTACATTTTCTAGACAGCTTGCAGCTGGTTCTGATTAAACAGCATCTCAGTACTCCCAGAGATCTATTTTTAACTCTGCAACTTTATTTTTAGTGCTCGCACATCCAAGGCACATGGTGTTTACATTAATAAATGAACAACCGCCTACAGTTAAAATCTTTGTGCAATTCTTGTGGCACAGTCACTGCGCAACATAGATGGATGGTTAAATAAAACATCATGTGTTCTAACTAAAGAGACCTTGTGCACCTCCTGCCTCTCTACAGGACTGCAGAAAGCACCCCTGGACAGCTGGAACAGCAGGAAGAAGACAGTGAAGGACAACAGGATGATTTATTTCCCAAGTAACATTAGGTGGCATACCCAATCCCAACCAGAGCTTTTTTTTTTTTTTAATGTGAAATAGTTATCAATGTACAATTCAAGATGACTGAAATCTGCTGCTAAAGCCCTGAAAATGTCAGAACAGTGGATGCTGCAAGTCCAGGCAGCATTATCATATTTCTGTCTTTTACAGACACACATGCACACAGAGTTTATACCTGATTTTTGACTGGAAAATATCAGATAATTCTTGTACAACCCTCTCAAAAGAATGGTAAAGACATGCACCAGAAAGGTTAAATGTAGAATATGTTTTGTGGGTTTTTTTAAGGTATCTTATTTTTTCATTCCATGGTATAATTTAATTGCCACACGATAACTGGGGAGTGAAGGGAGGCTAAGACAAATAAACTGGTACAGTGAAGTCAAATACAGCTAATCTAAAGCTAATTCATGTTCAATTTTTTGATTATTAATTCCATTTTGCATTAACTTGCAACTTACCGTATTGCATAGAGCAGTGTTTATATGGGACACCCTCTATCTCAGATCTTTGCTCTTCCCAAGCAGTTCTGGGAAGTTATACCAAAAGGACTATTAATCCCAAATGTAAAAGGTTTTTACTTCTTCCAGAAACACTTCCCAGAGGTAAGAAAATACAAAACACAGCAAAAGTAATTCAGATTTCCTTTTAGCATGCCATTAAAGGAATTTGCTCTTCCAGTCCATATCCACTGTGCTACATCACTAATATAACCAGCCTTGAAAGTAGTGCCAGATAAACACCTTAGAAACCTATCAGTGAGAATGCTTTCAGCACCATAAAGTACTGACTAGCTGTAAAATCTTAGTGAACTTTGAAACAAATCTCCATTTCAGCATCTAGGCATGCAGAACACTACTGAAGCTAGTCCCAGTTCCCTTGTGACACTAAGGACCAGTGCCAAAAGGAAGGGAGGCTATTTCCCCAGGAAGTTCTTTCAAAAAATTTCTTTTCCTCACTAACACTTTAGACACACTTATTCTCATGTATTCTTAGGTTTCTGCATACCTCTTCTCTATATACCTTGTTCTTACATTCTTGTTCTTAGATTCTTTTCATCTAAGGCCAGTGCTTCCCACCTCCATGGCTCTTCACATCTTCACTCTATCTCAATTTCCCTTCTCTATGCTGCTTTCAAGCCCCTGTGTCACTGCCTTTCTTCCAAATCCTCTGCATACTAGTGCTGAGCTTGCTTAATTTTTCAGTTTCCTGGCTGGTGAGTTTCTTACTGAAAAGATTTGTAAAGGATAATACTGATTTATTAAATGCCAATATATTTTTGGGGGTCTGCACCCCAAAACAGCCACTGCAGTTTAGTCTCCCTGCCAGAGAAATGAATGGTGCCTCCACAAGTCTATAGGCACTCCTTATCAAGTATTTTAAATCAAAACATTATTTTTCATCTAGCACAGATTCCTTGGATGGTAATGGCTTTAGGAGTGCACAAAGGAACAAGCTTTCTTGTGTGGTTTGCGAGGAAAGGCAAGTAGACCCCTCAGATGTGTCCAATAACATGGTGCAAGGCATGTTCTAATGTACCAGACTGAAAAGCTAAAACATTTATGAAGTCACAAAAATAACACATAGGAAAGGTGATGCAGTATTTCACATAGGAGCACTGAGTTTTGAGTTCCTCTCTCTTCTTCTACTCTTTAAAAATAGCTGAACAGAAAAGACAAAGTGCTCAGTGGCTATTTCAGGATCTTCCTGACTTAGCTTACACATACTCATGAATTTGTCCACAAAAAAAATTGTCTAGGGCAACTGCTGAATGCTTCAATACAGAAAAAAAGATATTCATCAGGATCTGAGGCAGCTTTTGAGCAATATAAAAGAGTGCTCTTTGCACCCACAGCAACTACTGAAAGCTGAGTTGGGGATATCTAAATGAGCTGTATTCACTTTGAGTCACTAAAGATATACTTCAAGGCTAGAGAAACAGCTGCAAGCACCTTAGGGGGTGCCATGAAAGATATCTGATGTCTGCTTTCTTCGTGAAGCCTAAAGTTTGTGTATTGTGTACTGGCCTTTATTGTGGGGTACTGCCTCAAAATAGCACTGTTTTAAAATACAGAGTGGATGCTTTTTTAATAGAAGTGATGTGAGTCACATAATACAGAGCACACACAACACCTCGTTGTCTCTATACCTACAAAAAACCTTTTTTTGCTCTACCATGCCCCAAGTCAGTAATCCATGGTGAATTTCTCTGTGAATTTTCCATTTCCCAACACAGGAAAATCAAAAATATAGACAACATGAAACTTGTGCAAATGAATGACATCAACATTGAATTTTGAAAAATCTGCAGTCTTGCAAAGCAGCCTTAAAGAGCAGTACACAGAGGAAGCCACGTGCAAGGAATGGTCATCTCCACTACTCATATAAGGACAATATCATACAGTCAAGCATTGAGGGGTTCAAACCTTTATTAATCCATAATCCAGACAATTAAGAGTGTCTATATCAATTATCTATGAGAATGTCTATATCAATATCTATATCAAAATCCAAACAATTGACAATGTCAGATTGAGGGTTACAAAGCAATGGGAGATGAATAAACAATAAGTACTTGCATAATTTTAATTTTATGGGAGAGAAACTTTCACTTCCAGGTGGCATCTTAAAAATCTAAGAGAAAAAACATGGAGAGATTTAAAATTGTTATCTATTAAAAAAAGGTTAAAGTAACAGATTTTTTACAATTTAGTTAAGAGAAGACTGGAAGGAACAACTAATGATATCCTAGGAGAAGAAGATTGAAAAAGTTAGAGGATAAAATAGCATGGCAGAGGTCACCAGTTCTCTTGTCTTCAGGTCAGCTGTTAACTACAATTGATAACAAAGGGAACCTTGGGCAGGAATTCAGGGATCCTGAAATAGCTCAGCGCTTTGCTTTGTCAGAAACTGCCAAAATGTTAAAGCAGAAATTTTGAACTCAAAATATCTTATGTTTAACTAATGGGAGTTTCCTCAAACCATCTCTTTCTGTCAGAATTTCCTGCCAGAGGTCAGTACCTGAAGGAGACTCCCTTCTGGAACAGACATAGAGGTTGACAACATCAACACCCCACATCACAGCCCAACTACAGTCATCACAAAAATTAGGTATTACTTCAGGACCTCTGACAGATGCCCAGCTTTCTCATTATTAAAAACAAACAAACAAACCAAAACAAACATCTAGGCATTACATTACATCAAAATCCTCCTCTGCAGAGAATAGCACTCCAAAACCACATCATTTGTGTTAATCTGTTTCAGGCCTCACTCAACTTCCACAAGATATTCTCAGAGTTTACAAATCTTGCATATCTAAACTGCAGTGTGAAACAGAAATAGATTTAGCTAGTAGAAATATAAATAAATATATATTAAGTATTTTTCTAAATCACACATGGAAATGGGTCAACAAGGGGGACTGTGGAACTTATTGTGGAGTTAGCTTTTAAAACTGAAAATCATCTTGTCTTCTTAGAGATAATTTAAGAAGAAAAAACAAACCCTGAGGTAGGTTCAAAGCATGAGTTTCATTGGTCTAGCAGGGCTTGGATCCACCCACACTGTGCACACCATCATCTGAAGTAAAGTATGATACACACCCCACCCCAATTTAAATCATACCTTGAGCTCCCTTTAGACATTAATTTACTAAATGCTACAAATCAGTGCCTTATTTCTAGATTAAGACATTCCATACACTCCAACATTTTAGATTTTGTAATGAAGTTTTGAAATTGCTACCAGCTTCAAAATTAAGGTGCAACAAAATAGTCTTGCTTTTTGTGAGTTTCCAAATCTGCAAATTACCTGTTATAAGTGTTATAATTATCACTGCAGAAACACTTATTCTGTAGAAACACATCTGCCAGAGACAAAATTAGGAGATGGTGTGTGGGTGTGAAAACATTAAAAGTTAGCAAACATGCCTTTTTTAGGGTATTCAACATAACCAGTGTTCATACAGCTAACCTAATACATGAAGAACCAAGAACTTTTTATTAATGGAGTTTAATCTAACTTTCTGTATTATGCAACATTTTAGAAACACAGCCTTACAAACTGTAGATGTTATAAATTCATATAGGTAAATACTAAATTTACATTCTTTTAACAAAGCACATTTCACATATGTCTAACTGCTTTGCATTGCATATGTCTTGATGCATATGAAAGAATGCCTGGCAGCCAGAGGCTGAACTATCACTTTAAAAGTGGTATGCTGTATAATGTGACTGATGATGTGACTTGGTTGGTCATTTCATTCAGTTATAAAAATGTTCACTGAGGCTTCAAATTCTGCATGGGCAGACCAGGTAATTCTTAATATCCATAAACAAGAAATGACCTGTAAAGTGAAGAAGTGTGAGGAAGTCCTAGCACTTCTCTCCAGCTTTACCTACGGTTAAGCAGCCCCACAGTTATTGAGGCTGACCATGCTTCTCTTGTTCAAGGATGACTTGTGATCCTTTCTTTCCAATGTAGGACTTGAGTTAAATGTGCTTTTTCTCTTCCCTCTTCCTTCCTAACTTTGCCAGGACCATTGTGTGGCTATGTAGTAAACCACACTGAGAAACAAATCCAGGCTAAAAACAGCCCTTACTTTTGGGAACAGCTGAGCCTGGATTAATTCCTGAATCCATCTCATCCTGTGGCCACACAAATAAGTATACCTGGCACAGCTGAGCAGTCGATGAGAGGAGTGAGAACAACAGGCAGCCAGTCACCAGAGTTGCTTATTCTGGCACTGCTACTGAAAAAGACTTCCCAAAATGTAACCAACCCCTGGCGGCTCTTTGAACCGTGCAGCTCCACTGCCTCTCCTGTCCTGGAGGTGACACTGTCCTGTCTTCTTCCCCCACGAAAACAAACACACAAACACACAGCAATGAGTCTTGGCACCGCATCACCTAGTAATTGAAGTGAAAGAGTTATCTGATGAGCCAAAAGACTCAGGAGGTAAATTGTGTTTGCAGCAAAGCAGGAAGCATTAACATCTTCCACACTACTTGTGTTTTCAGATATAAAGAACCCTGCTAATAATGACATTGTAAACAGATTTCTTATTGCAACAGCAATTCTCCACACAGAAATGTGAGAATTGATTGAGACAAGAATTAGGAAAACCAACTGATCTGCCAAATAGAGTACAGCAATGAACCACCTGCAGAGGCAAAACTTTTTATTTATAGTCTTGGAACTATATTGGTCTTACTGCAAACACAACAAAACCCTGAACTTTCCCCCCCAATGCCACACTCCTTAAACAACATGTTAGTACATTAAAGTAAATATCATCTGTAGAAGAACAGATTATTTGGTATGACAAGACTAAGAATGGAATTCAAATGCTGGGGAGAAGGAGAGAAGTATAAACAAAACAAAAAAAAAGTTAAAAAAAAATTAAAAATAACAACAAAAGTAGATGCAATTATCCAGGACTGGTCTCACCCACTAGGATTTCTTATACTTGGCACAGTCCAAGGAATACTCTGCATGTATGACAGTCCAGCTGCCTAGACAGGAAATTCAGAGAGAGTAGTGAAACCCTCCTTCCTCCAATACTATGAAAATCTAGGCTTGGACCATATGGAATTAGAGCACAGGAAGACACATGTCAGCTGCTAAAATGAGATGGGGAAGGGACATCTCTTGAGCTGAGGTTCAGATTCTGACTTGATTTAGAATTACACACAATTTTTGTTCCTAGAGAAAATTCCTATACTTAGGAAAGGCTTTACAGGTTATGCTAAAGAGTTTGCTTCAAGTAAAAGCAAGCTTTCGTAAGGAAATGCAGGATGCTCTCATCGTGTAAGCTTCCAGCAAGCACAATGACTTCAGGATTACAGAGAGCAAAGTAATAAAAGCAGAGTTGGTTAAATATTTCCTGTGCGATAGGAATCCAAACTTCTGAATTTGGAGGCTTTCCAAACTCAGTCAGAGTGATAGCAGACTTTATTCAGTAACAACACATGAAAATTTTGTCATACACTTGGTGACAAAGCAACTTCTAGGTGGCTGTTGGGAGTCATAGTTTGTAATGATGAGCCACAGGAGGAATCAGCCTCTCCACTATTTTCCAGCATATTTCAGTGGTTAATTATCAACACTGTTATAACACATCATATATTCACTCTCCAGAGAGAATGCCAGCTTCTGATTTGCTTGTCTAAGGTCACTGAAAATATAAACATACACATTTACCTATTTAAAGTTCACTAGACTCCAATGCAAGTATAACTGTGCCACCTTGGTTTAATGAACTACTAATAAGCAAAAGGGACAGTGGAATTCTGTGTTTTGCCCCTGGACAATAAATTTGATGGCTCTTTCTAGTGGTACATGTTCTAAGTGAGCACTGAGGATAAATTACATACTTAAAATGAGAAAAAGTTTTCACCTCTAATTTAAACAGCCACTCTAAAGAATCTTTACATGCTTTATAAACATTTCAAGATTTATTTCCAGAAAACTAATTTATCTTTTAAGGTACTAATGGTCAAAAAGTCAGACCTGTGCTTTAGCTATACAGAACAAAAATAGTTATTTTGAAAGACAAATTCCCAGTCAAAAACCATTCAGCAGCCAACATTAACAACTGACTCCTGAAAGAAAACAGCACTGTAGTTCTAATTGTCAAGAACAGTATCTGTTTGAAGAGACAGGAATCTTTTATGCAAGTATAGGTTAAAGTTTGTATGTATCATTTTAAAGTGCCACAAAGTTATACCAAAAATACACTTCAGATTTCTTTGCTTGAGTTAACCCAAATCTGCTGAAAGCACTAACTGATCCCACAACCCGCTGTCTAGTTGTTGTCATTATTTATTCACTTAAAATCTGAAGAATTAGCATGCAAAATAATAGAACTCCATGAACATGTGCAAGTATGAAAGCACAAATAAGAATAGAACCATGACATTTCAATGCTATAATTACCAATTTTCATTGTAAATAGGGCAAATTACTTCTGAGAGGAAGAAAAAAAGCATAGTAAGTAGCTCAATGTATTTACAAACTTTAATTATAGCAAGTGAACAAGATGGTGCTTTCTTATCTAATGCATGCACAGAGCATTTTACTCATTATTTGGTAGTGTTGTACATTAAATCCCCTGTGGCAGAACACATTTTGAATCCAAATTTTTTATTCAAATGTGTGGGATTTTACTTAGAAATACCTAGATAAAGATGTCAGGTTTAAATTATTATGAGAAAAATACAGAGAGAGTCTCTAAACAGCAACATCTTTTACATTTTATAAAGGCAAACTTAAGATTTATGTCAGACTGAAGCTATTTTGGAGTTCTGTAAGGAGATTCAAGAGGTCAAAATCTGCAAAGCTGCACCTCTCAGTCATGCTCTGCATTAAAAGTTAAAAAGAGCAGGGAGTGCTGTGAGGCAAGACTCCTTTTACACACATTATATTAAGACTGAGCTTGTAGATTTTCTTTTTCCTTTTCGAGATTTTTAAAGAGCTGCAGTACTCTGTCATACACAGACAGATATAGATAACACATCTATTAATCCTGGATCTTATTGGGCCATATTCAGTGAATTCTGTATATATATCTAATCCAGCCTGTCACACAATTCTTTTTTAGGCTAAGGAAAATTCATCACAAAGTCATCACAAGGAACAAATGTATTTGACTCCTTCAGTCTACAGTCAGAAACCTGAAAAAGATCCATACACTTGACTTCAATGGAACTGAAACACTACAAAACAGACCTATGGGTGAAGAAGAGGTTTTACCCTTCTGGTATTTAATTTACTTCTTTGTTTTGGACTCAAAGTTCTCTTACATCTTTTTACCAAAAAGTTGACAAAATACATTTTAAAGTAAGACACATGATTATTCATCAAAATATTGATCTGTTCACAGCATCTACCGCTGGTGAAGAGATGGTTACAGGACTGCAATATAAACATTCAATGCATTTTCATTTTAAAACAGTAGTGAAAATTGCACTTTGGAACTTTTTGTATATTTAGTATTTACCAATATGAGGAAAATGATTTCTAAAAATGCAGAGAAAAGCAGAACAAGAAAACAGGGGGAATCAGCTTTGCAGTAAGGAAAAACAAGCTATTTCTCATGAGGAACAAACAAATGCCTATCAAAGAAATTCAGAATCAAGATGACAGAAAAATGATTCAAAAGTAGAAGCCGGCAGAATTTAGCATACAGCTCCTTTCTCTCCCACTCAGTTTACTAAGAAATATCACTTTCTGTTGACTATAGCAGCTCTTAGAAGACTCTAAAGACCTGAAAAAATATGTAATGTTGTTAAAGAGCAGAAAGACACTTGGACAGCGATTTCCCAAATATTATATACCACATTTGAATTTCAGTTCAGTAACTACAGAGAGATTGAAGAGCTGATTTCACCTGGGTGCCTGTAAGTAAACCACACACATTTTGAACTTATCTTCAGCAGCAGGCATGTTGAAATGCTGCTGAAAACCAGGGACAGTAAAAGCTCTCTGACCAGCTTTCCACAACAGCTTTTCACCTGTTTGCAATATTAAAAGCAACAAACTGGATAAACTGGTTGTGTGATTTTCCACCAGGAAACTGTGCTACCAAACACTGCTATTTTAGCAATAGTTGCAGCATCTGGAAAACTTCCATAAAGATGAAGAGTTTCAGGTATTTTCCATTCTTCATGATTTATTAGTACCATGAATTAATAGAACTTGTCTACCCTAACAGGAAATTATTCCATGACCAACTTTAGTGGTTTTGGTGTTTTGGTTTCTTAGTAGAATTTTTTTTCATTTAACTATTCTGATATTGCTTATAATTTTAAGCAATAAAGAGAGCATAAAATCTGAAAGATCTGGGTGACAGGAGAAGCAAAAGGGAGAAGAAATGAGATCTCTATGGAGTCATTCCCCTCCTCAGGTTACAAAAAGAAAACTTGTGATCTGTATCCTCACAGAAATATTTATAATCTACTGTTCCCCATAGATGCTGTTTTTCTTCCAAAAAATCTGAGTAAAAAATACTGTATTAAACCAACGCATGCTTTAAATGAAGCAATTTCTCTCCCGTTCATAAGTAGCAGGGTATATAAGTAGCATCCTTTCCAAGGGCTGGAATCCTTGGAAACTGAGCAGGTAGGCATACAATAGACACAATCTCCAAATACACCACCACGTTAATAGAAGATGTATTTCAAAATAGTAGACAGAGAGACATAACTCCAAAATACACCTGTGAGTATGTTAATTCAACTCTAGAAAGCATTAGTATTTAAAAAAAACAAAGTCTCTCTCAAAACCTGATGCTAACTATTTTCTATAAGGGCAGGTGCTTGGCCAGTTTAGTCCAGAGAAGAGAAGGCTGGGAGGGGATCTCATGAAAGTATACAAATACCTTAAAGGCAAGTGCCAAGAGATTAGAGCCAGACTCTTTAGTGGTGCCCAGCTATAGGATGGGGAACAAGGGCCATAAACTATAACACAAGAAGTTTCACCTCAGCATGGGGAAGAAATTCTTTGTGTTGAGTATGGCAGAGCACTGGAACAGGCTGCAGGTCATGGAGTCTCCCCCTCTGGAGACATTCAAAACCCATCTGGATGAGTTCCTATGTAACCTGCTCTACATGACTCTGCCTTGGCAGAGGAATTTGCATGGTTATCTCCAGATGTCACTTCCCATCCTAATTCTGTGATTCTGTAAATAAATATTTTCTTTTTCTGACCAGTGCTTTTTATGCACAGTAATCAGTTCAGAACATGCAATGGCTACAGAATGTAAACATTTCCTTAATGATCTAACCATTCATAACAAGCAAAGCAAAAAAAAAAATCTCCCTGTTGTGATTCAGCATTCACCTAATAGCTTTACAGATTAGCAAGGGCCTGGTCCCTGAAGGTTCAAAGAGCTGGGATCAATTTAATAGGCTACAGAGCTGTTGCAAGTAGATGTTGTTATGCTGGAGGCTCCTCAGTCATTGCATCATACAATATAAGGAAATACTCACGTGTTTTAGTTTTACAGACAAACTCTATCCAAAGAGATTCTTCAGGTAGTGGTTGAATAAAACATGCATCATTTTCACTTGTTCCACATAAAGTTATTCAGACTATTTAGGTTTGAAGGGAAAGCAATTCTAAAAAACATTTGTTTTTCACTTAGCATATCTCATCATAAAACCACAGAAATTTAGCACAGTGCACACAATCCTTTCTACAGCATTTCAGAGTTTTTCATTGACAGAAGCCATCCACAAAGTGGGCTGGCCTGTACCATTCATCTATAGAGTAGTACTGCTTTACCAGTTGGCCTCTTGCTTTTTTTTTAAATATATTTATCTTCTTTGTGAACAGCATGTAAGAATGTACATACACAAGCTATATATATGCAGGCTAGATATATTGTAAAAAAAAAAAAAAAGTACATTCACCATTTTGTTGTAACTTACAACCATGACCCAAAATATCAACATTTACCATACATTATGAAGATTTTCACAGGTCTTATGTACAAGACACACAGATTGGTATTCAAATGAGATAGCATCCTGGTGTTACACCATGGAAAAAAGGGTTATAAATACTGTCTGTATACCATATGTGCTTAAAGTGTCCTGATTAAAAATTATTCCAAACTGCCCTAACTACTGGATGTAACATAATATAGAAACCTATTCCCTGAAGAAATTCAAGACTATCAGGAATTAAAAAGAAAAAGCACAAAACTCCCAACTCTAACACTACTGAACATTCAGGCTTTTGCCATTTTAATTACAAGCCATAAATATATGAACTGCCTACCAGAGGCTCACCATCACAGGAAGAAGCTGGTCATGTCACCGGCAATTCATTAATTTTTCTTTTGGAATACTAGGGACACTTGCAACTACTGGACCATCTTACAGGTGAAAAATTTACAACCTGATACATATTTTAGACCTAAGTTGAAAGCTGAATCATAGGAATCACAGAGTCAAAATAATTTTGGTTGGAAGGGACATTTAAAGTTGGATGGAATTGCCCTTCCATCTCTTTGTCTCATAAGATTAACCTTCATTTAAAAAAAAAAAACTCAGTGAAAAAGGAAAAGTAGCAATAACAACTGCAACGGGACAAAGACATTGGCCATGTATGAAAAATTATGCACTTGAAGAGGACTGGAAAAGGGGAACTCAGTCACTATGCTGAAATTTTCCTATTTCATCCGAAGTTTATCTTCTAAGAAATTCCAATCAAAAGTTAACTGCTCAGAGAAATGGCAGGCTTCTCCTGCCACTATTACTGGGACTGCACTGGAACCAGAAATTTCAGTGACTTCCAAAAGGTGACAAAGCACTGCACAAAATGCATCTCAGCCTCACTCAGTTGGGGGACAGAAGAGATGTCACATGGAGATGCTCATCCTCCTCCAGTTCATGGCATTAGCTTTAAGCGGAATGCAAGACTAAAGTAAAAATAAATACTGCCTCCCTCTTGTTTCACTGAAGGAAAGAAAAATGAGGATTCCAAGGCCGACACTACCCTTGAATACTGCATTTCTGTACATGCCACAGAGGTATATTAAAATGGTTGGTGAAGTGACTCAGTTTTCAGAGGCAAACTCTAATGATGGGAGACACTAAGGAGTAGATTTGAAGATATTTAGGCATCTAACTCCTACCAAAAGTGACGCTCCTGAAGTATCTAAATACCTTTACAAGTAATGTGATTATACTGAATGGTTCCCCTCTCTTGCATTAGATGTAACCTACAGAAACAGACAAATATGCATTCACATTAGTTATCTTCTTCCTTCATGTCAATAAGGATAGTGGAAATTTTACTTTCTTTTTGTGAGAGCCAATTTAATTTCTGGCTCTTTCCACAGCCTGCACTTAGCACAAAAGAAGAAACATTAGAAAGATACCAAATCAGCTGGAGTATCTTGGCATTTGAACTGCATGCTTAGGGAAGTACAAGATTATTTCCTATTAAGCACCACTGTGATAAGATAAAGATGTGCCTTTCTGCTGAATGCCCTGTTGTGCTCTGTATGGATAATTCACTGCATGCACCAAATTGCACTGTAAGAGAAAGAGGCCAAGTGTGAAACAGCTATGTTTGACTCCATTTGATACAAAAGCTGCTCCCAGTTTTTAATACTACAACCAACAATTCTCAAAAAATGCTCACTGAATTAAATTTCTATGCAATAGGGTATATACAGATAAATACAGCTCACAATGTATTACAGTGTTTCCCCTGATGCTTTTATAAGCCGTTCGCACAAAACCAAAGCAGTCATAAAATAAGCCACCTGTAAAGGGTTATTTTACCAACAGTACTAGGAATAGATACTTCAAGTGTGGGTGAACAAAGTGTGAACCATATGGGACTTTGCAGAGATTTGAATTGGGGACTCTCACTCCTCAAAAGAACTGAAGTCAAGGCATGTTCCATATGCAGCATTCTGTTTTCTTGGAAGTTTTAACAGCTACTGATAGTTCGCTTTCTATCAAGTGAACCTGCAGTTCAGTGACTCATTTTGCAGGCATTGGATAAAGTAGGTTCAGAGAGCATTGCTAATTACACATATTTAAAGGAGGAAGCTCTGCAAAGAATACCTGTTATGGGTAAAGATGGCATTGGAGCTAAACAGAAAAATAACAGAATAGCATTTGAAGTCTTTCTTTAAAGGAAGAATCTTTGCAAAGGCAGAAAATAAATTAATGTCTAATTACACATATTAAGAACTAAAATGTTACAAAATGCCCATTCATGTCAGATCATGACTAATCAGTTTCTTAAGAAAAAACAAAAAAAATATTTTAAATGTACTGTAGGATTATCCTGGCTTTAAAATTCAAACGTGATAAGGTACCCCCAAAATTGCCTTTTCTGCCTATACAGCCATTGTCCTGTTCTATAAGAAGTGTTGCA
The DNA here is from genome assembly GCF_017590135.1 of Pyrgilauda ruficollis. Classification (NCBI taxonomy): domain Eukaryota; kingdom Metazoa; phylum Chordata; class Aves; order Passeriformes; family Passeridae; genus Pyrgilauda; species Pyrgilauda ruficollis. The sequence goes on along the minus strand of NW_024519206.1, from coordinate 8,636,051 downwards.
TATCACTCATTTGCCAAATTCATTTCATAACACAAAGGATTATGCATTTCCTAAGAAGGCACAGTTTTATGCAAGAGTGAGGTATAAATATAAACAAACTGACCTGGTGTTGTGGAGCTCATTGTTCTTAATGGAATGATATCCTGTTCAAGTGTGAAGCAAACTGTGGCAGAAGTTGTCCAGATTTTGAGATTCTTCTGGAAGTGGGGTGAATCTGAGTAAAATAAAGAAGCACCTTTCACTATTTGTTGACAATATAATATTTTTAAGAGAATTTAATTACATCAAACACACTTAGACAGAAGAACATTTGAAATTTCTCACCCCAAAGGTTCTTTCTATAGTGTATTTTTTTGCTGCAAATTCAAGTACCGATGACCACTGAAAACAAGACTAAAACTCAGAAATCCTAAAGCTTCCAAGCAGCTCAACTAGAAATTTGCATTACAGCCCATCTACAGTCACATAGGAATACCAGACATTAAAGGATGAATTGTTTCCTTCCACAAATATCTGGATTACATCCTTATATATAAGCAGCCAATTCTCAGTTTTACTGCAGTCAGCATCGAAACATGAATGTGCAGAAACTGATCTGCATTGAAAAGTCTTTCAGGAATAGCTACTACTTCCTAAAGCTCCAATGTTTGAGCAGCTCATGAATAGAGCTAGTTGAAATAATTAGCACAGCTGAAGGGATCTCCCATGACAAGCTAATGACATCTCTGACACCACAAAGAGAGCTGCTAATGGCGTGGGCTGCTCGAGAGTAGGGAAAGGAAGGTTCTGCAATTTGGCTGAAATTCTTTCACCGTCCTGTGGCATTCTCAGTTCAATACAGAAGCAGAGGCAAAAATGTTCCTCTAATACTCCCATCTGCTGAAAGTTTAAAGCTATAGAGAAGCTTTCAGGGAAGTAAAATATATTTTCATTCAAGCATGATATAAACAGTATAATGAGAGAGAAGGTTGTAGTGCATTATGACTGACTATCCTATTCAGCCACTGCTCCTGAAGTATCTAAGTAGTCAAAGATATTCTTAGTGCTGAATATTTTAGCAGCTTTTGTCACTTTTTTTAAACTACCAACTGCACATTTAGTTTCAAGCTGAGCTCAGCCAAATTCGAGATAGTAAATTAAATTTTAACCAAGTATAATCATTTAAGTTTAGCAGCATTATCATTCAAGGAAGGAAAATCACACATTTAGATAAGTAACTTCTGCTTTTATGCCCCCTAAAGCAAGCTGGACATACACTGCTCAAAGAGGCATGATATTTGGACACTACCAGCACTCCAGCAGGCAGCACCTGTAAAACCAAAATTTCATCAAAATACTTGATGAAAATCCTACTTTCCCTTGCTTGCCTCATGCAGTAAAATTCATGAAATATCAGATGGAACCACTATAAAACTGAACAGACTCTACCATTAAGCCCTATCCAAAACATGTGTTTGGGCAGATCCTTACTTTGGACAAGTAAGGATCTACTGCAGCAGGCTTAGAGGTGTAAGATTTATTAATAAAAGTACAACCAGTACACAATTCAAGAGTTCTAAGATTCTACTTAATTTCACTGATCTCGTTATTATCCTACCAGTTACACAGATCATGAAAAAATACTTTCCAGTGAATCCAACATCCATTCATTCGGTGTCTAGACACAGCTGGAATGATATGGTTTCTCTCAGAAAGCAGAAAATGGATATTGATGCATGACTGTGGGCTTTACTTGAGTCAATTTTCAGCATGCAGTTAAGGTAAACATAGCATTTTTGAGCATTTGGAAAAGTCTGGGCATTAGGATTTGAATATTCTAATATTTAAAATTCACTTATAATCCCCATAACTAAAACTATAATTTTGTGTAAGTTTGCTTTATGTACACCTCCCATCTAAGCAAACATTTGAAGCTCATATGAGAGCAGAGAACACATGGTCAGTTCTGACTGCACTCTCAAATGGGTAAGCTTTCTCCTCGCAAAAATACTTCACTTTTTTTCACTCAATAAAGATAACTTCTAATAATTGGGATAGTTGTGTGTGTGAGACAGATCAGTAGACACGACTGGCATACTCCTGTCAGTGCAAATATTCCATTTGAGTGACAATCTGTACCCAAAACCATGGTCCCACCAGCCCTGTACTGGGCCATGGATACCAGCTGTGCTGAAACTGTACAAAGAAGCTGCTTCCTAGTTCTTCCCTGCTCTTCTGGAGCAAGGAACACTTAACCCTTGGAGAAAAATCAGGTTAGGAAAGATTTAAACAAGCTGGCTATACATCAGTTCATGTGACCTGAGGGGATGGATGCTCCCAACAAGTCATGAGGGACCTGGACAGCATCACTGCAAAGCCACTCCCAGAACAGCTTTGAAAGGTCATGACTATTAAGGCAGGTTCAAATAGACTGTAAGAAACATCTCTCCTGACTTCAAGAAGGACAAGGAGAATACAGAGAATCAAAGGCCAGTCCACCTCAACTCAATGTTTTGGAAGGTGATGGGCCAAATAATCCTGGAAACAATTTCCAAGCATGTGAAGGACAGGAAGGTGGTGGGAAATAGGCAGCCTCTGTTTATGAAGGAAAATCATGCTTGGCCCACATGATAGTTTTCTACAATTAAATAGTTAGAAAATAGATGGGGGGAGAGATGAGAATATTGTTTATCTTGAATAAAGAAAAGCTTTCAGCACTGTTCTCCAGAACACCCACCCAAACTGTGAAACACAGAAAAGCGGACAGCAAGGTGGCTGAAAACAGTCTGTGCTGCCAAGCTCTAAGGGTTGTGATCTGCAGGCCAAGGTCCAGCTGGAGGCCAGTCCCTTCAATGGAGCCCCCAGGGGTCAATGCTGGTGCCAGCACTGCTTTTCATTAAGGACCTGGCTCATGGTACAGAGCATAACCTCAACAATTCCACAGATGATTCACAATTGGAAGGAGTGGTTGACAGAGCAGATGGTTCTGCTGTCATTCAGAGGGACTTCAATGGGCTAGAGAAACTGGATCTACTGAATGTGTGTGCCAAGGCTGGGGTGGGTGGCAGGGAGCAAAGTGAGAAACAGAAAAAGCCCCAAGACCAGAGGAAAATGAAGTGCTTTATTGCAGAGTAGCTAGGTAAAGAGCAGCAAAGAAGACAGACCAAGACTGTTCTCAGTGATCCCCAAAGACAGAAGAGGCAATGTACACAAACTGAAATATGGGCAAATCCCTTTAAACATTAGAAGGTACTTTTCCCCTGTTATTGAGGCCAAACATCTAAGAAATAGGCTTCCCAGTAAGTTTTGTGTTTCCATCCTTGAAGATTGTACACAGCCTTGCACAACTTGCTGTAGCTGGCCTAGCCTAGAAGAGGGGTAGACTAGGTACCTCCGCCACAGGTCTGGAGATACTCTTGTTATTACATGATTTTTCATTTTCAAGATCACCAAAGACAGCATCAGCATTGAATATTCAATCCAGTTAAACCCAGTGAGAATAATTCTAGTATAAGAAAGTGTTCTGCTGTGATTCCCACAAAAAGATTTCTGTTAAGGAATTTTGTAAATTTAACTGTACTGGTAGTCTTATTTAATGAGGTGGCAGCTGGCATCCTTCCTGATACTCTATTTCCATATATGCCATGTAAATGCAAAGCTTTCACTAAGCTGAATGTTGTTGTTCAGGTTCAGTTTTAACAACTCCTTGTAAATATGATACAAGGCTCACATTGTCAAAGCTCCCATTTAGAACACAAAAAATTCCACATCACCATGTACAGAATTATATTCACAACACTCTATTCACAGACACTCTCATTCAAATGCACTTCTACTGATAAGCTGACAGTCCTTCATTTCTTGTCTTTTTCTGAAGGAATGTCAAAGTGCAAATTAGACACCATGAACTACAGTGCCACATTTTTCTTAATGTTAGCTCTGAAAATTAAAAAAACACAGCACAGGCATTAAAATTTCATGAGGGGTGCTTTGTTCATTGGGAGATGAATGAGTGCTCCATCTCCACCCACAAAAAACAGCAAACAATTCCTGATCGGTCAGATCCTGAAGATACTAAGCTAAGGTACAGCAAGGGGCTCCAGGATTTAGGATAGACTAAGTGCACTTCCTAAGGCATTACACTTGAACATTTCACAATTCTAAGGGTTTGGTTTTTGTTTGTTTTACTACATTTTAACTGAAAGATAATTAATCCTTTACTCATTATCAAGCTGGCATTTTAGTCTACAGCAGAATATACAGTAAATTAATTTCTACCTTCATGCATATCACTGGAGGTGATGCTACACATTAGCAACTTGTATTTGCTCATCCAGAAACCATAAACCTTCCCCTTTTTCTTCAAAGGAAATTCAACAGTTCATATGCTTCAACAACTGATGCACCTTTGAAATGGCTACAAAGCAAGACTGCAAGATGGAATGTAGGTTTTCATGCCCACCAGGTACCACAAACCTTATGTTTCTCCTGATTTCTTTGTAGGTACAGTATTTTCTAACACAAATAAGCATTTCAAGTTAACACTACCCCTTTAAACTGTCATCTCACTATGTTGTCCCAAGACTATATTCACTGACTACATTTTTTTCTATCTTGTGCCTATACTTCAAAATTCTTCTGGGAATTGAGTTTCTGAGAGAGGATGCAATGAATAAAAATTAACAGAATTCAGATGAAAAATATATTTCTACTTCTATTTTCCCTGTGCCCAAAATGAATTTTTCATGAGAACTTCTGAAATGAATCCATAGTTTTCTCAACTACATCCTGGAGGTATCTTTCAGATCTTTCTCTTCTAGGAGGATTTTTTTACCTAAAATACCTCTGTTTGCAAAGGGGTCTAGAAAATCATTATGAAAGATTTTGTGGATAAAAACATAGAATTATACGCTTCATTAAATTCTAAACATGACAGGTCAGTACCCTTAATAATACACCTAGTTGTTTCTCTGGTGCATATATTGTTTCAAAATAGTTTTCAGTTACTTAGAAACAAAATTGTTGTTTGGAATTGAGATTAAAATGCTGGAGGCCATTAAGTGCCACAAGTGTTCAAGTTCACTTCTCACACTTAGCAGCTCGTATGTTAAACCAAACATATAAAACAGCTGTACAAGTTAGTAAAAATTCTGTTTTCCAATGAACAGTTCAGCAAAAATCTCAATTAAAAGACATATGAAAGCTTAAAAGCAAAAAAAAACCCAAAAGAACAATAGTTGTTCTCTCTAAAATATGAACAGCAGGATACTTAAAAAAAGATATTTTTCAAAATAGGTATCCATACAGGATCTAATGAAAATCACAATAAAAAGACAACAAGCTATGGATATTAGAAAAAATAATCATAAATCCACTATGACATAACGACTGGAAGACAAATCACAATGAACTCTTACTGAAGTGATTTGCACCCATGTAAGCCAAAGCCAGAGTGCCAAATCAAACCCTTCTAACGTTCTATCAAACATCTAAATTTGATTAGGAGGTAAGCTGGCATATGGAAAAGGTGGTAAAGTGTTAAGGAATGGTGTGAATTCCAAGACAAAGTACTTAAAGACATCAGTTCAAAAAATTGGTTTCATTTATATTTTAGACCAAATTATATAATTGGTTTAAAAAGGTACCATAAGTGGAAGCTAAGCCAAAACATTAGCAGCACATGCAATTAAGCAGTGACCTTTATATGCAAATACAGTGCAGATTTACGTGCTGTAAAAAGACCAAAGCCTAGTCCAATAGACACTGGGCTATATAACTGCTTTCGGTGGGAATTTAGTGGTTTCACAGCAAAGCCTTCAGAATCCAGAGCTCAGTGCAAGATTAAGTATTTTGCCATAAGGTATTCAGGCATCTTATTCTTAATTAGGTATCTACTTAAAGACTTTCTGAAGTCTGTAACAATTTTGTAGTACATACCTTTGAAGGTAATATATTAAAGAACCACTCCAGCAGCAGGTACTGGAATTTCATACTCTTTGTATTTCTCCAACAAAGTAATTTTTAACGTGCCTAACAGAAAAGTACGTCTTGCAGAATCTGTAAAGAATTCTCAGCTATACTTCTAACATGCAAATATTTATTTTGACCAATAAGTCAAATCACCACGCTTTAGCAATTACTCATATGCAATATTAAGCAGTGTTAGACTTCACACATGCTGTGAGAGCACATGGCTCACACAGTTGTGAGAGGCTCAGACTTCTGTCCAGTAAAGCAAATCCTCCTTCCTGAAACTCTTTAAAGCAAGCAGTAAAGCCGTACCGCTATTTCAACAACCTCTTTTACATTCACTGCCTACTACAGAGATGAAGCAAATAAGTTTTCTAAAAATCAAGAGATGTCTTTCACCAAAAAAGAATCCAAGGCCTCAATCAACAGGATTAAATAATGTGCTGCTAAGCTGCTGGCTGGACTTCTGCTATGCCAGTTACAACAAATTGGCACAAGCTTCTGCCCTGTTTCCCATTGAAATCAGTTAGAAATACAATATAGCTCAAAAAAAAAGAGCCAAACAACCTTTTTTTCTTTCAGCCTCAATCAGGATTTGGAACTTTTTCACCACAGAAATACTGCAGAAATACTACTTCTTCAGCTTAAGTTGTCCTGTCTTCCTCTGTCATGCCAGCCCCTTGTCTGAATTTGAAAGGGTGCACATCCAGATGTGCCCTCCCAAAGCAGAGCTGACATACAAGGTTTGGCTTGTATCAAACACAACCAGGCAGTAGCAGACACCACAGCAGGTGAGGAACTGGCCTATATGGTGCTTTCATAGCAGGAAAAGAAAATATGAGACAGGCCTATTTAGGTCCTCATTTTGATTTTTTTCTTTAATTATGCCAGTTTTTAATCAGTACTGAAAACAAAAACTTCTTATAGGGAAAAATCAAACTTAAAATTCAGAGTTCATTGAAGCACATAAGAAAGAAATAAAACCCTTTTTCGTTCAAACCAACAGGTTGTCCAGACGTCATCTCCATCCTTAGAGATATTCAAAACCCAAATGAAAATGGCCTTGGCCAGTCTACTGTAGCTGACTTTGCTTTCTTCATCTGAGTGAATTAGAAAATCTCTAGAGATGCTTTCCAGTCTCAGCCATTCTGCCACAAGACACTGAAGAACACACAAGACACACAAAGAACAGTCTTTGTAGGTCACATGAAAGTGGGTACAGTCCTCTCCCCTTACGCAAGGCTGTGAAGAAACTTCCCCTAGAGGAATACAACTGGAAGAAAGAATGTCTCTTAAAACTTCTCAAAAAGCTGGACAAAGTGAGCCACAACAAGAAATTACAGAGTCCAGATTACTTTGAAGGAAATCACAAATTCTAGGTTTCTTTTATTTTGACTCTCTTACTCAGCACTATGAAAACTAATTATCCAAGCTCCTGGTAAGAAACCATCAGACAACTCATGCACTCAATTTAGAAATGCTTTCCAAATTCCTAAATTTTCCTTTGAAAAAATTTAAATGAGCTTCTGTGGTGAGCAAAGGCAAAGTTAAGTGGCAGCTGGAACACAGATTTACAGGAGCGCTGTGAGCTCAGCACTATGGAACTATACTGTGCCTAATTTCAGGGAGGCCACACTTCAATAACCATTAATTTATTATCAATCATCATTAATAACTTAGTCACTGGTAACTAAAACAAAAAAGAAATCAAAACCCCCAAACCCACCCTTTCAAGTAATGTGAAAAGAAACAACCCTGCTGTGCATACTCTTAGCCACCTCTATCTGCTGTGTATCCAAGAACATCCATTTCTCTAAAAATGCTTGAGATTAAGTGTAAATTCAACCCATGAAAACAATTAACAATGTAATTTTAACCCATGAAAACTATTAACAATGTGTCACAGGAGAGGGAAGGAGAGAAGGAGGTGGACTCTTTATTATATGTCTGTATACACAGAATAATTGGAATAATTTAAAAATGCTACAAAACATTCTTAGTAAATCGCTGTATACAGGAACAAAAAATTAAGTAGGTAAACATTACATTAGAATTTACATTATAACTTCCCATGGGATCAGGTAAACCAATATAGTTCAGTGCACTAGAACTACAAACTTGTTCTTTCAAAGGAACAAGAAGCAGACCTTGAACAGAACGCTTCCGAAACCCTTTGAGCCTATAATACGTAGTTCACGGTACTTCAGCTTTGGTTTATGTTTGCCTTTTCACCAGATGAAAACTAACTTTCTCTCAACCACTCCCCCTTCTTTTTTCTTAAACTGAATTGTATTTCAGCTGTTATTGACCTTGTTGCACAGTGTGGTAACTGATATATAGCCACCCATAAAAAATGAGAGATAGCAACACAATTTTCCCCTATTCCTATTTTTTACTCTGTCTTTTCACATGAAGGGCAGTATAGCAACTATTTTATGGTTTTTATGTTTTGAATTTAATCTGAGATGCACAGCACCTGAATATTTACCACAGCAGGACTCTGTAACTAGAACATATCAGAACATCAAAACCTCCTTCATGCAAAAAACCACTTTTGCATTTCTGCAACATCGTACTTATTTAGAATAACAGAACACCTCTCATGAAACAAGAATTATCAGCCTCCCTATGGAAGTTTGTCTGTTTTAGACAGACTCAACAAGAAGAGAATACTTATCTAGAAGGGAAAGCCTCCAAAGGCAGTTTCAGATGCTTGCCCTGTGATCTGAATGGTTCTGTGAAGGAATCAGTCTAGATTTCCTTTCCAGCTCTTAAAGAAAACTTGAGAGCATGTGATGATTAAGTTAAAAGGAAAAAATGCAATAAAATTTTAGAAGAGCAACTTCATGTATAAACTTCCTCTGACGTTGTAAAAGTTTGATTTGGAATCCCCAAAAATTTACTGCCAGTAAAGTTGTTTGAATTTGATAATTTTTTTCTGATTTTACAGCAAAAGGACATACTCCCCCTCACTGACTTTGCCTTCCTTAATATGCAATCATTAATCATTTTGATGTGATCAAAAACACTTAGAAATATCATCACTGCCTTTAAAAGGCTAGAGTGAAGTTATAACAAAATACCCTTGAAAAACCCATAATCTTGTTAGATTGTGTGCTTATACATAGATATTAGCATGGATAATCATATTCAAGAGCACCTGATTTGCAAAATGCTCATATTTTTAGAACACAATATGTCTCTGTAAGCTTTGCTTTGACACTTGGTTTGGATAAACCCAGACAGACCTCAAGGTGAATCATCATAATATTCTGCTGCTCTCCAGCCCTTCCACAGAGGCTACAAAACTCTTCGGTTTCTTCTGAATCGCTATTGCTACTTCCATTAAATTAGGACCTAGATGTCCCATCCACGCTTCAAAACATCTAATAAGACATTCAACGCTCTGTTATTTAACTGACTTCTAAAAGTTATCAAAACTTTTTTCAAATGTCAAATATGAAACAGCATGCCTCAATGACCTTGAATTAGTAAATTTCTATGGACTTCAAAACACAGGTCTCAAACATGACCTTCTCATGTGTACCATTTTCTTCTCTAAAGAAAGAGTATCCAGTCTCAGATGCATTACTCCAGTGACACAGGTATACTCAAAAAGCTGTAGAAGTGTTACATCATTTACAGGTAAGTAACTTTACTCTCCTATGCACACATGTATTTCTGATTTTGGGAAAGGCTTAGCCACTATATGAGGAACCATTTTAAGAAAAAAAAAAAATATTTTTAAATGGTTTCTGAATTTTATCAGTTACCTTAAAATCTGAGAAACAAATATTTGAAGACACATAGCAGAGAACTTGAAACCTGCAGGTATATTTAGACTGTTTGTAATTCTGACTTGTACATGATGGACGATTTTCCACAAAACCAAACATTAGACAGGAGTAAGACACGGAAAATACACACCCACAACAACTTAATTTTAGGTCACGAATCCCCAGCATACAAAGAAACATACACACCTACAAACAGGTGAAACACAAGCCAGGAATCATGACAATCACCTACAGGAATCAGTCAGCTACTTCCATTATGTAACACACAGAGACCCCATGTGAGAACACCATCATGTGTTTATGTAGCACTTATGGGAATTCCTCCTGCAAAGACCTTGCAAACAGGACAAAGAGGGAAACAGGGCTTAGTGCAGCACCAGGCACAGTGATGAGTGGAGACTGATATCTTTAAGATTTTTACAAAGTAATAAAGTCATATTAATAAGAGAATTGACACAGGAGAGGGTCTAGAGGTACACAGAAGCTGTCAGCAAGGAAGTAGAAGAAACCTCTCCATGTAAAACTTTCATATTTGTGATTCATTACACGAGATGATTGATGTCCAGTGTTATTTCATGCATTAAAAGTAACTGAGATGAGTCAAAATCTTCCATTTAAATCTATGACAGAAAAGTGGTTTATCTGCTTAGCAGCAAAATGATTTTTGTCTTCATAAACATCAAGATTCCATAGGCTTCTGTTGCTAAACACCCAAGCAGTTTTCTGTTCATTAAAGAAAAAGCTTCAGTCAAATTTTCCTCAGGAAGAGCATATAGATGGCCAAAGAACATATAAGCTTAATTCTTTTATGAAAACTTACCCCAAAAGAAAAACTTTTTTTTTGCTGCCATTGAAATTTATCAAAGATTTGACAAGTTCTTTTACACTAACTTCTAGATACATTAGGCTTCAATTTTGTCTTTCCAATTCTAAAGAACTATTATCACAAAGTCTTTAATAGTTGAAATGGTTATTTGCAGTGTTTGATAAGTAACAAATGTTGTAAAGCTTGTCTTACAAGAAAATAAACCTTTCCCTGCCAATGATGCTTTGAAGAACATTTACACTGAATGTCCTTTTACAATTGATTTCTTTACTGTAGAGCCTTCCTTGTTTTCACAAGACAAGGATTAATTCTAAACTGAAATGTTTTAAGAGTAGGATTCGGCAGAGACTAAATGATACAAGGAAGTTTGATTAATACTTCAGCATCTTCAGCAGTGGAATACAAACCAAGAAAACAGACTCCCTGTATTAGGCAGTTAAATTGGTTCACAGGTTGAAGACTGAAAATTATTTTCATGCTCAGTTTGTTTTCTGTGATTTCACCAAGGTCACTGGGGAAAAAAAAAAACCACTATATTTTTGATCATTTATAAATTAATATTATAGTACATCTTTCCTACTGGAACTTGACAGTAATTCAAGAGACTTCTTAATGCACTTGGGTGATCAAGTCAACTCACAAATCAGAACTTTTAAGAAAATTCTGACCTCTGCTGCAAGTGTGTATTGTCATTTAGTAGCAGGACAAAATAATGGGAAAAGTTAATGGTGCTCATGAAGCTCTGCACTGTGTGCTGATTTAAGTATCTCAATATAAGAAAGACAACGAGGTATTAAAATATCTGTAGAGGAGGGGACCAAGATGGTAAAAGACCTTGAGGGCAAGACTTTGTAAATCTTGCCTTGCAAGAGCAGCTGAGGTCACTTGGTTTGTTCAGCTTGGAGAAGATGCAGATGCCAACCAGTCAGCCAGATGCAGAAAATGCAGATGTCAAACAATCACAGAACTCATTTCATGCTCCAATGAGACTATTTCTCTTGCTGCTACCTCTGAAATAGGTAAAAGAATAGCAAAACCTATTTTCTTACACATAAAAATGAATATTTCATCCCTGTCTTAGCAGGGAAGTTACACAGCACTAAGCCTGTGACTTATCCAAATCTATCATGTTAATCACAAACCTTAGATAATGCAGTATTTTTAATTACTGCTGCATAAAATTAAGAGGCAAATAGAATTTGAAACTGAAAAATATGTGATCCTATAAAAATATTTTCAGGTTGCAGAAGCAATTCTAAGTCCAACCATCACTTGTCAAACTAATATAAGCGAAACTAATGTCAAATAAAATAGGACATTTCTTAAGCCTTTGAGACTCAAAAGAAAGTGCACAGATGGCTCAGCAAAGGCAGGGAGGCAGGAAGGGACGCAATAAATGAGGGAAGTGGAACAGAACTGGGCTTCCAGCACATGGTTGGGGTAAGGAATGAACGTGAAAGGCAGCTTTTCTACATTTATGTAACTTTGAGCAAGAGCAATCTTCCAGTAGTAGGGAAAAAAAAAACAACCCCAACCAAAGAAAAAAGTCCCACCAAAACAGGAGTTACAGACTGTCATTCCAAGTACAAATATTAGTACATTATGAATGCACTGAAATTAAGAGAAAAGTACATATACAGTGCTTGTGAGTACACCAGAAAGTAAAGGGGGTTTAGGAATTTACAAGCTATTCAGTATAGAATTTAACTGTCCACTTTTAAGAAAACTCAAGTTTTAAACTGAGAGAAATACAACTTCCACTCTTTTTCTGTACAGAAATCACATGTATCCAAATGAACTGTCACCTCCCATTCAAGCAAAAGCCACTTAGGTAACCATATTTCCACAGTAAAAGAGATGTTAATGAAAGCAGCCTTAGATTTTTTTTCCCACAACAAGAAGCATAAGAGAATATAATTTAAATTGTATTGTTACATTTGGATTTGCTGCCAAATTCTTTTAGCAAGTAAGCCCAGATACACAAACAGGAAAAGATTTTATGTTATTTTTACTGGCAAAATCCCAACAACCTGTCCACATTCCATGACTGCTCATACAGCTGCATACTTCCTGCTGCAGACTCCTTACTGCAGATACCTAATTCATTTTTTTTTGTTACAACACCAACCATACTGAAAACTCAACTAGAAACAATTTCAACACAAGCTGCATCATTATGCTTGAGGACATTATGCATGCCATACCACAGACTGGTAAATAGACATCACATTGAAATATTTTCCAGCATAACCAAGGGTTTTCTTACTTAGTATAAAGATGCTATTATAATTTTTATTTTATTTTTAAACTTTAATAGCATAGTAATTAAATTTCTCTTGACTTTCAGACACTTGAACATCCTCATGGTTAGATTTGTCTAAACAGAGCTACACAAAATAAGACCTAACAAAATTTGAAAGAAAGCAAAACAGAAAAAAAATTCTACTGTGCCACATAAAAAATGCCTAACCTAATTAGTTACTAAATAATTAAAACCATTTATTTAATAAAGACAGACAACTTAAATAAAGGCACAGACAATAAATTGTAAAAGAGCTTTTACAATAAGAAAGCTCTCAGTTCAACTGTGTTTTATTGGCAATATAAAATTTGAGCTTAAAGCAAGTAATTATAGAACAACTCCACTGTCCCACAGCTGGAAGAAGCTACTTTCCTCATGAACATAAAAAACCCTGACCATAAACTTGTGGCTAAAATCGCCTGTATAAAACCGGATGAGGTTTCCCAAAAAATGAGTGTAGTCACGTCACCTCCTTTCAGAACCCACTCAAATTTTGCCTGAGCCAAATCTCAGGCTCCAAAAACAGCAACCAGGCAAATGTAGTTTTATTTTCAAGGATCTCTAGACTAGCAAAACATTCAGTAAGACTAGGAAGCAATAGTCAGCATTTGTGACTAAAGATTTTTCTATCAATTAAAAAAAAATGAGTGATGTAGTGAAATTGAAACCAAAATAATAATGAAAAGTTACCTTCTGCTTGCCAATAGAGAAACAATTAATGAGCATTCAGCTATTTTAGCACTAGTACACAACCTGACTTCCCAGTAAAATGAAGAATTGGCTTCACAGAATTGATATAACATACAAGTAAATTAAGATAAACCTTACTGTAGACCTTCAGTATATCTAAGGGAGACTTATGAGGATAATCAGAAGAGCTTTTTACCAAGACATGTAGTGACAGCAAATGGACAGTGGTTTGAAACTGAAAGAGGGTAGGTTGGACACAAGGAAAAAAGTTCTTTAGAATAAGGGTAATAAGATGCTGGAAGAGATGGTCCAGGGGGGTTGTGGATGCCCCATCATTAAAGTGTTCAAAATCCAGCTGAATGAGGCTTTGAGCAACCTGATCTAGTGAAAGATGCCCCTGCCCATGTCACAAGGGTTGGAACCAGATGATCTTCAAGGACCACTTCCAACTCAAACCATTCAATGATTATAAGCTCACATTTACATATATTTTTGAGTATGCAAAGAAAAAGACCAGTTGACGCTTCCACTAAAAATCTGAAGTTGTTATAGATGTTGGCTTGAGATTTAGGTTTTTTTGTTTTTTAGAAAAAAATGCCTAAATATTGATAAAACAGCTACTAATGTGAAGCAAAGAAAAGACTTATTAGTTGTTCATTGTTTTTCTGCACTGCTACAAGAAACTCCATAAGCACACAACTGAACCTATCCAGATGAAAGTCAACAGCACGCAGCCTTTTCACTTTTCAGGGCTAAGAAAAAGCTGTACGGATGCTGCAGCTATGCAGCACATGCATTGCACTAGCCCATGAACACTGCTCAGTTTAATCACCCTGCAAGGTTTTAGGGGTTTATTAATGGCTAGGAAAATCAAAAAGAAGCTTCTCTCTCACTATAACTGACAAAGCCTTATAAAACTGGCATGATATGCATTCAACTCCTCTTTTTTAGCAGAAGTAGGAAGAATATCAGTTTCCCAGAGGCAGGCAAAAAGGTTCAGTTATAGCCAGTCAAGAAAGAACTGCCCAGGAGCTGATAAACAGAACAGGAGAAAGAACAAGACATGGAAAAGGTTAAGAGAATTTGCTAGGCTGCCAGAAGATGATGTAAGGAACTGAACTTTACCCCAAGACATGCCTTCAGCAAAAATAGCCAATTACTATGATAGAGAGACAAGGAAAAGAAACATTAAGTAAAAGTTAGAATCCTTTTCAGAAAAGCCGAACTTCCATTCAGAAATAAATGTAAGTTTGAAAGCATCAGCTTGCGGCAAGAGGAACAGAAAAATAGAAAATAAAAAGAGAGCTGCAAGGCAACTCATGAAGTAGGAAAATCAAAGTCAAAGAACTCTCAGTATCATGTACTTTAAGTTGAAATACAGCATACATATAGCTGTATGCTATGTATGTAAGATAGCAAACATTTCCATTTCTGCAAGAAGAAAGTGCCAAATATATTTATCAATGTAATAATAAAAATTCAGTCCTGCTGAAATCTATAGGAGTGTCCTTCTGCTTCCATTTACTAACATTTTAATATTTATTGACAGAGTTCAAATGCTGGACAATTAAAAAATAAAGTAGCAGTACCTCTTTCAAAGGTTCACTTTTTTTATTCTTACCTTAACAAAAATAAAATATTTTCATATGCAGACAAAAAAAACCAGCCAATGTGCCAAGACCCAGGAAGAAGTTCTTTGTCTTTCCTCCTGATACTGATAAGATACTACAATCATGGGCCTTTTTTTCATGATATACTGCATATAGCAAGGAAATTGGGCATGATGTTCAGAAAGAAAAATGATAGGATTTCTTGACTTTTTTCAGGTCAGGAATATCTGCCAGTACTGTCAGTGAAAAGGACACCTTTTCTTTGGAATGAAGATGTTTTCACTACCTATGTTTAGGCACAGAAGTCACAATTAAATGTCAGCATCTGCCAAAGAAAGTGCATTACAAACTACAGGAGCTGCTTTGATGAAAAATACATACTGTTACTGTTTCCTATTTTACTATTTCTGGCCAGAGCGAAACCTCCATCCTGGAAAAGTGGCATATAAAGCTACAGCTCCATTTTCTCAAAATGAAAAAGAACTTTAGCCTTATACACAATCAATTAATTTTGATAATGTTGTTCCTCAGGTCATGCTTTAACAACTTTCCCTAATTCCTCTCTCTACTTTGGCACATATCTATTCATAGATTATATGTATCCAAACAGCTGAGTGTCCCAGGCATTCATCCAGCATCACTTTATACCTGGGCTTCTCTAATCTGTTTCAAGCATGATAATATTTTGCCTCGTTATCTATGTCAACCTAGGTCCATCTATGGTAAAGAAGTAAATCTGTATATTCACATAATTTTTTCTTATAATATTTTCAGATATCTGACCATCTATTTATTTGCTAATAATACAACTAAGACAGTCCCCTTTAGATGTGTTTCCCAGCTGCCAATCTGTTATTCTGATTTTTAAAAATCCTCTCACTTCAACATTGACTATTGCTGTCACCAAACATTAAGAATTGCCTCGCCCCATCTATGTTTTTTTTTATTCACTACTGTACTTCCATTGTTGCCAAAACATAGAAATATTAAAAGGATTCCTTCATCTCACATGAGTCACATTCATCACTTAAACTAAAAGAAAAAGCATAAAAGAAAACTGAAATCCAAAACGTAAATCTAAGACCTTTCCATCTAGATAAGTCATCATTGTTCTCTTCAACAGGTCTTTGTCACTTGAAAAAACAGAAAAAAATTCTCAAACAGTGCAGTCTCTGCTTTGAGCACACACTTTCTACCAAGATTATTAGAGAAAATGCATTTAATTTCTCGACAGTTAAAAAAAAACAAAATCACTGAGTAAGCCTTCAAAGAATACCACTATAATCAAAATGACAGGAAAAGATCAAAACCAGCAGGGAAAGTATCTTTAAATTTAGGCAGGAACAGTTCTACTTCTACAGAGAGCTGAAGTCTAGTATCTTGCACAGGTACTTTGAAAGGCACCAGCCTGTAGCTTGTCTTTGTGTTACTTTAATGTACACTGAGCAGGACTGAGATTTTAAATTATGAAATTTTTAAGGATCAAATTTCAGAGTATATGCCTAGGTTTAACAGACATTTATTTCTGATAACATCAACTCACAGTATACAAGAAATTTACTTCCTGACTATAACTTGCTTACTGCATACCATTTGCCGGTGCTAGGTGCATGACACCGTTCACCTATGTAAGCATTTAAAATAAATGCAAAAATACACGAAAATAAATTGTACAGAGAAGAAATTAAGATCTGTACATACAAACAAACACATGCAATATTTTTTAATACAATGTATTGTAATAATGTATTTAATCCTTTCCACAAAATGCTTCTCACCACATGTTTTAATAAATAACAGCTTAAAAATTTTATTTAGCAAAAGTGGCTTTGATGAACACAGTTTTAGGCATACTTTGCTATTGAGACTGTTACTTTCCATAACATTAATTTGATTTTTAACAGGTATGACTTGTGTCTTAGAAAGAAGAAAGGTCAGTTTAAAGGCCTGTGAAATCAATCCAAAGAAGCATTGCCAGCAGGTCAGTGGAGGTGATTCTGCCCCTTCCTTTCAGTCTCATAAGACCCGATCTGAAATACTGGAATACTGCATTCATTTCTGGGATGCTCAGCACAGGGAGGACATTGATCTGATGCAATGAGTCTAGAGGAGGCCCAAGAAGATGATTAGAAAGAAGGAAGTGATGTCTTGGGAGGCTGACCTGGAACACAGACAGAGCTAAGAGAATAAAATAGGTACTTATTAAAAGGCCTTAAAGGACACACCTTGGGCAGTACAAGAGCCTGGCCAGGGCTACACTCAAGATGGACCCAAAATGGATGACCAATCACAAGGTTTCACACTTTTATAAGTTTTGGCTCATTTGCATATTGCAGTTAATTGTCCAATTATAGCTTTAGGTTATGAAGTCCCATCCTCCTTGTTTGCCTCTTCTTCAGTTACCTGTTGTTTATACTTCTGGACGTGAAGCTGCCAAGGGTTGTCCTTAGTCTCAAGCTGGAAAAGGATTGTTTTATCTACTTACCCTGTGAAGAGAACCTACTAACACTTAATATGAAGCTCAGAGCTACACCCCCAGGCAGCACAGAGTCTGAAGTATATGAAAGCTAAAACTTGAGGCATCAGAAGACATCTCCTATAAGGAAAGGCTGGGAGAATTGGGATTGCTCAGCCTGGAGAAGAGAAGGCTTCAGGGTAACCTAATTGTGGCCTGCCAGTGCCTGAAGGGAGTCTATAAGATGGAGAGGGACTTTTCCCATGAACACACAGTGACAGGACAAGAGGGAATGGGTTCAAACTGAAAGAGCATAGGTTTACATTAGATATTAGGAAGAAATTCTTTACTGTGAGGGTGGTGAGGCACTGGAGCAGGTTGCCCAGAGAAGCTGTGGATGCCCCAACCCTGGAAGTGCTCAAGGCCAGGCTGGATGGGGCTCTGAGCAACCTGGTCTAGTGGAAGGAGTCCCTGACCATGGCAGAGGGGTTGGAACAGATGATCTTTAAGGTCCCTTCCAACCCTAACCATTTTATAGATCTGTGACTTTTATAAATCAAGTACAAAATATGCAGTATTCAAAACTGCAGATATCTAAAGAGTTTCATAGAAAATACTGGGTTTACTAATTCTGAAGGAAAAAAAAGTCTTCACGGCCTTGTAGAGCACCCAAGAAGAAAAGTGAAATCTCTATGAGTATTTAAGCCACAAGTACTGAAAAAGTAATCCAGCTTGGTGCAACAACTCAGAGAAACAACTGTGATATAAAGGCAAAATGCCATGGAAATTGCTCTACGGAACTGTGACCACAGCATGAGTTCTTTTACAATCCTTTCAAGAAACAACACAGCACAAAGGAGAAATGACTTGGCAGAAAGATACTTTCTAAAACAGGTAGTTAGAAATAGGAATTTGAAAGACAAAAGTTGTATTCTAGAAAAAGCATTCATCCAGAAAATTAAAAGTTCATTTGGAGGAAAGAGGTAAAGCAGCACTTTTCTTTTTAATCTAGTTATATGCTTACTGTTAATTTTCTAGCAACTGTAGGTTAATTTTCTCTTATAAATCTAAGAAAACTGTTAAGAAGAATCTTAAATTATTTAGAGGCATAAGTCTGACTTAAGCCCAGAAAGCTTTGTGCTGTCACTTATCTATGCCATTTTTAGAGGCTAAATTGTGGTCTTTTTTCATATCACAACTCGCATATCAGCATTTGATGGTGTATCAAATCTAAATGAGAGCTGACAGAAGGCATCCATAAATGTCACAGGAGAAAGGATTATTTGTTATAACTCTGAACAAAGAAAAGAAGTGATCTCTTCAAGACAGCAGTGTCCACCCCCTTGGAACTACAGAGAAGCAGCAGTGACATTAACAAGCTCTTCACTGATGTTCTCATGGATGTGAGACTTTCCATAGCACTTGTCAAATATTTTGTGTTCCCCTAATTTCTCAAATGTTCAATTTGAGAAGAAATACATATCATTTAAAAGGCAACTTTCTAAAAACACATTCAAGGAACAAGACTGCAAATGTTAGCAATCACACTGCCAAGCCATCATACTTCACCCCCCCACCTTAGCAAGCCTCTACCAAAAGTAGTGTATGAAAATGAGACAAACAGCCATTTCATTTCTAAAGGAAATCCCTTGGCACAGGTCTGGGTACTGCAGATTATATAGCAAGGGGAGGTCTGGGAGTCATATGTGACCACATTTGCATTTATCATTCTGCTAACAGTAAGATTTCATGGTCATGCATCAGGATCATGAATAATGCCAGGTGTTCCAGGAGAAGGAAACATTCAAATTGAAGTCTATAAAAGTTCTGTATCCAGAAACTGTGAGTACTTCATGTAACACCTGCTTCTTCTATGAAGAGCATGGAGAAGCTGCCACAAACCCTAGTAGTGTATCCTAGGGTCATCTTCAGTGAAGCACAAGAATTACTTTCAGATAACCTCTTCCTGCCTCAGGACCTTCTTCCAGACCCATACCAGAGGCACATCCTAAAAACAAATTCACAGCACCATCAGACAAGTTTCCTGGATCTCACTGATTTCCCCTAAGATATCAAGGAAGAACTAAATAAGGTTTGCATCTACAGCTACTAATTTTTGCTAGCTGGGCAAAAAGGAAATTGGAGAATAAAGATAGATATGTTCTGCCTAGAGGATAGAACCTATTTTTTTTTAGATATCTCCTAGAGAACCTTACTAAGCAGTAAAAACATGGAAGCTGACACCTGAAGAAGTCAGAACAGTCCCTTTCCACTCATCACTCCCAAACTTGCTCTTACATGACAATCATCTCCAAAATGCCCAAATTTCAGGCTAGATTCACATAAAAGTAACTTAATCTGATTCAGCAGAATAAAAAGCCAGATGTGACATGCTATGTATACCCAGTAGCCAGCCCCGAGAATTAGGGGAATTCAGATCTATCATACCACCTGCATCCAACAGGAGCAGACACAAGCTTTCCCCAGCTTCAAGATAAGAGGAAGATAATTGTAGCAGCATATGCCATATTTGAGATGGCCATGATACACAGAGTATCACCACACCTCATCAGAGGACTTCAAGCATCTACACACAGAAATTACAGCATACCACTTCAGAAGGCTACAGGCATCTGCCCTTCTTATTCTTTAGCCCAGCCTTTTATACCCCTCATGTTCAGGCATTGCACCTGTGTGCCTTCTGTTCCCTCAGGTGATTGGTCAGTGCACCTGGGCACTCCATGGCTCATTACCTTTAATAATTTTCCCCTGCTTTTCACAGCTGTAGCTCACTGGGGATGAGGTTCCGCCGCACTCCCAATTACCACAAACTGTGGTACCTACAAATAATCACTTGTAATTCCACCATGCTAGACAGGCAACTAAGCCCTGCACTCAGGTACCACCACGGCCTCTAGAGCACAGCCCTAGACACTCCAGCTCTCCCAACACTCTTGTTCTCTACTCAAATTGTTGTCTGTTGCTCAGTAGATACTTAGCTACTTGAAAAAGGAAAAAAAACTGAACACTTCTTACACTGCAGGACATCCAGGCTTGATTTCAGACCAAACACAGTCCTCCTACTAATGGTGTGGCTATGACAGCTCTCTCCTGGCTATGACTGGGACAGATTATCAAGGGAAGCATCATTGAAATGAACAAACAGAGCACACAACTGTTCATTTCAAGTGTCCACTCCAGGGTGAAGGAGGGAACTTGAGTGTTTCAAGCCACTTATTCAGTTCAGTCTAGAAATATACACAATAAAGACGGAGCATTACCAAGTTGCTTTAAATTATTTTTCTCTCTAGATCTCCTATCCAGTGTGCTCATCAGTCTGAAAAGCCAAACATCTCAACTACTGCCTCTTAACACCTGCTCACTTCCTCATATTTTAAACAACTCAGGCAATGTTTAGACCTATTCTCCTGGTCTAAGGAAAAAAATTAAGCTAAGACTTGTCCACCTGTAGTTGGTAGAGGACTTTCTATTCAGAGCTGTGAGACTGACTGGAACTCAGGCTGCCACAGGGAGTGGGAAAGAGCTATGGGAAAAAATGTAAGGAAGAACATCCTTACTCACAAAAGGAAGAACCATCATGCATTGGAAGGTCTTGTATCAGCAAAGACTGTATCAATATTGGCTCAGTGTTGTCCCCTAATTGTGGATGGGTAATACCATTGTGATTACCCATAGCTTCAAAGTCACCAGGCCAATATAGCAGCCAGCTGTGTTCTCTCAGCACAGAAGAAGAAAGAAAATAAGTAGAAAATTGATTGGATTATTGGACAATATAGCCAGCACCTTGCATGCTTAAAAATGTTTAGCCATCTTGATGTGCCTACAGGGAGCTGTCACAACTTGGGATGTAAGCCTGGGCATCTAGAGGATATAAAGTTGTACGCAAGTTCCTACTTGGTGTAATCATCAAGAACAATTTCCCCACAAATAAACTCAGATTCGCAATTTAAGAGTGGCATCTAAATTTCTCCATGCAGGAAAATGTATTCCAGTCTTTATGAACAATCATGCATAGAATTCTATGTCTTAAACACAGTCACAGTACTCCACTTTACCTAAATAGAATTTATGCCCACTGGACACAGTAACTAGAGGGTTACTGGAGTCTGAGTAAGAAACAAACATTCTTTCTGCATGAATCATGCTGCTGAAACAGCAGATTGAAATTATTGTAGAGAGGAATGAAGAGTTTAGGTCTCTTATAGGTTCTATAAGGGCACAGCTTCTCTCTAATTCACTATTCCAAAAAGTGAACTGTTGAATGTGCCTTCTTTCTTTCAGCTTCTTTACTTCAGTTATTTAATTCAGTTACCCAAACTGTCCCCAGTGCTTATACACAAAATCTGCAATTACCTTCTGTGAGCCAGTAATAAGAAAAAAAGGAAAACACACCCATTCCATAACAAAATGGCAAATTTTACAACCTTACACAGAATGGAGGACTCTCCTGTCAATGCTTTCTTGTTCCAGGAATTATGCACTCAATAGTGAATAAATTCTATTATAATACTAAAACTGATTTATTTCCATTAGAACATGAAAGATTTTTCCTTCTAATTCTGAACTCAGCACCAAAATAGAGTGGGCCTTCAAAAAAAAAAAAAAATGAAACAGTCAGGCTTTGCTATTATTTGATGCAATTGTCTATCCAAGCATAAATTATTCAAGTCTGTATATTGTATACATTTCCAGCACAGTTGGCATATGGGTATTCAAATAACAAAAATGTGATTTTTTTTTTTTTTGTTTGGGTTTCTTATTTTTCACTTTGAGGCTGCCTTTATTAGTTTTTTCAATATTTTTCTCACTCATGGTACATCTCATACATCTCATAACTATGTGAAAGGGATGTTTTCTTCTGTGGTACCAAAGGTGTTGGTATGGCAGGCAGGATGGAGATAGAGAGTTCTTTGATGGCATATTCACTTCCCATTGCTCTCCAGTGATAATTCTCTATTAGAGGCAGTGATTCTAGCTGCCATCAGCCAACATGAACTTGCCTAATCCAATTGCCTGTGTTAGCCTTTATATTCAACTCCACAGCTTCCACTTGCTTCCCAGAAATGCTTCCATTTAAAACATTAAGATTTTACTGGCTTTATCCTCACATGCAATTTTTATTTCTCATCCTTTTTTTGCAGAACTGTGACAAAATAGACAAAGCTTCTATTAATTTTCAGATGCATTGCAAAAGAAAAATCAATGTAAACTGAAATAAAGAATTCTAATTTATTACTATTAGGAAATGAGAACCACAGCATTGAATAACATTGCAGTTACTAAACTAAAGACTAAACTAAGGAGTCTCCTCATCTATTGCAAGTTGAACTTTTTTTTTTTTTTTTTTTTTCCTCAACCTACCCTTTATTTCTTCTAGCAGCACTGGTTTTATTGTCTAATAAATGATGCAGAATGAAACGTAACTGGTTTCAAGTACCAACTGCTATGTCTGCCCATATGCATTACAGCATTCTTTCATTTTAAACAATTAACCAGCTGCAAAATGGTCAGAACCAAGTGAAATCCTCCTTCAGAGAGGATTGCTTCTTCAGCTATCTACTACACAAATGCTGTATCTACATTTCTACTTCTAGGAATGCCATAGCCAACACTATTCTGTACCAGGGTAAATGTAGAGAATTCAGCTGTAGCATTCATCTTTCAAAACAGAAATATTGTTAGTAGTACCTTCTTTCATAACAAACAACGAAACTTCTCTAATTCAGTATTACATAATAAATTATTGCATTAGATAATAAAATAAAACAGGTGAAAAACCTTGAGGTTTATTTTCTCTTCATGTTAATTCCCTATACTTAATTACTGGTTTCCGACAAAAACTTCCTCACCAAAATATTTTCTTTAAACAGTGTTTGTTTTTTTCAGAAATTTAAATTTTACAGAGAAAGTACCATGGAATTTACATTATTTTTTAAAGCACCCTTATAACTTTACAAGAATTCATTTACTATTAAAATTCTGGAGCCTGGATGATGGTATGCAATTAGATTTAATTCAGTATAATTAGACTGAGCCAATAGCTAACACATTTTCAACCTGACGCAAGTCAGATTTTCTCTTTTTTTTTCCCTTGATATGTGTCAGCAATAACAGTTCTGTTAAGATCAGTATAGTTAATTATGCCTTTGCCTAACTGAAGCACCAACACCACTGGAAAAAATCTCTAGACAAGAGGATAACAGCCTGCATACGAAATCTGACGGATCATTGCACTGATGTACAGTAACTGCTTTAAGGGTGAAAAATAATTGTCTTTGCTTTGCTTTATGTGTGCTTAACACATAGCCCACATCTCGTTATGATGTTGGACTTAAAACCCAATTATGAACAAAAAAAGATACATATATTAGACCCCAGTTCTGGCCTTGCCTATCTATGCATTTCCGATTCACTCTGGAATTCACTCTTCTCATTCACGTACCATAAATGACAGATGTTGCTATTTTCATCATATTGATTTCAACTTACTTGGAGCAGGAAGATATATAGTGTTATTTTTCACAGAGGTGAGTAATATAAAATGACCATATACATAACACAGCAATGGCAACCTAAAGATGAGGCAATCCTACGATATTTTAAGAAAACTACTTTAGGTTACATATCACATAGTTAATCAGTTGTATGCAAGATAATCACCCTCAATCAGAGTAAGAATTTAAAACCTTTTTAAAATGTGGTTTACTTTTAATTTGTTTTGATTACATTTATGGCCTTAAAATACAAAAAATATGCCTTTTTAAATTCTCTCTCCTGAAATACTTAGACTGAAATCATTCAAAAAAATCCATATCTTTTTGTCTTAACAGGATAATGGATTTATTATGTTGCTTCATTATCTACACAGAAGTGTCTTTTGAGCTGACATTTCTATGCATAAAACCTAAATTATGGTCCAAATGTCAGCTGAAAAAGACTCGCAGTTGTGTCTCCTGCTGTCTCTCCCAGCTCAGTCTCTTTTTACAAAAACACAATACAAACACTCCACAGAAATAAAAAGAGTGAGGAAAGATGATGCATAGGCACTCCACAGGCAGCCAACATCCCAGCAACTCTCTTCAAAAGCATGGATGACCATTCTGAGGATAAGTACATGTGAAGCTGTGTCAGAAATGACAGTTGATTTGTCACTACAAATTCAATACAACAAAACGCTTCCAGATTTCTCACAGGCATTGTATACAGACTCCCCATAAAAATTGCAGTGAAATTGTGGAAGTAGCTCAGTTGCTACTCTGTGGCCTAAAGAAAAACTATTTCATTTGCCAGACGCCCAGAAAAATCTCCTACGCATACCAGCACACTCTGTTTGCATGTAATCAGAGTACACTGAAGAAGCTACAAACTTATATTTAGGCATCACTAAGGAAAACTAGTGATGGAGGGAATAAAAGCATGCAGACAGTTTGATGTAGGGAAAATGTACCCAGAGTGCATGCCAAAATCTGCTAAATTTATTTAAAGGTAATTTGGAAAAGATGGCAGCAAAGAATAATCAGGAATTATCTTTTATACACATTTCTAGATCCTCCACTGCTTTGCCTGCCTGTCTAAATTGAATCAGCTTCCATGGTTTGCCCTAATGAATTAAAGAACAATCCACTGCTGCTAGCTCCAGTCCCAGATTCCATGCTCCATGCCATTTCTGCTCTGGCTGGGAAGGAAATGAGTATACTACAGTCTTCCATGCAGGTCTTCAGTAGATCTCAACCTTGAACAGGGCTTTCACAAGCTCTTCTCTTTCTCTGATCTGTTTCAACAACAAACAACAAACAGCCTATCAAAGAGGTGAAAATTTCACATGCAAAGGTGACATCCTGATCTCATTACAGTCAATTGCACAACTCCTCACAGACAAGTCAAATCCTTGACCTCTTCAATCAAGGTCCTAATACTGTTAATGTTAGTGTCACCCTCAGCAAATTTTTAGAAGATGTCATTTCCTTTCACCTTCTTTTGAAATCTGCATTTTCTTCATAATTTGGATCAGTATAAATGACATGCATTATTAGCACAAGGAAGACGAATGCTTGATCAGCTCTCAGAAGTCCTGAAGGAAGTCTCATCACATAAATAGGCTGATACTGATCCAGTCATATGTATCTCACTAAAATGCTACAAAAACCTAGGGTTAAACACCCCTTAATCACATTAAACCTGTCTCTTTTTTCACTAGTTTCTGAAGAAAGCCTCTGCACCAAAAAATCTACTTGCTAACTTCATTTTCCAGTCAAAAGGAAGCCTTGAACTTTTGCTCCAACTGTTCAAAAGATAGCAATACTTAACAACTTTTTCATAACAGAATTTCTTTTTTTGGAGGGGGGTGAAAGCATATAGCCAGATGGAGTGGAAGACAAGGTGTATGTGATGGCAGAGAACAAATATAAACACTTCACAGTCTTCCAAGAGACTCTGAGTAAGCAACCTGGATACACTGAGAGCAGTTGAATGTTCTCTTAGGTGATTTCTTCATTCACAGTCTTCATAAGAGATTAATATGTTTGAAATAGGAGAGCTAGAACCCCTTAAAGTTTTTACTTATCTTCTCTTTGTTACACTCTGCTCCACAGTACTTGGTGCTCTGAGCAGACTGTCCACCTTCAAGCATGGAATGTACACATGCAAGAGGAAGGAACTGCTAGGCTGGTACTGCAGTGGGTGCCCATAAATTAAACCTACAAATGTAATTTACAAATGAAAATACCTTTCTCTGATTCATACCTTGGCTTGGATTCCCTCCCTGAACTATTCACTTTTTCAGAGAATATATAGAGTAATTATTTATATCCCAATTAAAACAGCTTCAACTCCAAATGAAATATCAAAAATCTGCTTAACTAATACTATGACTTTTTAATCAATGTTGATTGTATTGACTGCCAAAAGAGGAAACACAAAAGATTGGAATGGCAACCATATGTGAACAATTTCATATTGTCCACACATTCCTTTGGTTTTAACCTATATATGGAAAACTGAAGAGCTATCCATCTATGAAACAAATGAATAATTTACACATTTTATGCACCAAATGGTTACTATGTGCATGTTGCTTATTTCCTATTTTGAGTTAGGTTAATTTTTTTCCTTGTAAATCTTACATTCATGCCTGCAGTTCACTCATCTCTTGTCAAAGCAAGGTTTAGTTCAATAGTTAGGTTCCCTGGAGACTTAACGTTAACTTGATGTCAAAAACTTGAGTAATTAGAATTTTGTATCATTAAATGCCTAGACATACAGAATGTCTGTGTCATATAATTTTCTTCATACACTTCTATAAGGGAGATATAATAATGCACAGAAAGTGTTTTTAAATAAAATTCTAATATCACATTATTTCCCTACTCCAAAATAGCATGATTCAATTACTTTCCTGAGAAGAAATATCAAATTAACTTTGTTTTCATGTAAGATGCAATAACAAATTCTTAAAAGCGTACAGTATCTTGAATTCATTTTATGGTTACAAGACAGTAAAGTGCTGCCGAATGTCTCATTCCTGGACTGTTAGAATTTGGTGCTATTTACTACTTGGTAGATTTACCAAGATGAAGTTTCATGTTTCCAGTTTACTCAAGCACTAGACCTCATCTGGAACATTGCATCCAGTCTTGGTGTTCCAAATAACTGAATGAAGCTTCCTCCAGAGTCTGTCAAAGTAGGAAAGGGCTGGAGGACTTGCCCTGTTGAAAGCTGAGAGAGCTGGACCTGTTCATCCTGAAGATGAGGCAGCCTTAGCAGGGACCTAACACCAGCCTATCAGAGCTTTACCAAACAGATGGAGCCAGGCTCTTCACAGCCATGCAAGGCACAAAAATGAGAGAAAATACTCATGAATTGAAACTGGGAGGTTATGACTCAACATAAAGAAGAAAAAGTACTGTCAGGATAACTAAGGATTGGGTATGGTTGTTCAGAGAAGTAGTGGAATTGCTTTCCTTGGAGCTTTTCCAGGCTCCAAGGGTAGAATTGAACTAACCCCTAAACAACACAGCCTAAATTCTATGTATTTTGACCAACAGGTCCCTTCCAACTTCTGTGATCTAGTGTAATTATGAGCATTACAAAAAGCAACAGGAAATTAAATTTTCAGATTGAGCTTAATACAACCTAGGACACATCACTGAAGCTTTTCAAAAAAGGAGATGAAGTATTATGACCTTTGGACTTCTGTGGGCACAGACTATTATTTTGATCACATTTACTGAAAAAACCTAAATTCAAACTGAAAAGGATACAGAGAAGAAACAGAGATATCTGATGGAATAGAGATATTCTCCCATGATAATAAACCAGAAGAGTAAATTCAGGCCAACTAAGTAAATACTCAGCAGATGTATGACTTCTCTTTGACCAAGAATTAAAATCAGGAAAGTTATCAGACAATTTCTATTTACATAGGTATAAACTGACCATGTACCAATCTATTCACACATTTACCTAAACTTCTCCTATATAAACATCTCTATATCCCTTCCTGATTTACTTGCAGAGTTTATAGCTGGTGACAAGCATCAAAGCCAACAATAAAAGTTTCTTTAGGGAAAAAGAAGGCAGGGAGTGAGATAAAAACATTGAAAAATCAGAAAGGTAACTGGAAAAGCAAAGGGAGAAAATTAAAAGGGGAAAGGGAAAGCTCCTGTGGCTAGTCAAGGTTTCCCCATTAAGCATCCTCTCCCAGGTGTCCTCTCCATACTACCTTTCCACAGAAACCACATAAATTTCCCTATGATCTGTTCAAATTCCCTATTGCCTGTCCCCCCCTTATGATGCCATTAGCCCTAAATGAAGTAGTTTTTGATCAGAGGCTGGTGTTGCAAACTAACTAGCTGCTATTGGGGAACGCTGGACAAACACTTGTCTTCCTCCTAATGCAAACTAAAAGCTGCAAAAAACTGTTCAAGAAAAGGCTGGTGAAAGGGCTGGACTCTTACAGCAGTGTCAATCCCCTCTGTGACATAACAGTAGTAGCCCAGTATGGAGGTACGAGGCCAGTACAATAACAGTGTGAGACCAAGAGCATGAGGACAGGAAGGCAACCACTGCCCTAGAAGCTTTGGTGAAAGGTGACACAACTGCAATGGAAAGGCAGCTGCAAATGGAAGATCCTTGGTGAGGTAAAAGGCTGAAACACCAAAGGCATTGTGCAGCACCACTTCATTTATGGATAAGTTCGGGCTCAAGTGTTCACGTATCTTGTATGCACACAAGATTGGCATCCTTCATGGCTGCCAATTTCTCTTGTGCACTGGACATCACCTTTCCAAAATACTCTTTAGACCAGGTCTTCACGTCTCTTGCAGGTTAATAGAGCATGGAAACAAAAGCTGGACTCAGTGAATGTGACAATAGAGGCTCATGCATGCTCAGACTAAACCAGAAAACCAGACTCAAGTCTGAATAAAACCCCAAGAGTGACAGTCATCCATTCTAGAGAAGGAGCACTCTGTATATTGAACAGAGATGAGCTAAAAGCCTGTCTCAGAGCAGAAATCAAATGAAGAAATATAGAATCCATCGCCTTCAAAACTAAGGAACTGGGACAAATAAAAGACATACTGTAAGGAGTCATCTTACTGGCACTTCTTAGCTACTTTGACTGAAAAGCATTTCATTTTCTTAAAAAAAAATAGTTTACAGTTATGCAATAGATTTAAAACAAACTATCTGGAGAGTTGCTACATATCATAAACAAACTTCAACAATGTATCATGATTTGTGAATGACCAACATTAACATATATTGAAAAATACCATTAACAATAAATTACTGGAAAATAGGAACAAATATTTGCTTTCTATTACCTTTCCATCTCATAATCAACATCATACATTGAGTTAATGCTAATTAATGCAAGTAAACATCTGCTTGAATGTTGAGTAATAAAAGTTTTCAATCACTTTTCCCCATAAAGGAATGTCTAAATTGCATATCACCTTGTCCACCTTGACTGGGTAAGAATGCATGAATTGTAGGATCTAACCAAAGCAAAGACCTGTTCAAAATCCAACACCTTTTCCCCAGATGCCCAACAGCACATGCATAAGGAAAAGTGAGGAAGTGCAATGCAACCATGTGAATGGTACCTTCTTGAAATGCACTGAAGCCTCCTGAACATTTGCTGGTTAGGGATATTCTGATTCAGAAGCTTTATATTTCTGCTTTCTAGACTTTGTTTGGGTTTTTTTTTTTCCTTTTTTTCTTTTTTTTTTATCTAGGAATTGGTCCAAATCTTTTTTTGAACTCATGTTAACTTTTTGCATTGACAAACTTCTTTGGCAGAAAGTTATACAACTATCTATTGTACAAAAATGGAGAAGTATGGAGAAGTGTGAGTATGGAGACGTGTGGGTATATCCTCACAGGAAAGGTCTAAGCTGGCCTCAAAGTATTGAAACATTAGTTTTGAGTAGTAGTTAAGCACTACTTCACTGTGTTTTTTTAGCTGCTTGAAGATGAGTCTATGCAGCACAAAAAAACTTTGTAATTTATTATTAAAGTTGTAACAATAAATTCAACACTAGCACAGTCTTACCCAGCACACACTGATGTTCACAACATAATGCATTCATTACAAGTTACATTGGGTAAGGGGAAAATTCTTTGGTCATGTATGATTATCCTAATTTAAAAACTCAAAACCAAAAGGAGAAAATGAGAGGTGATTTCATCAAGTAATTCTAGCTCTAAATTGCC
The DNA here is from genome assembly GCF_017590135.1 of Pyrgilauda ruficollis. Classification (NCBI taxonomy): domain Eukaryota; kingdom Metazoa; phylum Chordata; class Aves; order Passeriformes; family Passeridae; genus Pyrgilauda; species Pyrgilauda ruficollis. Next base: position 8,605,684 of record NW_024519206.1, on the reverse strand, counting down.
TTACTCATCTATCAGTTTCAACAAACAATATAACATTAAGTGATTCAGCAATGCAACATTCTCTGCCTATTTATCTGGAAATCATTACTGAGGCTTTGAAGGATGACAAATATGTTTTATCATAGAATAGCCTAATGTTCTGTCTTTACATGAGAGCTATCTTTAATTTAACTCAACAGATGCATTATGTACCTTCTACTTAATTACAGCAACTTAAAGAACATTTTCTTACTTTTGAGGAGACTGGAAAACTCTGATGAATACTTATTCCTTTAATTTGAATTTATATGGAAAGTTCATGTAAACAGCATGCTTATAGGACACAGCACATAATCCTCAACAAATCTGGCCCAGAACTCTTTTGTAAAAGGGAAAAGGCCTCACTCCTGTGATGCACTAAGCTCTTCAGCTAAATGGCTCAGCTATGAGTATGCTGCAAGCCACAATACTTTCTATTGCAGTTTCAACACACATACCCTAAGTAGCTTTAAATTAGCTAGTCTGAATACTGGTGAATATAAATGAACAATATTACAAACACTCTGGTAAATATGTAGTTAATTTACCAATTTGGAGATGATTAGACTACATCCCAATTCTTTTGTCATTTTTCATTGGTTATAGTTGTTCATTCACAACAGGATTTGATTACTTTCAAAGCTACATTTCGCCTACTAACCATTAGCTGAATACTAAGAAACTAACTACTGCAACTACATTTATGTACCATCAGTACTCATGGTAATTCATACCAGGATTCATACAATTTCCAGGACAGGCAAAGTTAAATTTGATACATATTTTCAGTATGCAAGTAATATTTCTAACAGCAAGTTCTATGGGGCTTGAGGTAGTGAGATGAAGAACTGAAAATTATTTTCCGGTTTACATGCTTTTTAGAAAGTATATCATTTTTATAACTGAATCTCTTTTTAATATTATTTTTATCAAGAAATTAGAATATACATATGCCATTTAATTATAGTATTATCTTTTTTTTTTTTTTTCCACAGAAATAAATTCTAATAGGAACAACTGCTCTAAATGAAGCATGTATTGACTTCCAGCAGTGAAGACACTATTTCGCTTTTGGTTTTAAACTGCCCTGGGAGCAGGACGATGCTGGTAAACTGAAGATACACAACAGCTTACAAATTGCTGTTCCCATTTAGTCATGTAGACCAAGCTTCATTTGTGGAAAAGCAATTTAATGGAAAACCAAACACTACTGTTTTCAAAACTAACATTTTAAAGTCAGATTCAAAACATTTGGGCGTATTACACATTTACACAGACCTACAGAGGAATCTGACACTGAGACCAGTGCTTTGGGTAGGCTGAACTATGGTGCTGTGTTTGCATCACGCTGGTCACCAAGAAGTATAATGGCATGTTTTTCTGCTTTTTTGGAGTTCTGAACTGACAATTACATTTTTGTTTAAAAGACAGCTATTTCAATATTTATATGGAGAAACTTGCACCAGTGGTACACAAACATGACTGCCTGCAGCTTCTCTCTGGAGCCATGACATGTTTATTCCCAGTGTTTTGGATCACATCTTTTCCATGACAAGGAGGTGTTAAAATAGTATATTATTTGCATCGTTCATGGTAGCAAGTTCTATATAGTTGAGGCACAGCTATTTCACACAAATAACAATGCAACTTAAGTGTATGAAGGGATGGAATTGCCTTCCAAGATTGCTCTGGTGTTATGACAGAGAACAAGCTGGCATCTCTTTCTGAACAAAGTAGGTATTCCTGGTACAAAACACATATGAGCTGGGGCCACTGACACAGAAATGGACATGAGAGAAAATTTAGAGACACTAAGCCACAAGATAACTTCAAAAGATATAGAGATGCTGTTGCTGAGCTAGGTGTGTGGGGAGAGAAGATAGGAGTAGGACAAGACATTTGAGTAGGATAGGACATTTGAAAAACTTAAAGTGAAATACCTTCCTTTTTTTGTTCTTGAGTTCTCATCACAGCTACAGGCCTTTGTGAGCTTGCAAATTAAATCCTGAATAACTGTCACAAAACTATTCTTCTGTCACAGAAAACAAAATGTCAAAGAACTAAAGCTGACAATGTTGAAAGACAAATGTTTAAAATCCCTTGGTTTCTGTGTCAGCGCTTGTTCTGTGCTGTTTGTGACAGAAAATCTCAACAACTTTTGCATCAAAAAAGCACATTCATGCATTTTCATATGTCAAAAGGTCTCCACAATCCACCGCACTGCTTCTTCTTCAAAGATCGGCTTGCTTTAAGTATTTGTCTACACTTAAATTCTCATGTTGTTTAACAGTGGGTTTAGACCTCATCAGAGCGCTTAAAAATATAAACTGCTGTGGGCTCGGGGTAGATATTAAAAGATGAATACACATTTTGTGCATTACGAGTAATACCTGCTTTTTTTTCTATAAGAGTGATAAGCATGAATGATTTCTGATTGCTATTATGCTCCATTTCATATCAAAACTCAGGCATTTTAGATGAGTCAAAAACAACTGTACCTTTGCTGGCAACTACCTTCCTCATGCCCTGCGCTGCCAAACGGGAAGCTGCCGGCCGGGATGCACACACCGCTTTGGCACAGTAAACACAATTATACAAAATTATGGCCACCCACCCGGCACGGGAACGGGACGGGACGGGACGGGACGGGACGGGACGCACCCGCCCTCCGGCTGCCGCCTGCTCCGGGCAGTCCGACACCGGCCCGGTGGCGGTGCCCGAGGAGGGCGCACCCCGGCGTCGCCCACCTGTTCGGCCGCCACGGGGCAGCTCCCCCGGCGCCCTCCGGAGCTCGGCAGTCCCAGCCGACCGCGGGGAGCTGGCACGGCCCGCTGAGCTCCAGCAGCCGTTCTCCGGCCGGCACCCGCGACTCGCCCACGGCCCCGCAGGGCGCGGGGGTCGCAGAGGATCCCCCGGCCCCAGAAACGCACCACCCGCCCGGCAGGGCAAGCGCTCGGGGAACTGCTGTTCCACTCACCCTCCCGCGAAGTAAAACTTGCCAGGGGCGGCTGTGTCCTCCCTCTCCCGCCACCTCGCCAGCCTTTACACGGTCCAACTTCCCGAAACCTCCCCGAAGGTCCCAAAAATACCGCCCCGGCAGGTCGAGGACAACGTCCGGGTGGCGGGACCGGCCGGCCCCGCACTCGCAGCCCGCCGCAGCCGGGCGGGGCGGAGCGGAGGGGCAGCCGGCCGGTGCCACTCACCTTCCCGCTCCTCCGCCTTATCTCTTCGCTCTCGGGCTGCAACTTCCAGCGCTTCCCCCAACTGCCATCTTCCACCGGAGCGACGGGGGAAGGAGCGGCGCGGCGCGGGGAGAAAAAGTTGCGGCCGCGGCGGCCGCGGCGGCGATGAGGCGGCGACTAGGTGGCGATGAGGTGGCGATTAGGTGGCGAATAGGTAGTGATTAGGTGGCCATCGCGCCGGCGGGGCGAGCCTGTGCCGAGCGCGGCGGGCGGGCGGGGCGGCGGCGGCAGCTGGCGCGGGGCTGCGCGCTGCGATCGCCGCCCGTGGCGACGCGGGGAGGATTTGCTAAAAATAGCGGCTCGCTCGGCTCGGCGCGGCGCGGGGGGAGGGGGGGGAGGCGGGCCCGCCGAGGGACCGGCTGGCGGCGGAGCCCTGGGTTATTCCACGGCACCCTTGCCGCCGGTGGTCCCTGCCAGCCCTCGGAGCAGGGGACACACCTGCCTGCCCCGCCGGCCCAGGGACGGCGCCGAGGCTGCGGGCCCGCAGGGGTGGAGCGGGGACACGCGTCTGGGACGGCACCGCGCCGCTTCCACCGCGTCCCGGCTTTCGGCGCAGGGAGGAAGGAGGTGTTACGGGCTGTGAATGGGATTCTGTTCCCCTGGGCTGTCGCAGCCCGGGATGACTGCACGTTTCTCTAGTGCTGCCTTCCTCTCATGGTCTTCTTATCGGTCTCAATATTTCTTAGTATCTTCACCTAGAGGATACCCACCTTTCTGAATGCACACTCAGTCGCTTTGGTAGCGATCAAGAGTCTCCAGAATTCTCTTTTCCTAATACAGCTTTATATTGCTTTATACAGCTTTATAGTGTTTTTATTGCACTTCGGTCAATGGAATCTCTCTTAGCCACGTTTATTTCTAATCTAAATTTTTTGATAGATCTTTTAATTTCTCAGGAGAGAAAGTGTCACCTTTTATTTCTCCCCTTCTAGGGAAAGATTAGGAGTTTAGTTCTTGGATATCTAAGGAATCAAAGGAAAAAGAAAGAAAAAAAAATCGGTCTTCCACTTAAAGTCTTTAGAAGCTTTATGTTGCATTTTAATTGATTTTTTTTTTTTTTGAGATTGATTGTATTTATTCTTTCTAGATTGTATCATTTTCAGATGTACTTTTCTGAAACAAGTGCTTCAAATTGTTGTTTCCAAGACCGGTGAAGAACTAGTTAAGCTAGAAAGAAGGTAAAGCTGATAAAAAATGAGGTTTGGAATTTGGGCCTGAATGTCATTTATTGCTCAAGGAATAAAACAGGTGAAAACTCAAGCAGTGGTTTTTGTGACCTTCAAAATAAATCTCACTTCTCAAAACTAGAAATAGAACTGTGTCTGAGTATGTTTCTACTTGGAGAGGAATCTCATTAGTTTGTTTTGGTTTGTGTTTTAGTTTGGGAGTCAGTTTCAGTGGTATTGCTGGATGTTAAGTCATGGAGTGCCGTGTGACAGACCCAAGTCCAGACTGGCTAATGAAATCACACAGCGCTGTTTCCTTGACAGATCAATACACTTCAAACTGATCCATAACTTTTGTTTCATTATATACTCTTGCCCTCTGTCTACTCAAAGGAAGCATCAGCATTATAATTAGGTTTTAAAAGACTAGTCACCATTCTAATGCTATATTTAGAACTCCTGAATTTATTTTGGAAAATAACAGGCATCTCTGAGACACCTCCATGTTTGGATGCTGCTGTGCTTGCCCCACTTATTTCCACTCAGTGCTAATAAATATAATAAAGTGGTGATGCATTGTAGTTACATTCACCAGTCTTTATCTTGCTTATGCTATATCTACTCATGCTGTTCCATTTCTTCATTATCTACTTCTAGTCCTACAGACCAAAAAATGATTTATAGGCTTGACTGACTTGCTGGAGTGAATATGTGCAGTTCTTCATTCAAATGTTGCATTCCCTATGTTATCACTGTCTTTCTGAGTTATTACAAACACTTACTGAAAGTCATGGGGATGACAAAAGAATGTGCTGTGCCTGCATTATAAGCTTAATTTATAAAACTTGAGATGGGGTGCTGAAATCTTTAAAAGATTTGTATCCCTAAAAAGAGACACACATCATCCTTGAAGCTTCATCTCTGCCACATTGTGAACTGGTCTCTGCTGACTTTAAAGGCCACAGTGCCCTTCATATATTCTCTAATTTACAATAATTACCAGATTTTTTTAATGGAAAAAACTTGCATATTTATCACACAGATCATTAGAATGGTCATTTTCTGGGAGGGCCACAGTGTTGGAAACCACACTGAAAAAGAAAAATTGTCTTCCCCATGTTTCCTTACTTTACATAGTGCCTAGTGAAATCACTAGGAGAAAAAACATAAACATTTTTTTCTCTTTTGTTCCCCAGTCAAATAGAAACACTGAAAATATTTAAAACTAATATACATAAAACACTGTAACATTCATTCATATGTAACAAACATATTTTAATACGGTTAATACTGTGGAGAGATAGCTTTTGGAAATTCTGTTCTTTCACTGGAAACTAACTTAGGTATTAAAAAGGTCCTGAGGTATAGCAGCTCATCAAGCAGTACCCAAGACACATCAAGTGGTGAGCAATTCTCTCACCATGATATTGAAAGAGAGCACCTAGGATGTTCTGTACTGTGTGACCATTAAAAATTAAGATGATATTCAGCTATATCCCTTTCCAATCCAGTTCACAAAAAGTGAAACCAATCAAGATGAACAGAAAAACCACTGGACATTCAACAAGACCAAACTGGACTTCCAATGTACATGTGCTTATTAAATTGTGGGTCTGAGTAAGACTCTTTTACTAAAACAATTTGTATTAAGTCCTTTAAAATTTCAAGATTTGTCTTCCTTAAGAAGACCACCAAAATTTGGTGAGGTGAAGGGGTGTAACTTACTTGTCATGCCTGTTAGACTGAGAATTAATTAAAAGCTCTTTTGAGTGCATCTTCCAGTCTTTTAGCAAGTACCTTGCTCAGTAGCTCATAAACATTTTTACATGTTTTAGATTGGGTATAATTGTTGATTTTGTTTACAGAAAGAGGTTGGGTTCTTTTTCCTGGGAAAAGATCAGCCATTTAGCTGATTGGATTTACACGCTTCCTAAATAATCTCTTAACTGCCACAGTTAATTGCAATCTAAGTAAATTAACACAGATGCCAACATTTTAAAGACAATAGGACTTTTCAGACTAACATTAAAAAAAAAGAATTGTTTTATATATATTTAAATGTATTATGATAATATATTTCCCACACATTGGAGATAATTTAATGTGTGATTAGCTTCTTCAGTGCCTGGGCTTTCAGGAATGTGTACACAGACCTACACTCAACAGGACTATTCAGGTGGTTAAAATTAAACATGTTATTACACATTTGTTTTAGTGCCAGTGGTTAGCCAATATTTGGAAATTTGTGGGCTTTTTTAAAAAAAACCTGATAAAGTCAAGTGGTGTTTGACCCTGACCTATTTGTATGCAGAGAATGTAGACATACCTTGTTCCTGTGAATGCAGTAAGTCATGAAATGAGTGACCATACTGGGCTGCTCACTCATAATGACAAGAATGCAACACAGTCATGCCCCCAAAGTAGTTCTTTTACTCACACAAGCAGCGTGTTTAAGTGCCCCCTAATGCTGTGGTGAGCAGCGCAGAACTCACTAACATTCATATAAAAAGGGGATCTAAATACAGTGCTTGGGTGTCTGTTGGAAGATTTGCCATTAGTTTTTGGGCTAACTGGAGCTGAAGCTGAGTCCTGTCCTTGCTTTCCTATACTGCTCTTGATCCTGAATCCTCTTCTGCCCATATCACAAACACCTCTGTCTGTTGCAGTTTTGCCTACTTTTTGTCCAAATCCTTTTTTCCTATTTTTGATGTTGCCTAACTATCCGAACTTTGGTTTGAAGACATTGGTATGTCCCATTACACTGGTGCAAGGGACCTCTCAGTTATCCTAACCCTGCTCTGATCTCTGACCTTGTCTTCTACTCATTCTGAAGAATAAAGGTGTCTTTCTCAAAGTCATCTGACAATAGACTCCAGCGATAATCTTATCTGGAGTCTTGCTCAGGGAGAGCAGCAAATTCTGTCACTTCATCCCTGTTTACATATTCTTGGTGTTTTCTTACTGTCTCCTTGATATTCTGATGTCCTTGCTTCTTCCTGGCATAAATATGTACAGTTCCAGCAAAAGAGTGCATTTGTATTCACACCTTATCTTGGCTTACAGACTGAGCACCTTTTTCTGTCTTATGTTGATCTAATTTGGAAGGTAGTTTGTATTCTTTGCTGTTACTAAGCTAGCAGGCATTAAAGTTTTCTTTAGTCACCCTAAACAAAACATGGATGGAAGGATAGATAACAACTACATCAAGAACTGCCCACAGATAATAAATATATCTAGCTTATAAAATTCCAGATACATTAGTCTTTGCAAAAGTGCTTAATAATTTCAAAAATAAAATGACTGATGTTTGCGCTTGATGTGTTTTATTTTTTGTTCATAATCATTGTTAGAGGGTAAAGAATGTTATAGAGGTGAATTTCTTAAGTCTCTAACTGAACAAACTGTGTTTAGGTTGGGAACAGGAACTCTTTGAGAAACACCCTGTCATTAAACCTGTCCAGATCATGCTTGTTCAAATGGATGCTTGTGTCAGGTTTGGTTATGCATTTATTACAATTAATGCAATAACAGATAATATGTGCTTCTGAATGAAAGAGTGAGTCTGAAATCACACAAATCTTCCTCACTATAATGATTCATCAGGTAGGATTTGTTTCAGCTTTCTGATTTATCTTTTTTTTGTTGTTATTATCCCACACTCTGTAGTGATGACAGAGGTGGGATGAAGAACAGGCAGAAGTTACTGCTGGGAGCTTTTGTCAAAAGCTTGATGCAGGCAGCCTGGACCTGATGATGATTCACTGATGATCAAGTGCAACAAACAATTCCATGAAAGAATCTGAGCAAGCCATTTCCTGGGGTACAAAACAATTTGGTGACATTATTATTACTTCCTGTAATTTCTTGTTCTGAATTGCTAATTTCCAGTATTGTTTCTTGCCTGAAATCCCACATCTTAGTACCAGGGCAGTGTGAACCATGATGTTTACAGAAAGAGAGCTTTTCCTGCAGTTTTCAGCCAAAAGGAAAGGTCTTGGATTTTCAGACAGGGATAGACTTCTGTGATATGGAAGGCTATTGGTAAAATAAAATTTGACATGTAACTGCTAATCTGGTGGAAATGGAAGAGATGGGCTTAGTCCCCCTGTCTTTTATGAACTTTTGCAAATGCAGTATGCAGTTCCTGCTTACAGGTATTACTGTCAGGCTGTGTAACTCCTCTTTCAATTTAAGGTAGGGCCACAGACACCCTACAATTATGAGTTCTACTTGGCAACAGCCTTGCCAGCTCCCTTTTGATGTTCATGTATTATCAATAAAATAACACCAGTCTCTGAAAATGACCAGTTCCTTTTACATTTCATCATCTGTTGAAAGGAAAAACGTTTGTGACTGAGTAAGAGAAGGAAGGAGCTGTCAACCCTGTTTTGTGATTACTGCCCACAAATGTTCTCACATTTTGCTTTAAGAAAGTGTTCTGACAAAAATATTAGCACTAATAGTACAGTATACATATGTTCTCAGAGTATAAATAGTGCAACTTCATCTCATGAGATAGCTCAGGGCTCTATCCAATGACTTTAATGAGGTTTGAGGTTGCTCAGCACCTCACAGCAGATCTCAGCACACCCCAGAGAGGTGACACGGTAGTCATGTGAGGGGAAAAACACCATCCCTACTCATCCAAGCCAATGGGAGTCACAGAGCCTCAATGCCTGCAGCATCAAACCTTTCATTCTCCAACGAATGCAAAAAAACCAATTTTTTTTCTCTATCACACTGGATCAGCATACTCCAACAGATGCATCCTCCAAACCACAATATGTATTGGCATCCTGCTTTCAGAGGAGTGAAACTCTTTTGCCCTAACTTAGGTGACTGCATGCTCTCAGCTCCCTGTTCAAGCAATAGGGAGAAATAGTTTCAGGGAACAACTTTTCATTCAACTGTCGGTGTGTCACTGCATTCAACACATCTGCAGTGTCTACTGTCTATTACTCAGTCTTTACAGGTTTCTTTTTTATTAAATTATGTCTTACAGGGGAGTTTTTACCAGTCAAGCAGCCAGAAAAAATTTTATTTGCAGACAACCAAGGAGACACATGTCTACTCTTGCATAAATTCTGGATTTGTAGTTATTATTAGTTTACAAATTCATGTGCCATCAAGGTGATGTATTGTGTTCAAGAATATCAGATATTCCTTCTAAAATTGTAGTGTTTTGCAATTTTAACACTACAGGATGAAGTGGACATCAACAATGCTAATACATTTGATTTAGAGACAGGGTCTCTAAATTGATAGGGTCCTGAAAAAATCTGAGGGTGATTTCAGGGGAAGAGTCAGAAATGGGATTTAACAAGGGGTTACTTTTACTTAAAAAAAATCCTATTAGTAATTAGTCTGTTTCAAATATTCCACTGTGGTTTTTTATGTGTCCTCCACAATTTCATTCTTTTCTTTTTCATCAGTCTTTATGATTATTATCTCTCAGCTACAGAAATTGGGGAAATGTTGCTGAAAAGAGCCTACTATTTCTTTCTCATGTAACTGAATAACTTTGTTGAGGTCACTTTACTGAATGAATTCCCAGTTTTTGAAAGCTTTCACACAATCTGTTGTACCCTAAAGAAAAAAAAAGTACTTGTTCACTGAATACCACCTATTCTGTAGGAGTGACATATTCTACATTTTGGAGCCTTATACATTTTTTGTGTTAATGGTTATTAAAAAATTATGCAGTACAGCATAAGACCTTACATACATAAATATAAATATATATGCATGTCTGCATATGATCTCTAGCATATAGGTGTATCATGTAAATGGTGTATCATATTTATACATAAGTATGTATAAACATATGTATAATATTTAAGCATGAACATACAGATATATTCCAGGTTATAGCTGAAAGCTACCTCTTCATCCCCCTACACAAAGTGAAAAATTTTATTTCAACTTCCTGCAGTCTTTTTATTGTATAAAAAGAATTTAGGATTATAACAAACTTCACCTGTACATAACCTTTGGAACTCCTTCTATTCCACTGAGTCACAGTACTAGAATTATATATGAAAAGAAGTAGACAAAGGCTGTTCTTTCTGGATTTCTGTCTTTATATGTAAGGGAGAGGAACTCTGATCTCTGCCCTAAATCTTTTCTGCATACAATGTAGCTACTAGAGAGCATTCAATTACTTTAAAAAGTGAGACTAATGAAATAGTAGTAATATTATTTGTTACAGAATTCCTTTAACGCACACATTTATTTGTGTAAGTCTGTTCAAATGAAAAGTGTTATGACAGTCTTTCTTGAGGGTTAAGACCATGCAACCTAAGTAATCACTATAACCAAAACCCTAGAAAATCTTAAACTCACCTATAAAGATTCATATTAAGTAAGGATTTATTACTTTAAAAGTTTCTATTTATTTACTGTTATTTGCAAAACATAATATGTGAGGTGAGGGCCTGTAGTGATGCAGAGTCCCCATGCAGGTGCAAAGGAGAGCCATTTTCTTCCCAGAACCCAGCCTTTTTAAGCAATTAGCTGGTTATCAGTTACATAATTTAAATCATAGCAAACAGGATTCAATCAATCACCATACACCAGGGTGAACACACAATGGTTACATAACTTGTTTCTCTACCTCTAATTCAGCTGAGTCACTTTCCCATAGTCCTTTTCTGCTTAGCTGATTTTACAAGGTCTTCCTTTTGCAAGGTTTTATCTATATGCAACAATAATATGTACCTATTTCTATGTCAATGTGCTGGCTATATATGACATAAAGTGTCAAAGCTATTACAATATGAAACAATTATTATCTTACTTATTTGTCAGTAGCATATATGTAAGACAAAATTCAAGTACTCTGTTTCCCAGTTTTCTCTCCAAACCTACCCTAGTAAGTTTGAATTTGTACAGCTTCTTGTCTAGGATACAAAGCAGGACAATTGTCCATTCTCTAGAATGCCACAATTCGGTCATTTGCCAATGCCTCACAAAGGTACTTGTGCATTTTTTTGATGGTTGTTACATGTTCTACCATTAAAATTTTGGAGTACAAACAGTTCTTGGCATAATAAAAAAATCTATGAGGAAACTACTTCATGATGATGACTCAAACCAATTTTGTCTTTAAAGGTGTTGTACTGGTCAGCAATGACCAAACTTTTGATTATCTTGAATTAAAAGGAGTTTTTTTCACTATTGTATCCTATAAAAATTGTCATGCTATTATAATTCTGTGTCTGTGCCTGTAGCCATGGCTGATGTCTGGCAGGATTTAGTACAAAGCTAAATACTGTCAGCACTGCTGAAACAGAATGATGAAGCATTATTCCTGGTAGCAGACAAAGAACGGAAAATCATAGAATTGTAGAATCATAGAAAGGTTTGAGTAGGAAGAGACCTTAATGATCATGTTCTTCCAAACTCCCTGCTTTTGTCATGGATGCCACCCACTACACCAGGTTGCTTAGGGTCCATCCAGCCTGGCTTTGTACACCTCCAGTGGAGCTTCCACAAATTTTATGGACAACCTGTTTCACTGTTCCAATTTCCACCCTCCATAGGAAAGAATTTCTTCCTAATATCTACTCTAAACCTACCCTCATTCAGTTTAAGGCCATTACCCCTTGTCCTGTCCCTATATGCTCTTGTAAAAAGTCAGTCTCCAGCTCTCCTATAGGTCCCCTTTAGGTACTGGAAGGTGCTGTAAGGTCTCCCTGGAGCACTCTTTTCACCAGGATGAACAAACCCAACTCTCTCAGCCTTTCCTTTTAGGAGAGATGCTCCAGCCTTCTGGTCATCTTTGTGGCTCTCCCCTGACTCACTCCAACAGGTCTGTGCCCTTTTTATGTTGCAAGTAAGGGTTACATTTCTCCTTTTCCAGTCATTGGCAACTTCACCAGACTCAAAAACTTCTCAAATATGGTGCACAGTGGCATAGTCACCTAATCTCTCGGTTCCCTTAGGACCTGCAGAGGCATCTCATCAGGTCCCATGGACTTGTGCACCTCCAGGTTTTTTACATGGCCTTGAACCTATCTTCTCCTACAGCAGGTGGTTTTTCATTCTCCCAGTCCTTGTCTTTGGTTTCTGTGACTTGGCTGGTGTGGCTGGAGCACTTGCCAGTCAAGACTGAGGCAAAAAAAGTCATTGAGTACCTCAGCCTTCTCCAGCTGCCAAGTAATCACATCTCCTGTTTCCATCTGGGAGGACACATTTTCCCCTGGTCTTTCTCTTATCACTGACATACCCATAGTAGTTTTTCTTGTTGCCCTTGATGCTCCTGGCCAGATTTAATTCTATTTTTAAATCTATTAGCTGTCCAACCTGATCCCTGTCTGCTTGAACAATTTCTCTGTATTCTCCTCAGGTTCTTTGTCCATGCTTCCACCCTCTGTAGAGTGAGTTTGTCCAGGAGCTCCTTGTTCATCCATGCATCTCTCTGGGTGTTTCTGTTTGACTTCCTCTTTGTTGATGCACCACTCCTGAGTTTGAAGGGGATGATCCTTATCATCAGTCCATGCAAAAATCATTTTTTTTTTAGAACCCCATCAGAACTCCAGTGCCAATAGAACCATCTGAATGTAAATTATTTTGGTACATGTAGAAAAGTACTTTTTTAGCAGGAACTGAGGACTGGTATCAAATTAGCATCTCAATGGTTCTTCATATTATTGACTGTCTCTCACTGTTAATGAAAAGTGATCAGTAATAGTCCCTGTAAAAGTATACAAAATGTGTCAGATCTGCCTGTGACACCTCAAACAGTGACCAATAGAACAATTCAAACATGGTTATCTTTGGCAATCATTAGGTCCAAAGAATTTGCTTTTTTCTCTTTGCTCTGTCTCAATCAAATCATCCCGACCATATTTTCTGGTGTTTTCTCTACTGCTCTTTACCTTCTCTTTACCAGAAATCACCTAGAAGCATCATGTTTAGTTGTTGGCCTCCCCCAGTACACTATAAGGAATGGCTGCTACATTTTTACCCAAATCTTGCAGAATACTAAACAACAACTCATTAACATTTGATTGTATACTGGACATGAATATCTTACATTCTCTGGAAGTTTGGGCCAGTGCTTTGGCCAATGAAGCACAAACCTGCAATTGCAGGTAGTTTTGAATGGTAGGCTGAGAAGCAACTTTCAAATTCCAGCTGTCAGCAGCTGGAGCGGGAGGAGATATCCTGTCATTTTTTCAATACAGAGTGATGATCTTGTGATTTATCCTTTCAAATACAGGAACATAGAACTAAGCACCCAAATTGACAGTTACATGTTTTTCTGTCTGATGTCAATGAAATACAGTGACTTTAGTTCAGATCATTTTTTCTATGGTTTCATCATGTAGCTCACATAGAGCTTGCCAGAGACCAGATGTGATTCCTCATGCTGCTGATCCTTCACCTTTGGGATTTTTTTGCATAATGGAGGGAACCTTATGGACATATGGGCTGAGGTCTCTCTGGGCTGCAGGCTCCTGGGGATAAAGCTGGGGGGAGTGGAGTTGATGGCAGGGCTGTGACAGCACAGAACAACATGTAATTTCCTCATGGGTTAAAGGAATGACAGCCTCAGAAGTGGCTGAAATGGGGTTATGGTTAGGCTGAGGTGAGCTCCACGGGAGGGAAAGCAGAGTCAGTAAGGTTTGGTAGTGCCTGAAAATAGAACAGGACTGCCACACACCTGTGTATTTAATTATGGTAGCACTAACTTCAAGGAACTTGTACCCACCTAAGTTGTTTTTCCCTCTCATTGAAGAGTACCATCTTGATCTATGTGGCCCCTGTGACACTCAGAGCAGACATAGTGACAGAATGGCACAATATCCTTTTCCCTCCTCAGCATCAACAGCAGTGCCATTAACTGGCCTATGTGGTTCTCCAGCGTAAGAATTTGGAGGTCAGGATTTTGAACAGGTATAGTACAGAAATACCTATATCCCTCAGCAGTGAAAGATCTATTTGCCTTGAAGAAAAGCTCAGGATTTTGAACAGGTATAGTACAGAAATACCTATATCCCTCAGCAGATCTATTTGCCTTGAAGAAAAGATATTTATTGAAAAGAGCCTTAAAATGTTTCCATCTAAACATGAATGCTTTGTTATTGCATTTTAATTTTTCTTAGGTCCAGTCAGTGGCTCCCTTATAGACATTATGTGAGAACATGTTTGTTGTTTTATCCTGATGGGATATTTTTTCCTTATTTTTACTGTAATTAGAAATATGTGAGTAGATACAGGAGAACAAGTCAGACAAACCTCTAACAATTATAATCCTAAAGATTACTTTTCTGACACTAAAAAGAGTTGAAATTGTTGATGCTTCTAATTTTCTGATAAGCTTCATAACAATCAGTATTACTGCTTAAAGCTGTAAAATTAGATGGTGTACTCCCGTAGCAATCCAATAATGTGAAGATTACTTCTGAAGTAGCTAATTCTTTTTTTGTTATTTCTTAATGCATACATGCAAATATGACATTTCCTTAAAAAGAGTCAGAAATATTTCTTGAACAGGCAAACATTTTGCAGTATTTTATTGCCAACTAAGATTCATGGGTTAAATGATTGTGAAGAAGAGACACCATAATTTATTCACACATAGTCACATAGAGTTTATTCACACATAGTAAATTAACCCATTAAGTCAAGTAGAGACATACCAGCTCAGCTGAGTTAGGAACTGAACAAATTTTAAAAAAAAAAGTTGACATGTTACATTTCAGTAGTTTATGAGCAAATTAATTATCCATACCTGAGACATCCTGTAATCTTTTACCCCCTAAGATTTTTTCATACAAGTGAATAGAAGGGAAGATACCTGGGAATATATATCCCTATTCATGAAAAGCTCTGAGAAGCACGATGATAGTCCCTGTTCTCAAAGCAGTATTTGAATAGAGTATAAATGAAGCAAGTAACTCGGTTGTTTTCCCAAATGAGGTAATAAATGCTGATGTCTTGGAGCACAGAAACAGTAAATTTATTTTCACATTTGTGAAATAGCAAGCATTTATTTGAATGCATGTCATTAAGGCTAAGTGAATGGTCTGTAACCAGACAAAAACAGGAGAGCAACCCATTCAGAATTCAAGGTCTTAAGCTGTATCACTCAAGATAGAATCCCACAAATATTCTTGAATATTTTATGATCTTTACAAATGAACACAAGTTCATCTATATGCTAGTTACATAACACTGTCACTCTTATGAAAATAGAAAGTGCTAAAACTTGAGCTCTGCAAAAGGTATAGCTGCCCACAGTGTTCCAGTTTATGGGTTCCATCCTCCAACGCAATGAGCACTTTGGTCCTGGTCCAGCAAACAACTCATAGATCTGCTTAACACTTTGCACGTGAGTAACTGTCTTATGTTAAACTGCTACTACAGCTAAATAAGAGAATCACAAGGTCCTGATATCATAGATTACATCTCTTGCTCACTGTCTCTATGAAACGTTAGCTTTGCACTTACCTAATTGACTGGGGTTTTATACTACCATTCATAAAAGTTAGGCTATAACATGTCATATTCCAGTGAGAGAGGACTACAAAATGGCTAAGCAGATTTTTTTTCCTCTTACCAGTTTCTTCCAGAAGGAGATGCCTCTGGGAGCTTGAAGGTATTATTGGCATTTGGAGCAGGTACTAAAGGAGCTGTAGCCGCCTTCTCTCCATTAATGGTATATAATGCAATATATGCTGGACATCACCTAAATGAGAGATGTTGCCTCTCTCTTTCTCACCTCTTTATCAGCCTTTGCAGAAAGGGTGAATGCATAGCTTTTCACTATCTGTGCTAGTTAGCAGATTTAGGCAGTGGCAGTTGACAAGGCTTATGCTGTACTCATCGCAACGTTGAGGCTGCTCCAGCACCCTCACCTTCAGAGCTTCCAAAAAAGCTCTCCCTGACCCAGCCAGGATTTTTGTCCATGGCAATATGTTTCCTCTTACCTCTCTTTTCCCCATGCTCTTTGTCCTCTTACCATCAAAAACATTTTGAAATCCACGTCAGGTCTGGCCTTTAATGACACATGAAGTAGTTTATCATCACATGAATTGTGCTTTGTGATGCACAGTATTATTACTAATACTTCGTCAACATTTTGCACATCTCACATGATGAATGTGGGCTAGCACCTTATCCCATTTTCTGTGTGCATCATGAAGCTGCTCCCTTCAATCAGCATAGTTGCAATCTCAGTTATTTGCTTTCTTGCTATCTATCCATCCGTGTATAATCCAACATGTTTCTTACTCTCATCGCAATATGAAAACACCAAAAGAATTCTTACATCTCCAGAGCACCGTAGGTTACTTTTTACCTAAAACAATGTTCAGATGGCTGTCACAAAGAAAGTTAAAGTGAAATGTCAAAAGCTGTAAGGATGAAAAGCTGCACATGGTAGATACAAGATTCAGTGCACGGCAACTCCCTCTTAATAAACAAGCAAAGATTTATTGGAAGGAAAATTTCCCTGCATTTGAAATTTAACTGCCAACCATCCACATCCTACACATAACTGTCAGAAAGGATGTCTAAATCTGTCCTCATTTATAACAAGTGTTGTGACAAGATTTGACAGACTCTGAAAGGGCTATAATTGCCACCTAAACATCCAGCATTTTGTCAACTGCGATCATGTTTAGAGAAAGCATTTATTTCACTTTAAAAAAGCTAGCATTTTTTCTTTCTTCTGAATGAGATGACAGATTTTTTTTTTCTTTTCTCATTAGGGGTTGCAAGTCAGATTTAAGGATTTTTTTTGTTCATTTTTTCTTTTCAGTTTTTTTACAGTGACAGCAGTTAGAACTTTTCAGACTAAAAAAATGATTAGCTTGAGGAAACCAACAGCAATTTAACAGAAAGGATGTTTACTGACACCACTGAAAATTTCTGAATGTCAAGCTGGTTTTGATAAGCACTCTTCTGAATATCACAAGATGAACTGAGGTCAAAAAGGGAGAAGAGTACCCCAATATTTGCCATTCTGTTACTCTGGATAAATGTTACATAGTATTAATCTGTGCATATAGTCATCTTAATATGACCATAAACATTTGTACAAGATAGAGATGGGAGCTGTTGATGATATGCCTCCATCCCATAATGTGAACTGTTGGCCTGAGAATTAAAAGAACATTTTGGATGAGGGAAATGAGACCTGTCTCTTGGGCATGCAGTCAGGATTGCAACCAATGCATAACCAATTAACTGCCCTAATGGATCAGTAGTACACAAGCTGTTACCAGGTCTATGACTAAAACGCACTTTCTTGAAGTACAGGGCACTAAAACTCCCCGCTGCTACAGCGGACACTCCCTGGCAGTATTGCTTCAACTCACTCTGGCAGCACACATGGCTCTTCTGTGTTTATTCACCGAAAACAATCCAGCAATCAAGTTTTATTAACAGGATCATTGACAAAATTCAACAACAATCTGTACTTTGGAAAGTGTGGTTACTAGAACTGGTACTTCTTAATACATGGTGGCTGCAGTGGAGACATGGCAGCAGAGCTGCATACAAAGAAGTCCTGGGGATCCTCCGTCCTGACCTGCTCATTCTTGCCTGGCCTGCCCTTGCCAGGTGCCCTGTTGGTGAGAATTGTTTGTCACCTGGCACATCTGTACTGTGCAGTCATGGGACATTTGAGGAAGAACACTGTAAACTCCTCCTCTGTTAGCTAGAGGGGTCAATAATGTGCTAAACATTTCCTCCTGACTGCAGTTTGCCTAAGAAATGGATTTGGAAGCCAAAAGAAAAAGATTTGCTGGACAAGTAAGAGCACAAGCTTGCATTGAGCAACTTTCTCCACCTGTTCCATTCTAATTGCAAGACTCCTACACATTATATTCTTTAACTGCCAGTTCAGAGTCTCTTACTCTCGAATTACAACCATTACTGGCTCCTTCTTACACAGTTAATTGACCATAATGGGTGTCCACAGCGACGCCACACTACAATCCTGAATGAGAGGTAGAATGGCCTCACTGTGTAGTCCATCTAAAGCTCAGTTTCAGATCAAACAACTCATAAAATAATAATCTGACACCAAAGAAACAGGAAAAGCCTCACAAACTATTAACTGCTATTAACCAAATGCATTTCCTTAAATGTGACTGGAAAGGACAATCCAACATCTTCAACATCCACAACTGCGGTGAGGCATTTGATACAACATCAGATGCTTAAAGGAAGAAAACCAATTGATGTCTCTATTGGCTTTTATGAGTTTACACTGAGATACTGACAACCAGTATATTTCCTCCTTAAAAAATGGAAAGCTTATTTCATGAAGAAAGTAACTGATTCAGGTTTATCTGTTTATTTGATCTATTCATGTTGGCATACAAAATTACTACTTCTGGTTCATTTAGATTGGCTTAAAGTTAATATCTGCCCATAAACCAGACTCAATTGAAGAAATTAATAATGAGGGTGTTGGGTGGGGTTGTTTCTTTTCCTTTTGTCTCAGATTGTATATCCCTTCTGTGCTGAGAACTTCTCAACATTCTTGTGTTGCAGTGATGTTGCTTGCTAAGCAAAGCCAGTCTCCTACCTACATGCTCCGATTCCTCCATTGTACATAATGTAACAGAACTTTTCAGTTCTGCCCCTGAGTGGCTTACCGGGGTCAATGGAAGCTGGAGGAGAAAATATTAAAAATAAAGGACAAATTTAGATACTGACATTGTGATCAGATTTGCAGCAGCTCCAAATGCCTTTGCAGCTGAAAACAGAGGGATGCCTCAGGTTTTGCCAGCTAGTAAACTCTTCCAGAGAAACTGTTTCATCTTCTCTCTATTGATCTGTACTATGCAGCTTGTAAACACTGGCATCCTGAACGACCTAACAAATAAAATTGGTAGAGGGAAGCTGGAAAAGAGAAATCTTAGTAAAAGATGAGGGAACTGAAGTATTTTCTGTGGGATGAGGGTAAGAAAGAATCACCTAGGACCTCAAGATGTCTGTGATAAATGCAATGCTCAGAATTTTCAGCAAATTCAAATTGAATGACAGAGCCCCTTTGATGTCAGGTTGGAATTTATGGTCAGAAGTATTATCAGCAAATATCCACAAGGAGAATTGAAGGTAATTTTTTTTAAAAAGGAGATCTTTTATAAATTTTAAGAAAGTTGTCTTTCTTTTGGAAGCAAGGAAAGTTCTGCTCTCTACCGGTAAACAATGAACAACTTAAAAATTTGACTGAAGTTTATATTTCTAATCAACTGTAACACCAGTGCTGTATAGTATTAAAGAAAGCATTGTATTTTTACTCTGTCTTTTTTTTTTATGATTCCTTGTATATGTCTACTAAATCAGGCAGTATCTAACCTTGCAGTGGGAATACATCCAGGCGATGACAGCAAACAGGAGTTTTTGAGCTGTTCCTTCTGAGAACATTCCCACACCTGATTTTGTATAAGTATGGAATTAGTATTAAAATGTACATCATACTTCCAAACCTTTCCAGGTGCTAATTTGGAATTCCCTCTGGAGTACCTGTGCCTAGTTAGCAAAGTAGAAAGATAAACTCTTAGGTCTGTGAACCTATGCAGCCAGGTCAAGCAGCACAATAGAAAAGATCCTGCCTATTCTAAAATATCATCCTCGCTAGACCTAAATAAAGGGGTTTGAACCTAAATGCTAGCTTCCATCAAAATTTTGAGTACATAGATGTGAAAAATAAAAAAAAAAAAATGCAATGAATATTCCATTCCCTACTCATGGGGAATTTTAATTATTTAGCATAATGGCTATAGTCATTAACATCTGCTAGTAGCTGTCCTTATGTTTATATGCTAATTACTCCATTGCCAGAGACTTTAGTAATCAGTCTTTGCATTTTGCTTTTGAGATCAGAAACATATTATGCTCTTTTTTTTCTGAGTCACCTTTTCCTTAATATGGAACAGCAAGCATTTGGTTGTAAAAATGAGACTAAAATAGCTGTTTTGATGCTCAAATGGATGGAGTTGTGCAGCTCTGCATGCTAATAAGCTGTAGGTAAAGAATGTTTCCTCTTGTGGGAGTTTGTTCAAGCTAAAAATAACCAGCTGACCTGCCCTCATCACAGTAACATTGTGGAACTTGTTTCTCCTTGAGTGACTGAGGAGCAGGTGACACAGCCATACATTTTAAGAAAAAAAGAGGCCGCTTCAACCATCTATGAGCTGGCTTACTGCTGGAATGCCATTATTTATGTATCTGATATCAAACTTACTTCATGAATTTGTACATAAAAATCATTCAAAAATAAAAGTCAATTCAGGAATTCTCCAATTATTCTTTTCCAATTCTATTCTATCCAATTCTTTGTAACAAAACACCGCTGTATTATTTGTGCTTTGCATTCCCTTGTGTTGCTATGATACAAAGACCCTAACTTTAAGTGAAATGGTGCCAGCAGGCTGATGGCCACGAGAGGAGCACAGAGGACCTGGCTTCAGCTGTCTGTTAGGAGGGCGATAGGAAGGTCTGCTTTGGTGCTTGGTTCTTGCAAGAAAGCTTCTCTATGTGAGATAAAGAGCTGACCTTGATGGAAAGGGACTGAAAGGTTTGCTCTCTAATCCTTACAAGTGTGCTGTAGAAGAGCCAAAGAACTGGGAAATATGTCAAAAAGACAACAATAATATTTTCGGATTTGGAATGGGCCAATAAGAGATTTACAAGCACTTAGATGAAAACATATTTATCTCAAATGGCTATGTTCCTCAATTACGTTTGTTCCACATTAATTTCCTCATTACAGGATGGCTTAGATGCTGTTTGAGAAAAGTTTTACCTTCTGTTTACTGATTCAACTGCAGGGAATGCAGCTGTGATTGTTTATTGTTCTTAAAGACCGTGATGTTCATGCTCTGTGACTATAAAAAGATGACTATACAAATACACAGGCAACAAATTAATTCTGTTCTGCAGTTTTTCTCTCTAAGATTAGACTATTTATTTGAAAAATAGTTAAATGGATACAAGAGCTCAGTTGATATTTATCACATGCTCATGGTTTTATGAGAAAGGCAATGAACTGGAAGTGAGTATTTTGAATGCCCCATGTTACCAATATTAAATGTAATGCATTTTGTTTTCTGTAAAATGTTGTATGTGCTGGATTTTAGAAAATAAAATAGTTATGGCAGAAAAAACAAGTCAGCTGTGTCTTGTCAGACTTGAGAGAGATTTTACTTTATCATTGCTCTCGAAAACCTCTAAAGGAGAAGCTTACACAACCTCCCATGGCATCTATTTCAGTACTTAGTAATCCTTACCACAAGAGTGGCCCTGTCTAATTTAAACTTTCTCTGCTTCTGCTTTGCAGGAGGGTTGAGGCAGTTTGGTGACTCAGTGTTACCTACAAAAGCAACAATTCTTTTTGCCTAGAAAAAAAAAACAAAAAAAAAAACAAAAACAAAAAAAAAACCAAACCAAAACAAAAAAAACGAACCTCAAAGTCACTATCTGACCAAGTAACCTCTATGCTGATTTTCTGGGAACTATGAGTGAATCCTGTGCAGACCATCAGCTTAGAAAGCATAACCCCTACAATTTAGTTGTGTCCAGGTTGCCTGCACACAATTTATGAATTAATTCTGTCTTTGATAATACAGAACACAATTGGTTTACTGATGGCAACATAACCCACTCACCTTGTTATATGAAAATAGATATAGCTGTTGGTAAAACAACATAAAAAACTGCATACCTCAGTTGTGGTTTGAAGCATTGGAAATGAAAAACTGTATATAAAATAAACAGAACTCACTGAAAATAATTACAGGCTGTTCTTCTGGAAAATTGCATATGGATATTGGAATTCCTTGTGTAACTTCTTCATTCCCCAGATTCTGTCTTTCTCCCCATTGCTCCCTACAGTCACACACATAATGGAAGCTCTGAATCCACATTTTTCCTAATTTTGAGATTCACTCAGGCACCCACATCAATTCCCTTTGAGGTATTTAATATCACACATATTATGTATTATAGAAAACGTTAAATGTAGATGCATCTAATTAAGCCTGTAATCTCCAATATATTCTTTACTGGATAACAACATGTCCTGTTTGGATCCTCTGTGATGAAGGTGATAAGGCTTTTCCTTCTCCAGAAATAATTCGAAGAGAAGCTCCTCTTTCCCCTGTTTTCCAGGAATAGAGTTTAAGTAAGTTCCAGACTCCCTACCAGAAATAATTCGAAGAGAAGCTCCTCTTTCCCCTGTTTTCCAGGAATGAGTACATTCTCAGAGTTTAAGTAAGTTCCAGACTCCCTGTACAATCACCAGTGCATGTGAGGAATAATTAATTTCTTTCCTCTTTACTGTGGTCTTCTACATATTTGTCTGGTTGTTAAGTGTCAGTGTATGAATTTGTAGACCACAATGATTTCTGAACTTATCCTACTTCTGTGTGAGGTTTAACAGCTCTTTGACATTTTCCCCAATAACAGTCTCTAAGCCATTCAATTTAATTAAGAATCATATTTTTTAAATCAATTATCCTGTACAGAGTAACTGTCAAATCTTCAAATACAAATCACATATAAATATATATCTTTCTTCAACTTTTCTTGAATTTTACTTGCTTTACATAAAACTAATTGCCACTTTTGATTAAATATAACTTATTTCCTTCAAGTTGAAATGTTTGTTTTTCCAAGAATGTTTCTGCACTCTTCTTTGAAGACTGGGATTACATAAAGTCACTGGCATTTTGATTTTTAAATTTAAAAAGTGAAATTATGATCCTGGCCCCTCAGTGGTCATGCCTAATAAGCCTTCTTTCATTCAGACTCAATAGCAACTGCCAAAGTTATTTGAGATTTTTTAGAAGGAATTTAATATACAAATTTGTTCCAATGTGAACTCTGAGGTGAGAAATTACATTACTCACATATTCAAACAGGATCTTCCTGCAAACACAGCAAATACAAGAGGGATTGAATGGAGGAAAATAAAAGGCTGCAGATTTTGCAGTTCAAAGTATAATTTCTTAGAAATGACAGACTACCCTTGGAAGTATCACAGTCATATATGGTTGTGTTTCACATACAACACAGAGCTCAACAGGCTTCGATTTATTTATATGAACAAAAACATTTTAAAAGCTGTAAACAAGTAACCTGATACAGTAATTAGTCATGCAATATAACATTGCTCTTCCATAGTTTGTTTTCATCAGTCATATCAATCACTGCAGAGTAGATGCATTAAGGGTGTTCCAAGGTTAAAGCAAATGCAAAATTATAAACTGGAGCCATAGCTTATAACCTAAAAAACTTTTTGATTTATAATTCTGAGACAGCCTGTTCTAGGTTTCAACATCAGCTTCATGTGAATCTATTTCCTTTTTAATCAGTCTGTCTTTGATCATGGTGATGTTTATTTTGCATTAATTTTATGTGCCTTTGGAGGTAATGTAACTGTGATAAAAGCCAATTAGTTGTGCACCATCAAGAAGGACAATGAATTGTGACTTGGCAAAACAAAGATAAAATTAACCATTTGCCTAAATGGTACCATTCATTGTTGTTTTCTCAGAAGACTTCTTCTGTAATGTTTAGCTCCATGAACAAAATAACTCAGGATAGGGGAGTTTACCTAAAGTAAAACACATTCTGAAATGAACACTACACGAATGTAGCAACACTGTGCAGTAATCCAATGTGCATTTTCCACAAGACATTAGATCTGTCTAAAGATTGAATTTCACACACATGAATAAGTGATGCAGTGAGGAATAAGCAAGCAGTTCAGTTCTTGTGGCTTTTTACATAAGTAAATTGAATTGGGTGGGGAATGCTTCACACCAATCATATGAGGTTAAACAGGGGCAAGCACCAGATTCTGCAACTGGGACAGGTCAACCCTGGACGTACAGACAGACTGGGGAATGAGCTGCTGGAGAGCAGGGCCAGGAAAGGGTCCTAGGTGTCCTGGTTGCTGTTAGGTTGAATATGAGCCAGCAGTGCCCTGGCAGCCAGGAGAGCCAACCCTGTCCTGGAGAGCATCAGGCACAGCATGGCCAGCCAGGCAAGGGACGGGACTGTCCGGCTCTGCTTTGAGCTGGGGCGGCCTCACCTCAAGTGCTGGGGGCAGTTTTGGGTGCTACAACATAAAAAAGACATTGAACTGTTAGAGAGTGTCCAAAGGAGGGCACCAAAGATGGTGAAGGGCCTTGAGGGGAAGCCATGCAAGGAGCAACTGAGGGCACTTGGAGTAAATGAGACTGAGGAGAGACTTCATTGCAGTTACAACTTCATCGTCGAGGAAGGGCAAGCACTGTTCTCTTCTCTGTGGGGACCAGTGAAAGGACCTGAGGGAATGGAGTTATTATATCTGAGGAAAAACAGACCTAAAAGGAGCCATAGGTATGCTGAAGCAGAAGATCAAAACTCAAAATTCCTATTGAGAGATTAGCAGAGAAAAAAAAAAGATGAAATACAAGTACAAATACTATGTTTGGGCAAGAAGAGTGCAAAAATACAGTATTTCAGTTAAGTAAATTTGAAACAAGAGCTAGGAGTTATATCCTGTTAGAAAGTAAGCATGAGTTGGCAGTTTCATGCTGCTATGAAAAAGCCAAATATCACAGTAGAATCAATTAACAACAATAAAGACTGCAGGAGACCTGGCACAATATTCCTGTTCTGTTCAGAGGGATTGATTAGATCACCTCCCAAGGTTGCATCCATTCCTCTTTATAATGCTGCCGGAAGCACTCTTACAATACTTGCTTTATTTCAGAAAAATAACTTTCCTTTAAACCATTGAGATGTTGATTTAAGGTTGAAATTTTCAGAAGACCTAAGTACCAAACTGCTACACAATTCAGAAAGGTTTGGATGCTGATGGTAACTGAGCAGTTCCTGAAGTATTAGAGAACATCAGCAAATGCATAATTGCAGAAAAAAGATTAGTCAGTTTTTAAAGTGAGTCAAAATGTTCTCATAACTAATACTTGAATTAGCTCAGATATTATTTTTTTTGTTAATTTCATCTATTTGTAATAGATTGCTGCAGCCCAATTCACAAGACAGATTCTTCTTTTTTAGGAATCCATGCTTGCTTTTCTGTAAAGGTAATAACAATGGCATTTTGATTGGGATTTTTCTCATTTTGAGGCCTGTGTTTCTCTGATAACTTCCACTGCTTCAGAGAGACATTTCCACCTCTGTTTGTATTCTGTATCTAAAACAAGGAATACTTAGGGCCATCTTTATTGAAACAGCTAAATTCTCTCGTTTCAAATATTTTTTTATTGTTCGAAAGGAATACTTTGGAATCAAATTTGTTTTTCAAACAATCTTTGAATTTTCATGTATAAGAAACTTTTGTATCATTAAAATAGCTATGGGACATGTTGTAAGCTTAAATTTTTAAGGAAAAATAGTCACATTTCATAGCAATTATAAATACAAATTACTAATAAATCATGGAAACAACAAAAATAATGGAGAAAAAAAATCCACAAAACTATTCTGTCTAAGTAAAACTTGTCATAATTTCAACTAATGGGCAGAGAAGTTCTCAATTTCTTATTTTCCTAACAGAGAACAGAGGATTACATGCAATGGATAGCCTAATGCTAAGAGCAGTGATCTGTACAGAAGATAACACAGCATAGTGTTTCTATACTGATGTTTAAAGGAGAGCAGAGAAAGCTGCTTCAGGTTATAAACCTCATTTGTTCTTTCAGAATACAGAATTTTTTTCTAACTTTCATTCAGAGACATGGTAAATGAGTCTTCTCAAAGAATGAGGCTTCCTATTAGAACATTTAGAAGCCTACATGAAGATGCGCACCTTTGGAGGAATTCTGCAACATCGGAAAAGGTACAGTGGTAGCTGTAACAAATGTGTTTAGCACAGAGGGAGAATGAGAGAAAGATAGATACTTGTTCTGTTGACTTTAGCTTAGTTTATCTTGCTTACTATTTATTTCTGGTTATCAATGGCAAGTTTCTAACCTGCTTCTGTAGTAGTATGAATTCAGGGAGTTAACAGAATATGAGAGGTAGGGAATAAGCATGAAAGTTTAAACTGCAGATGAGCATAAAATTAACTACTGAGTTGCTTTAAAGCAATTTATTTTTCCATGGAAATTTGTACTTTTCCTAGCTGGCTTCTTTTAAAAAATAATTTCACTCGGTTTTGCATGTAGTAATAGAAAGATTGCAATTTCAGCAATTAAATCAAGAGAATTTGACACTGTTTTGATGAGTCATAGTAATAATAAATCAAGATAATTTTAATCAATATTAATGCTTAGAGTGGTTTGACCTACAACTGAGTGCTTTAAAATGAGAGTGCCTTAAACAAAACTAGCTCTGGATGCCTTAACTTCTCCATAAATATAATTTTAGGAAAATCCAATCCATGGTAAATCATGTTTTACCATCATTCTTTCTGCTATGGGGGTGGTGACATTTCTAACACATTCCTATAGACACAAAACAGGAAGACAGTTTTGTGTAGACATAAAGCTTCCAAAACTGAAAAAGTGACACCTAGAGCTTGTACTTGACAACCTAAACTGGCCCATCTTTTTTTTTTTTTTTTTTTGTACTGTGTATTTTTGAGGAAAAAACTAAGTGACAATATGTCTACCCATGCAAGAAGATATTGAATGGACTTAATTTCTGAATCTGGAAACAGAGATGGAAGAAACCCTGGTAATGAAGTCCTTTCAAGCCAGAAGCTTGAGAGATCAGGATTTTTATATTTTCATAATTCAAATGAAACCAAAAAGCTGAACCTCAAGAGACCCCTATACCATATGGAAAAGTTTAATAGAATTAAAACTAACCTGCCAACCTTTTTTAATGGTAGCACTTCAAGAACCAGTGGTGCTATCAGGGCCCAGTAGGCACAAGAGCGGAAAAAGGATGGGGATTCTGAAGAGAGATGATTGAAGTAGATTAGGGATCTTGCCTTGACTTAAATTGTCATTAGTGGGGAAAAAAAAAAAAAATCTATGAAATCTTGTTTTAGGCTTGTTAGAGCTTGTTTTAGGCATCTTACCAGGAGTTACATAAACACTAGAAATTAGGTCAGATTTTAGGCTCCCCACATGCCAGTTTGATGCCCGTGTGTCTCTATTCCAGATGGATTGTGTACAGTCTAACATGCCTTCAAATAGAGTAATACTTAAAATGAAAACTTTCATTACTGTGGAAAGTTGAAATTCCCTTACTTCATTTAAAGAATTTAGACTGTCTGCAAGGATTACAATGGTCATCCACAGAGAGTTTCTGACTCTTAAAATGAAGTAAATTGTTGGGACTGCTTCCCATAATCACTTGCAGCAATCTATTATATTTCTTTGTAATCACACTCATCTCAATCAGAGAGGAGTTTGGGACTGGATATGTATGAAAATGCAACACTGCATTTTGAAATAGGTATAGCTACCCACAAACTAGAATTATCTTTATAAATCTATTTAAATTAAAACTTAGAAACTCGTAGTCTTATCAACAAGACCCATGTTATATAACAGGCTTGGATCAGTGGCAATACATACAGTGACACAGTTCCTTAGACTCTCCCCAAACCCCAAAATATTTAGCCACTTTTAAAAGCAATATTTAGCTTCAGAATATGTAGCTAATTTTAGAAATCCTGAACATTACCCTAAGTATATTAAGTCTGAATTATTTTCCCACAGGGATTTTAAGAAAAAAAGAAATACATAATTTCAGGCTAAGCCGGGGACTTTTCCCAGTTAAAACCAAACAGCTGACCTATGGTAAACCCTGCATGTTGGTTGGGTAGAGTATACTGTTCCCACCTCAGTTAATGGTGCTGAAGTTAGTGAGGCTGATATGGCCACAGCTGAAGTCACAGAATATTTTGTCACTGGCATCGGTTACAGCAGGCTGGGATTGTTTGCTATTGAATCAATTCAAAGCCAAAAAAAAAAAAAAAAGGTGGGGGGGGAAAAGAAAAAGAAAGCTTATACATCTGTTTCTTCCTTGATAATTTTACTTTCTTCTCTGGCTTCTACTTTCAAAATATACCAAATTAATACTCTTCTACCTAACTTTGAACATTTTTTTTAAATTGTATTTCTTGCCTTCCTATTTACTAAGGCAGAGTTTAGTCCATCAGCAATAACTGCTGAAGTTTTAAATTTTAAATTTTCCAACTGAAAATCACAGTTCTTGATCATTGCTGCATTTCAAATATATTCCTGCAAAGTCATGGTATGTCATTTGAGACCACTATTAAAATTATTCATATAGCTCAGGTGTGTGTAGGATGAAAAGGAAATCTGTTCAGTTTTCCTAACACATAGCACTCAATAGTATCCACTGAGTCTCTCAGTTATGAGTTGTACTGTCAGTCCCAGTAATTACTTCCTGTTAAAATGTGGGATGGACATTCCTTTCCCTTGGCTTTCTTTGCATGTGTAACTGAACACTGAAGTCATCAGCGTGCAAAATTAACTTCCCTGCAGAGAGCAGAGTAACCTGGCCTCATTCCCAGCTGACCATGCCTTGAGCAGAAGGTGGGACTAGAACCCTCCAGGGCTCTTCCTTTCCAGCCTGAATTATTTTATGGTCATTCATATCCTGAACATCAGAACCTTCAACAGTAAGTAATGCAGCCAGGGGCTGAAAAAAGGGTGCAGACTGCTCAGGAGCAGCAACCAACATCAAATACCTGAAGCAGCAGTAGCAAGACTACTAGAGACTATTTATTTAGTAGGTACTGACCGGTTTGGCAAAAAATATGGTAAAAGAAGAATTGCAGAGGTGTTTTAAAGCCAATATCAGGCTCTTCCTGGCCATCTCAGAATTATAGGAAAGATTAATAATCCAGGAAAGTAAAATTCTGGTCATACCCTCTAAAATCCCTTTGGTCAGTAACATGGTTATAGAAGAAATATATTTTAAAACTCAGAATAACTGTCACCACAGCTTTATTTGCTTTCTCTTTCAGCATTTATAATGTTGCATTTACAAAACGGTGCTGATCACTGTGCTTCTGCTCAGACTGCATTTAAAAAAATATGGAATAAACTGCCACCTAGAGTTAAATCCTTGATGTTAATATTGGTTACATTTATATTCAAGATAGACAGCTTTACTATTGCAATATTCAGGGCCCAAGTACCAGATGTCAGCATAGGCTTTGAACACTGGCAAAGAAACTACACATTAGATATAGATTACAAATGGAATCTGATTATGTGTCTAATTTCTTGACTGATATAAATCCATTTAAAAATCAGTAAGGAGCTAGAGATCATTACTGATATGTTTTTCTCACCCTGTTAATGGTGATCAATAGTCTGAGCAAGTATTATTGAAATCAGGGTGCCAGTTTTTTGTTTGGCAGTCACTTTCAGTCCATTGGGACTGCCTGTGTATTAGCAAGCCTCAACTAATTCATTAGCTGGTTGATTTCATCCTAGATGCATTTTAAAGCAAATAAATATCTACTGCCCCCTATACCTGCTGCAAGAATTCTGATTTTTATTTTTTTATTTATATTTAAACTATTATTAACTATGTTTAGTAAATGTGGTGAGTTGACCTTGTCTGACTGCCAGGTGCCCACCAAGCTGCTCTCTCAGCTCCTCTCCTCATCAAGGCAGGGAGAAAAGAAGATTAAAAGCTCATGGGTCAAGATAAAGGCACTTTAATAAAAGAAGCAAAGGCTGTACATAGAAGCAAAACAAATAGCAAAAGAAAAAGGAAGATTTATTCCCTACTTCTTATCAGCAGGCATTGTCCAGCCATTTTCTGGAAAGCAGAGCCTCAGTACTTAGAGCAGCCCCTTCAGAACACAAATACCTTAAAAACAAATTGCCCATTTCCACCTTCCCCACACCCCCACCCTTTACTTTTTATTGCTGGACAGGATATCACATAATATGGCAAATCCCTGTGGTGAGGGTGGGACAGCTCTCCCAGCCTCCCAACCCCCTACCCACCCCCAGCCTGCTGGCCTTTCGTGGTGGGGGATGAAGGGACAGCCTTGGTGCTGTGCAAGCATCACTCTGCAATAGCCAAAACACTGGTGTGTTATCAACACTGCTTGGGCAACACAGACCAGCCTCAGCACCACAGTGTGCTATGAGGAAAGTTCATTCCATCACAACAAGTAACTTGAAAGTGCTGACAAGTCCTCTGCTGCTCTGTAGAAAACTAATCTCTGCATTAAGGCAGCTGTGACAGCTGAGGACAGCAGTGAATACTGCAGGTGGTCATTGACCTTTGAATACTTACCTTCTCCAGACACTGATGGTTTGTGTAACCTGATTTCCCAGAGCAGTCTACACAGGTATTTTTAAAAAATCTCCCTATTAGAGATACAACAAGAAGTAGATAAATGATGCATATCATGCAGTCTATAGCAGAAAGAGGGATGGACGTTAGACCCTTTTAATACCTTCTCTTACACTAACACCTGTCAGTCCTTTAATGCAGAACAACTTTTTGAGCTAGTATTTGATACAATATGGTTGACCAAATCATGCCATATATTCACAAGTCTGGAAGCCTGTTCCCAGTAAGATTTTAATGCATTGTTCCCTACAAATCAAACTGGAAATCATATTTCAAATCCTACAAGCTGTGAAGAAATCTATGATTGAGTAAAGACAATAAAAAATTTGTAAACACCTACAAAGGAATGGCCAACAAGATTAAGCCATTTACTTCCTCCTCCCCTCTCCTTTTGCAACCAACTGATCAGCTTGGGAGGGAAGAAGTGGTAGATCAGGTTTGGTAAGCAAAAATTGCTTGAAGAGAGGGGTAAGGCAAACCTCTAAAATAAAGCAGAAAGAGGAAAGGGACTGATGAGAGGGAAAATATTACAGGGAATTATTTGATACCTTTTTTTTTTTAAATTAGCAGAGCTGAGTGCCTCTTCTGTTCCAGAACTAACGTCCACCGCACAGGGAATGGATGGGTGGAAGGAGAATGGTACGATAGCTCATGACTGGAGAGCTGTCATGGGTGGATGTAGGCTTTTTTGGATGGACAGACTCAGGATAGCAAGGAGAAAGAACAGCCCTTCATGTGTGAGAGCAGCAGGGATGCCCAGAATTCTGCCTTGGGATGGACAATGATGCAGTTGAAAGCTTATGGACTGGTATGAGAGGAGATATCAGGATGGACAATGTTTGGTGGGTGTCTCCTATGGACTCTCTGATCAATGAGGTCTCTTCAGACAACAGAACCGCCTTCACATTTGTAAGTATTCATCAGGAATGACTTGAAGCACCAGTTATCTGATAAACAGACAACAGAGTAGAGCACAAGCAATCCAGGAGGTTTCTGTAGAGCATTGGTGGCCACTCCCTAACATGGGCAAATAAGGAACAGAGAGAGGGTAGCTTTGGCTGCAGTGACTCCACATGACATTGTGGAGTTCAGGATCCTGAAAGAAGGAAACAAATCCAATGAACAGAATCACAGCCCTGACTTTCAGGCCTCTTCAGGGGGTTACTTGGAAGAATCCCACAGATAGTCCCAGAGGAATTTGGGGTCTAAAAGATCTAGCTGCTTTTCAAGGATCTTTCCAGCTGATAGGCAGGAGGTCAAGCAAAGGCCTGCATGGATGAATAGTGAGTTCCTGAAAAAATTCAAATGTAAAACAAGTAATGAAAACAAAAACAAAACCAAGAAACTAGGTGGTTTGTGTATATTCACTGTATTGTCACTATATACTGGAAGCATAATGCCTTGTTCCTCTGTAATAACTTACAACAAGCCTCAAATCCACCAGTAAATTCTATCTCAGTAGCTGATATTATATAACCATGTTAGTCCCTGTTACAGAGCTGTCATGCATCATTAAGTCTGTCACTAACACTTTAGAAGCATTTGTAAAAGCCATGCTGTTACTGTTGCCGTATCATCATCATGGTTTGTGGAGACTCCTCATATCACAGACACAGAAATAGTGAAAAAGTTTGCACAAAACCATTAAATGTTATAAAAGCTGCATCTATTCTTGCAAATTAAGTACTTAGTCCTTAAAATACAGGGAAAATGCGCAGTTCAGTCCATGTCTAGTAGTTGTTTATCAAACTATAGTTCTAAAGTAATAAATTACTGTTTCCCTACCTTGTAAAACTGCTCTGCCTGTAAGTTTTTTGCACCTCTTTCATGGACAGCAATTCCTTTCATTTTCATCCACCTAATTTTGTTTAAGCTGGGTGACCTTGAAATGAAGGTTTTTACATGTATTAATGGCAGATAATCCATGCCACACATTTGGAAATCTTTGTTTAGTTTCATTATCATTAAAATCCTTTAAAAATAAAAAAAAAAAAAGAAAAAAAAGGAGGGAATATTATAAAGGGTATTGCTTGTCTGCAGTAACTAAGGATCCCATTCTTTGTTTTGAGCATACCTCAGAGGTTCAGAATCAGAGACTCATTTAGTATTGTTTGAAAGGGACATGACATGATATTTTCAAAAAATTAGAAATACATGCTTTGTATTAAAAGTACATTTATCTTTGTAGATTGTCAGTCTTGAAGGCCTCAGATACCTAGGACAAGCAGTGTGAATATCGGGACTATCCATAAATGCATAACTATTCCCTAGAATCAGGACATTTTTTTTCAAACATAGAACTGCTTTCATCTGCAGTATTTACATACAGGTTTCTTCAAGGACTTGTGCATCTTTGTACATAAGTTCAATAATAGACAACTATCAAAGAAATGAAAAACATTTGAAAAATGCTTTTTTTTTATTCAGACAACTCCTTTAAAATATAGGTTTCTAACTGATCACTTCTTTTTTTTTTTTTTTTTTTTTTTTGATTAAATCTATGCAAAGGCTGGGTTCTAACTTTACTAGCAGCTCAGGCAGACTTTGTTCAATAAGCAGCCTAAGTACAGGCAAGACAAGAAAAAGGAGGTATAAAAATAAACTGCAATGACTCAATTCTAATGTGAACAAACACAACCTATGACCTCCATAGTCTGGAATTTTGAATCTCAGTTCCATCTGGAAGAAGGGGTAAAATATACATGTCTATAGCTACCTAACACATTTGCTTTGCTGCAGCTGAGTTGATTCACCAGTCACATGCTTTGCCAACTCCATCTAGGACCACTGAAATCATGTGAGTAACACCGGAGATAGTGCTGCACTGAAGAGACCTGCAGCTACACTAAATATGCCTCTGGCTGCAGAACCCTCTGTGTTGCAATTTGGAAGTCAAATTGCAGAGCTTAGCTAAAAGCAGCAGTTAATAACCTGCTCTGACATCTGTTGTCACTGAACAGGCTAAGAGATAAAGTTCACAATGAAGAAACACAGAAACCAAACACATATCAAATTTTCCTTACTGACCTTCTTCAGAAATTCTAACACTATTAATGCATACACCAAGTACTGATAGAGAGGCAGGATTAGTCTGGAAAAAGTCCTTCCTCGTGGAAAGGAGTTCTTTCATCTAAATTTCTCAAGCTAAGTCCTGTCTCTTCAAGCACCCATCAATAAAGTAATGGCCGGTGGGTTTATTCAGTAAGAATCATTATCTTCTGACAAAAATAAAGTAAAACTAATGACTAGTCTCAATAAAAGCAGTGAATTGGGGTAGAGGACTGGAGGGAGCAGGTTGTCATAGCCCATTTCCCATCCCGCAGCCACTCCGGCGCTGCTGGCCCTGCCGACTGCCACCACAGGGCGCTGGCAGAGACCACGGCAGGAGGGCATCCCTAAGGGCCCTTTCAACCCTAACCATTCTCCAACATTTATTGAGAATTACACATGCCAAACAGATCAGCATAATTCATAGCCCCACCCAGTATAAAAGTCATAACCCAGTACAAAACCGACGTCATCTGGCACATGTTGAGAAACACCACACAAGCCCTTTTAAAACATAGGGAAGCATCCAGTACCTTTGATTCTCCTAGGAAAGCATATTATTGCTTAATTTCACTCCTACTGCTTTCTCCACCAATCCTTCCTCTATTTTCTCAGATGCTACTGTGGGAACTTAGATCAAGCAATAAATTAGTTGCAGATTTTTAGACAGGGAACTTGTTTTATTAACTCCACTCTGAGATGTTGAGCAAGGGGGTTTGAGAAGGAATAGGTTTGTAGTACACATGGAAAAATTACAGTTTTGGCATAGTTCTGCACCCAATAACACTCAATGGTAAGGGCCTTAAGTTTCAAACAAAGTACAACACAGAGCTTAAATGGAGGCCTTGGGCAGGGGCAGAAGCTGTGTGGGTCCAGGTCTCAGGTAATTCTCACAGCAATTGCAGCCTCTCTGTGCACTTGGGGCCCTGACATGAACCATATATATTCATTCACCATGAGAATTCCTACAGAATTATAATCACCATGATGAAAAAAGTAACTCCAAACTTTTGCTTTGAGTGGCTCAACTGTTAACATTAAAAAATCAGATCATCTCTGAAATCCTCTCAGAAAGAGAATTATCCTAAAAAGGTCATTGGACATAGGCATACCTTTAGAAATATTAATAACACCAGCTGGGATGAAGACTTGGGAAAATATTTAATTCCCATTAGTAATGATCTGCTTTGCATCAGAGAATGCAATTTTTAATCTTCAAGAGACTCTGTACAAAGCAATTGTTATGAAAAGTAAGACACAGTAATTCTTGAAAACAGTTTGTCCCAAATTTATAAGAAATGTGTTTTTTGACATGGCTGTCTGTCCTACAGATAGGAACTGCATTAGAGATATGTTCTGACTTTTAAAAAATTCTGTGAATTAATATACCTATCAGTAGCTTTGTCCTTTGATTGGAGAGGTTTTTATTTTTAATTTTGTCTCAATTCTTCAGCTAAGCATAAATGTAGAGCCATCATTGTGGAAGATGTAATGCACTAAATTAGGTCTCCTGGGGCCTATATGGGAAGAAAGAAAGAAGGAAATGTGATTAAAAGGAAATTCAGACAGATTGTTATGAAGCTGGCAAAATAAAGAATCTTACGGTATTCCTGAACTAATGTTAGAAGCTTGGGAGAACATCAGAAACTACTACAGATTTTCATGAATAAACATAATTATAATTGGATTGACAGACAATGTAGAACGAGCTTCACAAGTGAAATGCTCATCAGTGACACCCTGTACTCTCAACCCAGGGATGGCAAAACTACTGTGGAAGTGGCAGGCCTAGTCCATTATACACTTGAGCCACAGAGCAAGGGTCATCCCTGAATACATATCCAGGAAATATGATGTGACTTCACATGAGATGTATTAATTCAGAGGCTCATTCTTTTTCAGCTTTAGTTTTTTTCTCACTTGTTTTGCAACTCAAAATCATACACTTAACCCATTATTACTT
Source organism: Pyrgilauda ruficollis (assembly GCF_017590135.1). Taxonomy (NCBI): domain Eukaryota; kingdom Metazoa; phylum Chordata; class Aves; order Passeriformes; family Passeridae; genus Pyrgilauda; species Pyrgilauda ruficollis. The sequence goes on along the minus strand of NW_024519206.1, from coordinate 8,569,967 downwards.
TAGGACCCCCTGCATTAAACTGAATGCAAGGGATTCAAAAAGATCATTATCAGAATTACTTCTTTATAACTGTTCATGGGTTTTATGTTAAAGCCACTATGAAAAAAAAAAATGCAAAAGTCAAAAGACAATGTGACACTTTTAAACTTGAATTTGGTTTTTTTGTTTTGTTTTGTTTTGTTGGTTTTTTTTTTTTTTTTGTGCACTTCCCTCAGAAGTTATGAAAGGGTTCTCCTTGCGCAAGTTCCCCTCCTGATAACTTGGAAGCTGGTAGCACCAGTGACCACAAAAAGTACTAAAGTTTCACAGTTGATATAATCCCCCCATGCTCAGTGAAAATGAAAACTACACCCATAGAGAGAAAAGTGCTGCTACTAATGTTCATTAGAAGAAAAACAGAATGGATAGAATGGAAACATTTATATCCTATTTAACAGAAGTGCTTGGCAGATCCACTTACACTGACCATCCAGCCAGGACAGGTGTAACTGAGCTAGTCATACCATAAAGACATCAGGTAGAATTAAGGTAGATTAAGGATATGCTGAGTGCTGGGCTATTTGGGTTCTTTTTGCAAATTGTGGTGGACATTGGAGACACTGCTAGGGATGAGACCAATAAAGGTCTTGGAGAAGAACAGAGTTCTGCAATGGATGTGTTATACGGACCTGTGGCAACATGGGATTATTATGAGAGTTCATGGCTACATCATAAATCCACAGAAATCCAAATTTTAATATTAATTATCAGTTTTTAAGAGAGCTTATTCTGCTCCTTAAGATTTATAACTAACCTTTAAAAGTAAATTTTTAACTTAAAATTACCACAAACATTAAGTTTTGTAATTCTAGCTATTGTAGGAAGAGATTACAGAAGCTTCCAGCATTTTATTTTGAAATCTCATGCCTTAATTGAAGTAGTAAGAAACTGTATCTTTAAGAAGAAAACTTTTCTCCATTGTGTGTTTTGATCATAGTGTATAAGTAAATATATATTTAGTTATAAAACTGTTTGGCTATAAATAAGTTTTTATGATTGAACTATGGAATGCACCCACAGATATCTAAAGTTTTTAATTAGACTCTGGTTTTTCTGTCAATGGGTCTTCCATGCTAGGTTCTATAGAAAAATATTTTAGAAATACCAACAATCCCCAAAAGCTCCATCCAAGATCACAAACCCCATAAAAACTTCCAAATTCTTACTCCATATATGCACCATTACAAAAAAAAGCTACTGATGTTTGCCTTTAAAGCAAGTTGCATGCATGGATGATGATTACTTCCCCAAATGTCCTCCATAATTACTTTAAAAGAGGTAAATAGTTGTCATTATATTTCTTAGTATTTTAGAACTTGGAAAATCTGTTGTAAAATGAAATGTCCATCAATTCAAATAAGTATAGCAATAAATCAATCTCTTTTTCTCCTAATTTCTATATTAAATGCAGTAGCACATAGAAGAAAGCTTTAGAACTTCATCAAACATTTTGAATATATTTACATACAGAATAACCAGAAAAGACCAAATTACCACTTAGAACACATTTTTATAGTAGTTGTAGCCTATGCCAAATGGAGAGCATCTTTTCTATGCAAACAAAAAAAAGTCTAAAAGTAGTATGTGACTGTAGTACTGTTGTTGCTATGGATGTTCTGAATGTCCTCCTTAACATCTTTATCTAGTTAAGATACACTATACAAGGACAATATAAGGACACACAAATTCATTAATCAGAATAAAAACAAATCCTAAATTATTTTTATAAGTGTGAAGTTGTGGGCTTTTTTCTTTTTTGATCTGCTTTTATGCTATTACATAATTTCTAAAAGCTTTCTCTTTGACCACAAACAAAGAAACCTTATGTGAGTGTGGGGGTTTCAAGAAAATCAAGATAAGTCCCAGAAGTCTGACAAAAGTACCATAGCCAGAGGTGATACTAATGAGAAACTATTATTCTGCCATACAGTATTTGAATTGGAAGCATCACAAAAAATGGAGAAAAACCCCAACAACAAAACAGCTGTAAAGTATCAAATGGGACAGAATTTCTTGCACTTTCAATTCCTTAAACTATTAAATCTGGTGCTCTCGAGACCTTTGCAGGTGGCTGGCAGCACCGAGTCTCTGCTAGTCCGTGGAGATTGGCCTATGGCTTCAGAGGTGAAAATGAGCTGAGAAGCTTCTGCAAATCTATCTTTAGATGTTTCAGTTAATTATCTGGCTGCATGCACTACAGAGCATCCCAGAGGGTTGAGGACAGGGTAGCAGGGCTGGATGTATGCTCCTGAAGTACAGAGCCTATTTGGTGCTGCTACCAGCAGGCAACAAACATCTACTCAGGCTGGATGGAGGCAACAGGTACCCTTTAAAACTCTTCAAATAATTTCATGGAGCTGGGAATTCCAGGGACTTAACAGCTGTAGCATCAAAGGCTGCACATGAATGAAGGACTTGGAAACACTCCCAAAGCTGGTAAAGAAAGAAGACATAAAATCAGACAGCTCTGTATCTTGAATACATCTTAACGTGCATCACCCAGTTCAGGTATCAGCCAAGAAGGTCCTCATCTGAGATAATTAATTATACAGGGTGTCCTTCAGGCAGCTTCTCTAGTGCCTAATCATGTATGCACTTGCACGACAACTTTTCCTTTAACAAGAACACTGATAAGATTTCCTTATTTCACTTGGCCATTTTCCAAGCCTTGCAGGAACATATTTATTTTTAGAACTATGGTCCTAAGTTAATTTGGTTGGAATTAGCCAAAGGGCTCAAAGGCATTAATGGAAAACAGAGAGATAAACATGCATGTGTGCATACATTCAACACACACACACATATACATACATTTGAGCCCACACAGGCATTTTTGTTATCTTATAAAAACCAAATTGAAAATACAATTTAAAATACACCCTTCAGCGATAATCTGCATGTTGTATAACAACAAATACATTAAGAACAGCTGACACTTTATTTGGTTTGGAAAATTTCCCTACTGCTCATAAAAAACAAAATTGAACTATAGAATTAAGCTTATATAGGAAAAAAGATTATTTTTATAGTCCCAGCAAGATACTTTACCTATATGTAAGTCCTAGCATAACGAAAGATTTCCTATTTGTCAAGTAACAGCATGGTGGTCTGTAATAAATACTAATATAATACGGTACGTCAGAGATCAAAGTCTCGGTCCTAAAAGATACAGAACAACTCATGAAATAATAATTACTGTTTTGATTTAATCCAGGCAGTTTGCTTGAAGCATTTTTTAAAGACATGCAAGCATTTCAAAGAAAACAATTTTCTAAAAGCAAGACAGGAAATAATCTGGTTCTCTGTCCTTCCTCTTTTTATTTTGCAGCACACCTATTTTTGTTATTATATAAAAAGCCCATATCCAACCTACTAATTCCCTCATCACAGTGTTCCTTCAGTACTGCTGTCAACTACATCCAACTGAAGTGGAAATAGATTTCCTTAGCACAGGTATCCTGCTTTGTGCTTAGCATCATATAAGCTATAACATGATTAAGATGTGCAGTCATTTAAGATGCAAAACTCAAACTCACAGTTTTGCAGAATCAGGTCATGATTAGACAGTCTGTTTAATGTGATTAAATCCTGCTGATTACATGCAAAAATGGGTGCATGTGCTCTTTAACTTGCCTGACTGTGCCTGCTCAAAAGCCTCCCTGCTTGTAGCAGCCCTAAGGAAGATGCTGGGAATGAGCAGCTGGTCAAGTGAGGAGACAGAGTCAATTTATGTCAGGTTAACATGAGTGTGAGCCAACACTGCAGCCTCTTATTTGCAAGTTATCAACATAGATGCAGTTTTGCTTATTTCTATGAAGCATCTCATAGAGTTGGGGTACTTTAAAAAAGTAAATTTTCCTTATAAGTATTAGCATTTTTAGATAAACAACTTAAAAATATTTACTATGAAGGAAGTACATTATTAGTCATTTATTAGTTTGACCGTAGGATTTTAATGTGGAAACTGTCAAATCAATGCTAATGCCTACACACCTCAAAACTGACCTTATGACAATTTGTGGTCTGCATAACAAACTGCATTTTACCTTGTTGAAGGGAAAGATCTACCACCAATATTGGTGAAGTCAGTAAAGATCTTAAACCTACTGCTTCCTTAATAATATAGAAACATACATAGCACATAAAAACTGGAAGCAAAAATAACTTTGGGGTTGTGTCATTCACAACAGTAAGTATAGTCCTACATGTTAAAACTGAGACTATTGGAAAAAGATGTAAGGGACCAGGTACCTGTGCCTAAAACCCTGGGAGTTCCAATCAGTAATCACACTAGTAGGCATATGCACCTGAGCCAACAAAATACCATCTTAAAACAAGCTCAACTCTTAAAATTAAATGTCATTCCTAATTGGAAAACAAATCATAAAATGCCACTCAAACTATTTCATTCTGTATGTTTAAAAAGATTTTTTTGCATCCCTCTTGCAATCTTTTAATCAGCAGCTGTGTACTTTACATACATGATGAGTGTCTTAATGTCAAAGAAAAAAAGAAAGGAAAATGTTCCATAGTAATAAATGTAGTTTTGCTTTCTCTAGCTTGAATGCAGGACTCCAATTCATTCTAGATTCATTCCAATTAATTTTAATTAATTGCACAATTGAACTTTCTCTAGATACAACGTAAAAGTTTAAGAAACAGTTTACAAAGGCTTTGCCAAGTTCGGTGTAAGTAGCCTAGTCCCAGCTATGAGGACTTGGATGAATAAATGCAATTCTATTCACATCTCTCACCCAAGGTAAGAAAAGTATTTTTCCTTATCCTCACAGAAATAAATGTCCTTGTGGAACAGAGCTCTGTCTCTGTATAGTTATTTTTGGATCAAGACTGCTAAAGAGGTCTTCTATGTCCTGGAAATCTCCAAATTTTGGAGAAGAAGACTGATCACATATTTTTAAATATTAATTTGCTTGTGGAGCACTGTTTAGAATAGAGCTACCCTCTCAGAAGCAGGTGGCAGATGTCTAAATGTGCTTTGGTCACAATCCTATAGACATTTTAACATATTTGTGTTTAAGTTTAAATATAATTTCTGTGCATTGGGTGATTATAAAAGTTATTCCAGTGGTAAAGTTAACACATGCAAGAGGTTTTGAGGATTTAAAGCATTCCGAGTAACCAAGATGGAGTGGCTCGAATTCAGTGGCACCCATATCACAAACTAGAAATGCATTTTTTTCTACTTACCCAGTTTTATAAGACTTTAGGATCCACGTAAGTAAGCATTTCTGCTCCAAGAGGAAGGACAAAAACTTGCCTGCCTACAGCAGAATCTTTCATCATCACATGGTTCAAGCACATGTCTTCACAGATGGCAGCTTTAGGTCAAGCAACAAAACCAACCCCAGAACCTGCTACAGTGATGAACTCTTTGATTTTTCCATTTAAAGCTGTTTCACATTTACTGAAAAGCTATACATTGTAAAGTTACAGAGCAAACATATCCTTTCCCCATTAGTGAGACTATTCTATCCAGAAAAGCTTTTGGTAGCTACCATCAGCCTTATCCCAGGGCACGTTTCCTCTCAGAGACAGAAGCACTGGTTTGAGGGACGGGCAGAAGTCTGATGAATCCTGGCAGCTTGCTCACTCCCCTGGGATGGTGCTTTCCCCAGGTGGCAAGCAAAAGACATGTTCATGCTGAGCTGTGAGAGAGAGAGGCATTTCTGAAAGGAATACGGAGTTGTTGCCACACCAGTGGCCTAGGAACTGAAAGGAAGCATATTTCCCCTATGAAAATGGAGGAATAGAATTAAGAAAGTATTACATCCGGATATTGCAAGGTGAAGAACAAAAGAAAAAATAAAAATGGCACTGTGTGAGCAGAGAAGTTACAGATGGATAGAATTTGCAAGGAACACTAGACTTTGCAAGGAAGAAGTTTATTTTCCACAGCTGGATGTAAATGGGATGGTAATTCTATTTTTTTTAATCTTAACTTTTTTTAACCAGTATTTTATTCTAACTTAGTTTTGTTTCTTTCTCCTGATGTACTTTCTAACTGTGTGTCCATTGGACTGCTCCAGAAAGAAGCAAGAAAATATCTAGTGCAGCTGCTTTCTGTTTTGTAACTGGAAAATGTTTGTTCCAGCCCTGTTCTTTGTCACTTCTGTCAGATAATTTGCAACTTAAATTAGAGGTGCTGATTGGTTTTTAACTCTGGCAACACCTGAAGGCATTACATAAGTTTTTAATTGCATCATGTATTGAGGAAGAACTTGATGTACCTAATTGTTTCTAACTGGCAAGTTTTTAACAGGTGGATAAAAATTCAAAATAACAATGTTCAGATCAGTCATGTATTAGGCCCTGACAGAACACATATTTTCTCTTTTCTCACCTGCAAAGCACTGGTGAGTTTGGAGTAAGTCAGTTTTTTTCTGGCAGTTATCTGTGTAAATCCAAAATATTCATCACTATGATGACTAAGCAGATCTAAATTTCAACTCAAAACTACATTGCAGACCCTTGTGCATGTTTTTTACAGAAATTTTAGCTTAGTTTTTTACTTTGCAATCTCAACTTTCACTCCAGAGTAGTCTGGGTCAAATGATGTTTACATTCATTGTTTTAAAATAAAATCCCTGTGATTATACTTTTGCTTTGAGACTATATTTTGACTGCAGCATCTGTACTGCTTGTAATATGGGACATAAGTAAGCCTGAAGTTCTGTATTCTCAGCCTGAAGAAAAAGTGATATCCTTTGTTAAATCCACTGACATCAAGGAGAAAGGGAAAGACTAAACATGAATTTTAAGCTTACAAATTCTTTTCAAGTTGGCATTTCCAGAGGATCTATTTTAAGAAAGAACAGGAATTATCAGGAAATTATGGGATTTATCATGGAAAATTTCACCGTCCTACTTTAGGATATGCCTTTGCTGTAAGGATTAATACTCAGACGTGTGAGTCACTCACAAAATCCTATCTAAGATTACACCCTTACTGATCCTTTGTGACCTTAGATGTATTGCTGATGTCCTCATGTCAGCTGTAGTGGCACATGTGGTTCCAATTCTTTCACAATAAACTGTGGAGAAATGGGTCCATCTTTCTGGGAACTGGATAAGGAATAGTGGCATTTAATCTTCCTGGTAAAATGAAGGAAGAACACACATAATCAGAGATTTTTTTTTTTCCAAACAGTAACATTAGGGAAAAAAAACCCAAAACAGACAACCAAACTTAAGGAGAAAAACAGAATGTCAAAATTAAAGCCAACAAACCATGGAAACAGTTAGAGGATCAAATCTTTATTCAGGGACATATCTTGCATATAAAATCCACCCAAACGAAATTGTTCATAATGGCTTCTCTGACTGTGTGTCCAAAAATGAGGAAGAGGAGTGCCTGACAAACAGGTTTTTCTGGTGAACGAGGAACTTGGTAGTCCTTATAATACATGAAAACCAATTTGGCATTGACATAGGACCAGTTTTTAGTGCTCCTTCAGGGGAGCAGACACAGATTTCTGTTGTAAAGTCCACAGGGGAGAGTACTGTGAGTGTCCCAGATAAACAGAGGAAATGTTGTTACTCAAATAAGCAAAGACTGTTGTATTTCTCTGTGCTGCCTCTTCCTAACACATTACAAGCAGTATATCTGTTTCAGGTGTTTGAACATACTGTAGCTGTTTCCAGTGGTTAAATCAAATCTCTACATTTTGTAGTTGCATCAGTGTTTGTTAAGAGCAAACTGCTGTAAGTGGGCAGCAGAACAAACAAACAGAAGAATGCAGCCAATTCCCAAAGTGGCTTCAAAGGTCTGAAGCTTCAGCTGTGAGAGCACATACAGTACTAATAAAGTCCTTCACACATAGACAAGATGCAAACATCAGTGATGCACAATGGAAAGTATAATAAGCTCTCCAGTATTCTCACAGTTTTTGCCAAGTCCTAAAAGTTTACTATAACTTAAAATATTTAGCTTCTTTCTTATAGTTTTTGCAGCCAAGTCATTTATTGCCAGAGGAAATATGTTTTTAAAAGATTTTGTAGTGTTTATGATTGCAAAGCAAAGCCTAATGAAAATATGACTTGAAAATTTCTTACAGGTTCTGGAGACACAGAAAATGTGAACAACTTTCAGTTCTAATGTCATGATTCTTAGGGCCTGGCTAATGGCTCAGAACACCTGAGGTTGCTGATACTGCAGACAGAATATTTATTTTACTCATAGTTATTAGATTCTTCTCTTTTTCTCCCCCACATCCATCCCCTAAAAGCAGATTAACTGTCTTAGAAATTTTATTGATTTTATTGAGCCTTTGTGACTCAGTAGAAAACATTGTTTAAAGAAAAAAAAAATAGTTTTAGAATAATTTCTAATACCCCCTGCTCAGATTTTTTTAAAAATACATTTCCTAACCAAGAAAATTTTGTACCATGCGTTAACTTCAGTACAGTTAGTCAGGCTTTTTAGACTTCTCAGGATGATATCTTCATCTAGATTTATGTAAAGAGGACCCAATAGACACCACTTTTGCAGAATACAAATATGCTAAAAGATGCTAATTTTTGTAATGTATAATAAATAACTTTGCTTCCTGTTTGTCTTATCTTTTTTTTTTTTTTACTAGCTGTTAGTCTTATTAAATGGATATTTCCTCCCAAAATGTTTTAGATATACCTTATTTTGTGCTCTCTGTCCCATTGAACATCCTAATTTTGTTCTTAAATCACTGGCAAAATGCTGCACTGTTGTAACAATCACAATGCCAGTATCACTGTAATTGCTACTGTATCAATTTGTAACCTGAAAATTCAGGCCCAATCTCCTGCTTGGGACCTACACCTAAGATCTGGAAGGATAACTATGATATAATGATACAAAGAAATTCTTCTTACCAGATGTGTAAACTGAGTCCACTGCGACACCATCACTGAAAAAAACTAAAATCTATGCGCACAAATTGTTTGCAGTACATTCTAAAGTTGTGCATATGCATGCTTGAGAGATTACCAAACATATCCTTTTGAAGTATCCTTTTGATACGTTTTAGACCATCACATAGGCTGACCTACCTGCCAGATACACTCAGGGGCTCAGATCTCAGAAGAGAAACCATACAAACGTTTTTGCAATGGGTACCTGTTGATACCAGGTCAAGCTTGGTTAACAGCAAATAGTCTGAAGAGCAATAGAAATATCTTTAAATCACAGATATGCTTTCATGACTCTTGACCCACTTGAAAGGAGTGGGATTGTTTACTATAACATAGAATAAAAATTCCATGTAACAGTTTAATCTACAAATTATCATATTATTCAGATAAAGAATTGCACTGGTTGTTTCCAAAGGAATTTTAAGAATTAAGGAGAGTTTTCTAAACAGTTTGTCGCATTCTACCTTGCTTGCCTTTGTATCAGCAGTGTACAAATAGCATAGGAAGCCTTCTGTTTGTGTGCAAAAAAAATCCCCACCAGAAGCTATGCAGCTGGTGACTAACATCTACGGCATAGTTCTGATGTGACTCTAGTTGTGATAGACTTCTGATAGACTTCTGAAAGAGACACCATCATTTTGAAAGTTGTCTTTGTATTAAAAATATAGCTTATCTTTATTCTAATACTTATTTAGACAACTAGGATTAAGATGCTAAGGCAAACAGTGTCTGTCTAGTCTGTCTAGCTGCAGGAAGCTGTTTGAATACAAAATGTTCACTATAGCAAAGACGTAAGCTGGCAAAAGCTTTAAAAGAAATTCCAGCTTCCCATAAACAATTCTGAGAACATGAACATTGGGGAGATATTGTATCCTTCTTGCAAATGATGAAGCAGGAATTAAAGCTGTTGCTTCTTCAGTAATTATTTATCTAATGCCCAACAACCACATCATATTGCTTTGAGCGGCCCTTTCACATACACCCTTGCATCTTCTCTCTGTGCTGCATCTCAGGTGTATGACGAAAAAGCTTAAAGTGAATGAGATATTTAATTGGAAATTATACAGTTGTGATCCTGACCAGAAACAAAACTTCTGATCAGGCCACTCAGACCAAATAGCTTAGAATTGGCAACATCCTGAAATAACAGAATATTCAAATTTCACATTTAAAAGATACTTTGAGTTCCTCTTTCAATCATGTTGCTATGTAGACTTTCAGGGTCATGTGACTTTATTTGAAATGGAATGGAATGTAATCACAGAGAAATGCACTTAAACAGTTAAGACTTAACACTTCAAATATTTAATGACTACAAATTCTTCAGATCTTCACCTCACCTTCTCCCCAAACAAAGAGTGAATCCCAAACTGAACAACCCTATGTAAACTCTAACCACACTGCCAGCCTGAGGTTGAGCAACTTAAACAAGAGAACAGAAGCCAAACTTTGGTTTGCATCAGTTGTTATGGACAATCAGAACTAATTACAGCATTCAGAAATAGCATTCAGTAAAAGATCTTTCTAGATTTTAAAGAAAGGTACAGAAGTTCATGTTTACTGATGTTAGAAACAGTCTTGTAGCTGCTTTCATAAAACTGCTTTGTAAGCAAAATCGGTCTGTTGTTCTTTCAGTCCGTCCCTCCCCCAGCCCTGCCTGTAATTTCCCCTTTCCTTAGTCTTCACTTGTTTTCTTGTACAGGCCATGAGAACATATCCTTTTGCTCTCCAAATGCAGGCTACTGCTCTTTCAGAGGTTATTATGATGGCAATTGGGTCACCAATTTCATTTTTTTGTAAGCTGGTGAGCTAACACTTATTTAGGTTGTGGAACTGCCCTCCTTTCAGGGCTGGAAAATAATTTTAACTCCTTTGTGCTTTGCTGCAAGTTGGCACAGTTGCTCTTTTATTGCTAAATCCTGCTTATGCCCCTACTTCTGTGCATGTTGTGTCCTCCCCCTCAAGACTATATTTTTGTCTCTTTACTTAGTGCACTTTCTATGCTTTACTTTTCAAAATCTTTATAAACTTTTGGATGTAGAGCCTGAAGGTGCGATCTATGTATTTCAGATTTTAATGCTGCATTCATCTGTCATTTCAATAGACAGCCCCGCAGCTCTCAGTGTCCCCTGTGGGATTTCAAAATGTGGATCTAGACCATCAGACCACTCCTTTGGCTTGTAGTGAAAACTGTAATGAGTGGAAAGAACACTAAGATGTTTGACAACAGGTTGGAGGTGTTTTATAACTATGAAGGTATTCACAGCCATCAGCTTTCAGGTATTCCTTCTAGATGAGCTAAGCATTTGTCTAAGCCTAAGAGAAAAAATTTCTGTGAGTATTTTAAGGACTGAGTGCAAACACTTTCTGCCAGGTTTGCCTTTGACTGCAGATATAAATACTTGCCCTAACACAGTACTTCACACCGTGCTTGTGGGCCTGGTGGAAGTGGCATGAAAAATAAGGCGTGTGCTGCTCTGCCTGGATGAGCGTGGTGCTAACGTGGCTGCCCTGCTGCTGCTAAAATGCTGGCTTGTTGCAGTGCCTGTCCTGAACTGTGTGTAATGAATGCAAAAGGATGACATGGATAAAACTCTCTTATGGATGACTCATCAAATCTAATGGAATTATTGTCACTGGAAGATGGGCTCAGGGAAACAAGTATTCTAGTGCTTCTGGCTTACCATTGATAGCTTTTAGTCTCTGTTGAAGCATCATTTCCAGACCTGTTCGCACTAATTTAGAAACACCCTCCTTCTGAGGGGGAAAAAAAAACCAACCATTTTTCTGCTTATTATAAGAATAGGAACTGGCAACATAACTGCTGGTTTGTTTTCTCTTCCTCCAAGCAGTTTTTCAAGAATTCCCTGATATCATCCTCTTCCCAAGCTGCTGCTTTTTCTTGACTTTTCTTTATAAGGCTCCTTCTTCTTCTGCCTTGAGTCTGTGTGGTTCAGTCCTTCCTCAGCCTCACTCCTTGCTGTTGCAATTACACTGCCTTTCCCTTTTGAAGTTGAGATGATATTGACCAAAAATTAGAACAATGGATTCTAGCATTAGTAACAATTTGGAACACTACTAAGGCTGTGCTGATTGCTGTAAAATCAGAGAACAGTTTTCAGCAGAAGTACTGGTAGGTTTATTCCAGCAGTGCAAGAACAGAAGGTGCTTCCCAGGCTATTATGCGGCTGGGCTGACAAATTCCAAGCAGAAGTAGGGGCAAATTCAAGTACAAAGTATTAATTGTGACCTCATCATGATGGGAGACTTGTGTAAGATTTGCTCTTCTTTTACATCAGCACATTTAGGATATATAAATCTTTGCAGTGAGTTGTCAAAAGGGATTATTTATTTTGAAAACCTTAACTGCTGTACCTAAACACGGTAAAGAGATACAGTGCTTAGAAAGTTTGTTTTTCTAGGCTATTACCTTGGTTCAATTACTATTATTTATATATATATTCATACACATAATGAGATGTTTTTACCTCCTGCTTAACCCTTACATTTTATGAAATAAGTAATTTATCTTATCAGTTCATGATACTGTGCTTTGCCCAGAGGCAATATTTATTGACTCAATAACATGTCAAGCAGTAGGTGCTTTAAGTATTTTGATTCTATTTCCTATCTACCTAAGTATGTGTTGGAGTTTTTTCATAATTACACACAGCTGATCATTTACTGATCACTCTGCTATTTTATGGGTGCCTTCAGGATTTCCTGTAGCACAGATCTGAGCACAGGACATTGTTTGCTCGACTTGAAGCACAGTGAAAGCCACAAATACGGATCCTAGCTGTGTACATATACGTTGGCCAAATAAGCACCTACAAAATTTTAGGGGACCAAAGAAATACACTGGAATTGGTATTTTACAACTCCTATTTCTCAATGGTTTTGAACAATTTTTAATTTCTCAAGGTGGTGAAATACCATGTGCAAGACCTCTGCATGGTGCTGTTATTGCTAAGCCTATGGTTTAAAGTAGAGTTGTGTGTGCAGTAAGATTTGGATTTTCCCTGAGGGATCAGCTTGGGGGAAAAAGTACTGCTAACATGAAACATTCAAAATTACAAACTCAGAAGTAAAAAGCTTATTAGACACTTAGAAAATGTAGTATTTTTTATTATTTATAAAAGACAAATAATTATTACTATCAAGGGTTTGGTCTTTTTGCTCCACATGACTAACAGCTGGGTCTCTGACAGGGGAAAAACAGTTGCATGAGTAAAAATGAAACTCAGTAATACTCACAAATAAAACTAAGAAGTGGTCAACCTTGAAATGTTAAGTATTTAACAATACCTGGGAAAACTACAGAACTTCTGCAAAACCCATCAGCCTTAAGAACTACTTAATGCCCTTCACATTTCTGCAAGAAAACATATTCTGCTTTTATTGAGGGAGAAAAAACCACTGTAATTGAAGAAGGTTGGTTTTCTTCGCATTAAAATAGTAGTGTTGCTTTTCCTCCATCTTTCCTGCAAACCATTACTATTTCTTTGGTGTGCATGTTGTTCCTGGCAATGCAGGAAAAAAAAATCCCATCTTGTTCCTACTCTCCTAATGCACCTAAGGCTAACTGTGTAACTTAAAGTCTAGTGAAAAAGCAAGCACACAAAAAGCCTACAGAACAGTGCTTAAAGGAAGAGCAAGATGGGAATGTTTCTGTGTATTCAAATACTAAACTGCGGTGGCACATCACCCCAGGGTTCTCTGAGCTGGGGCAGATATGGCTCTGTTTCTGAGGAGATGTGTTTCTGTTCCATACTTTATGCCATTACTTAACAGCGTAGGTAAAAGGCTATATAAGTTTCTTTCACAGAATCATTGAGCTTGGAAAAGACCTGAGATCTTCAAGTCCAAACGACCGATCACCACCAAGTCCAGTAGACCATGACACCGAGCGCCACATCCAGGCTTTTCTTAAACATCTCCATGGACAGTGACTCGACAACCTCCATGAGTGGCCCACTCCAATGTTTAAACACACTTTCGAGAAGAAATTTTTCCTAATATCCAACCTAAACCTCCCCTGGTGCAGCTTAAGACTGGGAGTCTTCCCGCCCTGTCGCTGGTTGCCTGGGAGAAGAGACCCCCACCTGGTTAGGGCCTCCTTTCAGGGAGCTGTAGAGGGTGATAAGGTCACCCCTGAATCTCCTTTTCGCCAGGCTGAACAACCCCAGCTCCCTCAGCCGCTTCTCAAAGGATTTGTGCTCCAGATAAGACATGAGCCCTTCCTTAGCATCTAGAGCAGGGAAAGACGCTCAGCGCTGCATACGTCACTGATGGATGAGAGATGCGCTGCTTGGTCAGAAATTTAACAAAATATTTCGATTAGCGTCCGCAGCACAGTTTCCTGACACCGAAGGGCTGTAAGACTGGTCACACCAAGGGAGAGAGGGAAAAACGCCGACCCGCAGTTTCGCGCTCCGTGCCTTGCAGCCGGACCGCCGGTGCCGGGCAGGCGCAGCGCGGCCGGGCTGGGCGCGGAGCGGAGCGCGGCCC